>NC_137260.1:12021916-12443687 GCF_053477335.1 Acartia tonsa | reverse complement strand
TTAAAGAGATCAATATGTTTTTGTGATTATTTATTTTTAAGTCATATGATTTCTACACTAGACACATATTTTTAAGCTCATTATTAATCGAATTTGGCCCCTTGGTAACAAGTTAGGGGTTGGGATATATAATGTAAAACATAATAACATTTGATTTTAATTTGATTATAATTAGAAAATGAGAGATAGAATATTTGGGGGAGGGAGGGGGGGGGGGTGATAAAAGCTATATCCCCCCCTTATATAGCTTAAAACCCGACCGGAGTCTTTGCAAATTTTTTCTTAATTGAACGATCAGTATTATGGCAGGTTTGCGCTATCTTACAACCTAAATTATGTATTTCATGCTACTATACATAGTATTTACTAGCGAGAAACTTCGATTTAATGGAAACCATATCGGCTCAGTGATCAAAGATATCAGTTTTTTTTAATTATCTCTACCCCCCTCTCTTTCAAATCATCTGATTTGTAAGTATGCATTTCTGTTGAAATATTAAATATTTTTTAACACATGTATTTGTGTAAAAGGACATTTTTATACATCAGAGTTGTTTAATATTTTAACAGATATTTTTTCTTGAAAAATACTCTTGAATGGAAATTTTATAACTTGAATATTTAGAGATGGATCATATATTAGATAAGTTATCTAAAACCAATAAATGTTTGTTAGTATTGTTTAGATAGCACAGAGATAATATAAATAATTTTAGTTTTATATTAATAAATATCTTAAGTTTAACCTTTTTATAATTATTTTTTATTACTATTTACCAATTTAGTTCTTTATATTATGGAATAGTTATTTCTCGCATCGTATTATAAACGGCTTTCCGCGGATATAGAATGTACAATTAAAAGATTAAAACCAGTTTTTTAGCCCCGAGGTGCCGAAGGGACGGCTAAAAAAACTTACTTTACTTTCTTTTACAGAAAAACCTGTAGCTTTCAGGTTTATCCCAATTGCCCCCCCCCCCCCCCATCCGTGCTTTTAATCTTTCATAAGGAATAATAACCACTTACTAATTAAACACTAATTTCTAATTTTTTAGGCACATTTTTGTACGCCACCGGATGAAGAAATTCTACAGATATGAGAACCAGAAATATAATCAATTTGACCCTCATCAGGTATGGTCATGTTCATCCTTGTTATCAATGTATAAGTATTTAACCTAGACAACTACCTAGTTCCAGTGCAAGGTGGGTACCTTTTTCGTCTGCTACCAAATTGGTTTCTGCTCTTTTGTAGCGACTTGGCTGTGTTAATATTTCCGACGCTATTGGCTGATATTTAAAGACCAAATTTAAAGTCAGCACAGGGCTCCCCCCCCCCCCCCTCGTAAACATAGAATTATCTAACCCCTGCCCCCTCTATTGTTTTACTATAACATCCTTGTTATTTTGTTACACAGTGGCTACAGATATACAATGTTTGCAATCATCCTTGTTTTTTGGGGGGATTTAATAAGAGGTCGGATTTCCCTCAAAGTGCCTAGTCGAGCACAGAACCCTTCTTAAAATAAATTGAAAATATATGGAGGGGATAGTGTTTTTAGTTTGCTTGTTTATTACTTTAGGGCAGGTTGGGATATAAGAGGTACTTGGTAGCCCCGTAGGGTAAGGATACTATAGGTATAGGCCCTACTGGGGCTAGGAGGTACAGGGGTAAAAATTACCGCACATTTTTATGTTCAAATTATTTAAAAATATGTGGTTGGAGTTAGTGCTCGAAAGTCATTTTAAGGGAAACCACCCAAAGGTCAATAAGATAATGTTTTTTTAAAACTAAATATCATTTTTTGCCCACAAAAGCAAGGATTTATTATAATTGTCCTTGCAGTTTGAGTTAAGTAATGCACAAATGTGATCATGTGATTCCAATTATGAAAAAGAGAATGATGACAAAACGTGTATTTGAATCTTTATATTTTTCTTTTGTAATAAGTTTGTCCCTTTACTCTCTAAAAAGGAGGATTAACAAACTGGTTGAATTGCATATATAAACATATACATAAGTCTGTAATATAGATCTTCATAATGTTAATTTTCCTCAACGTCAGAAGTTAATTACATATGACATAAAAAAACTTGAATACGGAATGAGATAAAGGGGGAAGTAGTTTGTGCTAAAATTCCATAAAGGTGTGAGTTTTAAGGCTTAAAAACGGTAGTAGAACGAAACAATTTATGTTAACTTAAAAGAAAAATTTGTCTAAGGTTCTTTTCAATAAGGAATACACATATTTAGTGAATATTACCGTTCTACTACTGTTTTTAAGCCTTAAAACTCACACCTTTACGGAATTTTAGCACAACCTACCACCCCCTTTTTTATTTGTCTAGGACATTTGATCTTTGGGATTTAAAAATAATATTTATTTTTTTTCGTCTTATGAATAGTTCGTGTTTGATTACCTAATTACATAAATGATCCGACCTTGATAGACATTTTAATGACTATCAATTAGTAGTAGTGCAGCTACATTACTAGACTAGTGGCTTCATCCATGAGAGGAGAAATCAAGGAAAGTTGCACCACATGATACCCCATATTTTTTTGGTGGGGGGGGGGGTTATTGTATTATACTTTTCTCTTCATATCTAAAATATGATATTTTTGCCGGGGTCGTTAATGATGTATTATCATTTGACTCTTAAATTCTATGTTAAAGTCACAGTGCCATATTTAACATGACTTATCATTTATAATAAAGTATGTTTTTGGTCTGTGGCTCAAGAGCTCAATAACTGCTGAACCGATTGTGTTCTCCATTTTATGGAAGATTCTTATAAGTCAAGAATGGTTTTAGGATATTTAATTTTTATATCTAGGTTCAGTTTTAGGCTATTTTCCTACTTTCCTCACTCCATCGAATACAATAATGCTAGGAGCGCAGATGTTAGATCTTACTAATTTTATTCTTATTTTTTAGTGGATGTTTACTGATGGCAGGGGTATCCCTCTCATTACTCTCCCCTTTTTATCCCTCAGAGGCTTTATCCAAGGTAAACATTTTGTATTTTTTTTATATTTAGACATAATTATCATGGATCCAAGGGATAAGACAATAGCCGATAAATTGATGTACTTCCTCAATGATGATACATAAAATTACCCCCTCTGTAGATAGTAATTAGTGGTTGAAACGTTTGGACACTCAACTTATTTAACTAACCACCAAATTTAATTAGTCTCAAAAGTTGATAAGCCAACGAATAAGAAAAAGTTTTTATAAAACTTTGGAGACTAGTGTAATATGTCCCCCCTCCCTCGACCACAGTACATATATTTAGTGATGTGTAACTAATTGACTAGTAAAACTATTTATTATTATCATAATGGTGATTTTTTTTTAAATGCACACTTTTGGGCAATTAGAACGTTTAGGTAATTTTTAATTCTTTATTGTTATATTTTTTTGTCACAATATTTCAAATTGTTTGCTTTGCAACTATATAGAATATGTCCCAAATAAATCTTGCAGTTTTTCTTACACATTCACCAAATTAATCATATGATCTTGAGGATTCTTAATACACTCTAATATTGTCGACCTCAATATATATTTATTCTTCAATAAATAAGGTTCGTTTTTATGAATGTTGTCTTTTTACCCATAGTACATATTCATATAGATGTGTGTTTTAAAGAATTTAATGAATTGCTCTGCTAAAATAGGTTCTCAGAAGCAATTTGGAACTTTTCTAACTAAGATTTTACCAAATTAATTGTATAAGTTAAATGGTTTCTTAGTATGCAGACTGAATTCAACAATTTTACAAAATTTTAAATTTATTAGAGTTTGAAAGAATTACTTACAGGGAGGGAGAGGACATTAGAGAGTTAGTTACACTAGTCCACAAAGTTTTATAATAACTTTTTTTTTGTATTCGTTAGCTTCACACAGCTTTGAGAACTTCTATTAAATTTTGATTGGTTGGGCTATTAAGTAGAGTGTCCAAACGTTTCAACTATTGATTGATTGTAATCTACAGAATGAGTAATTTTGTGGTTTATCATTTGAGATGTACATTAATTTATCGGCCATTGTCTTATCCCGTTGCATCCCTGATTATTTGCCTTTCATTAATTTTCTCCTTACCATTTTGAATAGTTTTTTCGTAAATTTTTTTTTTTGGGGGGGGAGAAAAGTTTTTTGGCAATATTCAATGAAAAGCCAAATCAAGAAGGCTCAGTGGAACGCGTGACATTTAGCTTCAGGCAGACAAACAGACATTCACTTTATATTATTGATTAAAAACTTGTTTTATTGTTTCAGGGGGTAAGTGTAAGTCAGTCGGGGCTAGTAATGGGGATGGCGTTCATAGCCACAATAGTATTTACTCCATTTTGTGGTAAGTAACCTTGTTTTCTTTTATAGGCACCGCCACTCTTCAAGTACTTTATGTTGGTCACTAATGTCATATCTGAGGAGAGCTAGCCTCTTTTTTTATGTTTTTGTTACAAACCTTTCAACTTTGATCTTTGAAATGATTCTTCTCATTAATCTTCTTATTTTCTTCTCGCATTACTAATTACAATTTTGCTTTTTGTTTTGTGTTTAATTTTCTTTTAAAAAGGGAAAGGCGTTTGTGACACTTTTTGAATCCAAAACTACTGGAATTCAACTTAAAAAAGAGTTACAGCACTGAAATTTGTAATGAAAGTCGCTTTATAGAGGTATAATTTGGAACTGTGAAGAAAAGTTGGTGAAACCGCCGTTTCCCACCAAAAAACAATTCGGCGATAGCTGCGGTTCCGCCACCGTTTCTTCACAGTTACACATTGTACCTCTTTAAAGCAACTGCCATACTAAATTTCAGTGCTGTAACTCTTTTTTTTAGTTGAGTTCCTTTGACTTTTTTTTTGTTTCAAAAAGTGTCACAACTGCCTTCACCCTTTAAAACATTCATTTCATACTATTAAAAACCATACATTTCAAAACCAACAGAATTTATCTAACTGAAATAACATTTTAATCATTTTTAATTGCTCATTCATGCTGATGAATTTGGAAAATAAAAACATTGCATAAATTATTCCTCTGTAATTTGAATTATTAAAATTCAGCAATGAATGTACTTTAGGAAAATATATTCACACTATGGGAGCACGAAGATTTCTTTTGGTAGGAGCTTGCTTCTGCGGTGTTGGCAACCTAATCTTTGGGTTTCTTAATAAGGTAAGCCTTGCATTTTGGATTTTGGCAACCTAACCTTTTTTTTATGAAGGTAAGCCCTGTATGTCGGTTGTTATAAATGTACCAATAATCTCTTATGTATTGTTTTTAAGACAAAATGTTTGAAAAATAATTGAATTCATACACATTCATTGGATAATATCTATATAAATGAAGTTGTTCATTTAAATAAATTACTGTGATTACAAAAAAATAAGCTGTAGCTATATTCAAACTGGAATGTGTAAGTTCTTGGTTACTTTTAATGAATTATTTTTAAGGGTTTACCCGTACAACCCCCTCCCTCTCCCTAAGTTTTGAAATGTTCTTCAATAACATATTAGTGTATTACATCCATATTGTAGTACATGTTAAATTTTATAATTTTTGTTATCAAAGCAAAATTTATGTGGTTAGAAAGATAGTGTATCAAGTTATTGCAGTTTTATTTTTATACAATTTACTTTACGTCTTAAAGAGACACTCTATTACTTTCAAATGCTCAATACGCATTCATAGATTTGATAATGAGGTAAATTTAAATTTCCCCAGAATAAAATATTCAGGGGCTGTGATTAAGCAAATTAATTCCATTTGAAATTGTTGACAATTTGGATATTTTTACTTGGCGTTAAAATTGTTTTGTTCTGTAACTAAAGGGAAGTGGATAAGAATGAAAAGGGAGAAGGATATGAGTTGTGGGAAAATTTTCCCTTAAAATTGTTCGTCAGAATCACTGTCCCTTGTCCCTGACATTATTTTGTAATTAATGAAAGAAAGTATTTGCAATAAGGTTTTTTTGTTATATAAGGTCCCATTGGGAGGCCCTTCTTTATTTGTATCCTTTTTAAAGCAAAACCTATTTACTTATCTAGTTAATCAGTATATTAATTGTAGTCATAATTTGAATTTAGGCTGTCCCATTATGATAATTCTAGCGATATACAGTGAATCTAAAACATGAAATTCCAATTATATTTGTTTCTAATTCTAATATTTTACGCAATCCTAGACCACATTTTATCCATAATGATATGTTCTATTTATACTTTAAAAAAATAGAAAATATCAAAATATTTAAAACTCTGTATCCAAGATAATAAGCACTAGATACATTATACATGAAGCTTATAATAAAACAGATTAACTTAAAAACTATACAAGGTGGAATGATGTCTGAAATCTATAACCTATTAGTATGGTTTAAGGCTGTTTCTTTGGGGGGACACTGACCCCTTTGAAATTAAATACTTCAACCAAATAAAAGGACAACCCGCTTGTCCCCCTTCCATCACTTATTGAAAGAAGTCCATAGCTCAGTTTAAATTTAGTATTAAACAATTTTTATACAGATTATAGACTCCTTACCAAATCTTGAAAAATGTTTTTAGACCAGGCTGCGGGGCTTGACTCAACCCTAACTTAACCTTAAAAAGATGAATTGTAAAAGCTCCAAATGTTTTTAAATGAAAAAATTAATGAAGTATAAATGAAAATACATTAGTAAATTATTTTTATAATTAAATAACACATATGAAAGATAAAAAGTGTATATGGAAAATTCCTATATTCCTAAAAACGTATTTGAGCATATGAGGATTTGTTTTTGTATGAGTGTTATTAAAATTATCATGACGTTTTGTTGCATGCCGCCAATTTAAAAACATACAGGGTGCGCCACATAAAACCGGACTTTTTAAAAACGGTCATAGCGTCAAAACTACTTGACCAATCAGGACGTTTGACCCCACTTTAAAAAGCTTAGGTAATGACCTTTCAGCACAAAAAAATCTTTTGACAAAGATGGGCTCGTACTCCAAGCTGGCCGCGCTTATGTTCAACAAGGCATATTCGAAATGCGCATATGATATAATCTGGATTCTCGACTAGGGCCCACTAAATCGGACCTCAGCCCATCTGTAGATGAGGTAGAGTTATGCAACTTGCTGGGGATACTGGTAGATACATAAGTAAGACACTAGAAAAGACTAGAGCTCTCTATCTAAAATGGCTTGGCTGTAGTACTCCGGTAAAGTGAAACGTGGCAGATTTAGAGATGTCAAAAACGTCAAAAATCGTGTAAAATCGTGAAAATTTCTCGGTTCTCGACGTTAAAGACCCATATGAAACTTAAAAACTCATTTTAGACTATGGATTGCGCTGACAACCCTAGCTGAATCTTCATGCCATTTCCAAAAAGGTATAAAACGTCGTTTTAGCTCAACTGTGGTCCAAATAAAGGCCTCCGTGTCAAAGGGTAGCTTGAAAGTTGGGTGAATTTGAATCCTGCGGTTACTCACAATCCTAAGGAAATGTGGCCTCCCAGCAGCCCGATCTTAATTCAATGGACTTTTGGGCCTGGAGCTACTTTGAAGCGTGCACAATTAGTCGTGCTCATACCACAAAGACCTCCCTCATTGCCACTATCAAGGAGAACTTCACCAGCTTGGACAGGTACATTTTGACCTGGGATGCTGGCGGTTGAGGAGGCGTGTAGAGGCGGCGATTGATACTGGCGGCGATTTTATTCAATGATCTAATAGTCATATACCTAGTTTGCTTCCCAGTTTACAAAATTTGATAAAATCTTTAAAATTGACGATTTTATGTTAATTTGTTTACAATTTAGAAAAAGTCCGGTTTTATGTGGCGCACCCTGTACATATTTTACTAGGATAATTTTGTCTCTGAGTAACACAGCCACAGTTTTAAGACATATTCTTACAAATGAAATAAGTTGGAATAGAATGTCATTAGAATGGATGTAAAATATACGTGGATATTATGACAGGGGAAAAATTGTCAATCTAGGTTACTATTTTCCGACGATTGGTCAGTTCGTTCTTCAAATAAGAGAGCAGGGAATGAGGTAAATGGGGGGGGGGGTGTCAGCACGCAACAAGTTTCACTGTATTAGAGTACATAATAATCTAGTTTTAGATCCAAGTTATGATAAATCCATTGGAATCAGAAAATTCTAATAAAAATTTAGTCATAATGTACAGTGTTTATGTAAGTGTTCCTCAGTCTGTACACTTGCGGGGTCGTGGAGGGTGCGGTGTACATAGGAAACAGCTTTTTCATAAATCACACGGACGGAATGACATTGAAATGTATTGACGTAAAGACTATTTTATAGTTGCTTCGCTACTAAAAATATTGATATCATTAGAGAGACGCATAAATATATATATACGTTTATCAACACCAATTTATTTTAGAATTTCATACATATATAATTTAAGTCTATTTACATAACTAAACACAAGATATTAAATATTTTTTCTAGAAATATCTGCCTAAAAGTCAATATTCAATTCTTATATGCAACAAATGCAATAAAACCTATTTCCTTTCAATAAATACCTGTCGTCTGAAATAAGAAGAAAAAAAAGATATTATCCTAAATAGATAGGAACGGATCTATTCATTTGAATCTGCAGTCCTTTCTTCTGCAAAGAAAATGTTATCTACCAGAAGCAAAATTACTAATTTAATTTGTTTTGCCTTTTATAATGATAATAATTCTAGTCGTCTTAGATGTACAGAAACACGTCATCAAAATTCAAAACTTATTCAGATAAGGTTTCGTGTTTTTATCCAGTCTGAAAAAATATTTCCAGAAGTTAAGTTACTATATAACTTATCTTTGTATGTCTTAGCCAGCTTTTGAGAAAAAACTTTGTAGAGATACATTGCATATGTTACTGTTCCTTGTTTTCCTAGGAATCATTATTTTAAAACTCATATAATAGAATCAAATACATTATAAGATTGTTGTAAAAATAAGTCCAAAATCAGCATTTTTTAAACGGACGATCAGACTTTCTGGTAACAACTATAGAGTTGCTGCGCTTTCTTAATCTTACCGAGCTGGTAAAATAATCATAATTCAAAGCTTGAAATCGATAAAACAATTAAATTAACGAAAATTAAATAATAGTTACGAACAGACCTAGCCTAATTATAGGAAAGCTGTGCTTTCCATAATTAGTCGGATACTTAAACATATGATTGAAAAATTGTTTAAATATCCATGATTAAAAAAAACATACTAATTCTTTTACAAGATCATATTACTAGTTGTAATACATTCTATTTAGAATTAAGTTTTACATATTTTTATATGAGATTTTTAAAAGCGAAGCTTTTCTATAATTAGGGTCGGTCGGTCCGTCCGTACGTCCGTCCGTCCGTCCGAGATAGATAGCTTTTATTCGTTAATTTAGGCATGTTAGAATTGTCCTATCGATTTCAAACTTTGCATGATGATTCCTGTAGTAGTTGGGTACGATTTAGAAAGCGTGCAACTCTATAATCATTACCAGAATGTCCGTACGTCCATTTTAAACATGTTGATTTTTCTACTTTTTTAACAACAAATTTTCAAGTGTTTTAATTATCCGTTTGATCTGATTTTTGGTATATTGATTCCTGGGACAACAAAGAACAATATTATAAGCGAAGCAACTCTATAATCAAGTCTAAAAATGTAAGTATGTCCATAAACATTATCCTGTTTTTAAGCAGTTTTACAATTTTGATTCGACATTTAAACATTTATGTTCCGATTTTTCAGTTCAGATACTATACAAGTGTTAATGTTCGTTTGTCTTACCGTTTCAGTGCTTCGCTTTTATGGATGTTGTCATCCTTGTTTTTCATAAAATAATTTTATTCATAAGTAATTCAATTATCAATTCCTTATGTAGAAAGGTACCTTACGCCAGATTTAAAAGTAACTTTTTAATTGCCAATAAAAAGAAAAATAAATAATATTTTTTTTCTCTTATATTTAATTTTGTTAATTTTTTACCCTAAATGACTTGATTAATTAGAATAATCAAAAATCAATTATTGAAGTGTTCTCTTATTAACTTGAAATTGAAAGATATCTTCCACATGTACACTGAACAGGTGTCAGCCTGGTATCCACTCCACTTTTGTACCAGTTGTTAGAAATACTGTATCAAAGCAATAATATTACAAATCTGTGAAAATGTTAAAAATCTTGCTGTATATAACTTCATTATCCTTATTTGTGATGGTATACAAATATCAAAGTCTTGCCACAGAGTTTGATGAAGCATTTCTCATGCTTGACTTTTACATCAAGGAAAATACATCCATAATTATACTCAAAATTTTACACTGTAAAAATTGCAGTCCTATAATATTCTAATAAAAATAAGTACAAAAATGCTAAGGTTTTGTCATCTTATTTCGGAGAACTATTTTAAAAAGAGATGCTTTTTAAGCAGTTGTTTCATAATCTAAGTGTTGAGTAAACTTAATCACATTCTAGGAAGTAAAATCAAAAGAGAGGGGTAGATTTCTGGTAGAATCCGTAAAGGTGTGTTTTAAGGCTTAAAAATAGTAGTAGAACGATAATATTCACTAAATATGTGTATTTCTTATTGAAAAGAACTATATACAAAATTAAAAAAAAACAAGGATGACAACATCCATAAAAGCGAAGCTCTGAAACGATATGACAGACGAACATTAACTTTTGTTGAGTGTCAGAACTGAATATACAAAATATGAAAATATAAGGTTTGACAAAATTATACGTAAATTTGTTGCAAAACTTCTTAAATACAGAATTCTGTTTAAGGACATACTGACATTTTTAATACTTGATTATAGAGATGCTTCGCTCATAATATTGTACCTTATAGTAATAGGAATCAGTAATCAAAAAATCAGATGAATCGGATGATTTTATCACATAAAAAATTGTTATTAAAAAAGTAAAAAAATCAACATGTTTAAAATGGACGTACGGACATTCTGGTAACGATTATAGAGTTGCTACGCTTTCTAAATCGTACCTAACTACTACAGGAATCACCATGCAAAGTTTGAAATCGATAGGACAATTCTAACATGCCTAAATTAACGAATAAAAGCTAACTATCTCGGACGGACGGACGGACGGACGGACGTACGGACGGACGGACGGACCGACCGACCCTAATTATAGAAAAGCTTCGCTAATAGACATAAATTTTTATCATTCTACTACTGTTTTTAACTTATAACACATAACCTTTACGGATTCTACCAGTAACCTACCCCTCTCTTTATATTAAAACATAAAACTTATAGCTTAACAGTCGGGTCCTCCTTTGAAGGTTTGCTGGCATCCTGTGCCCGCCAGGATGGATATATTCTTAAAAATTGAAATTGAGTAACATTTAAATTTGGCTTCATTACAACTTAATCTAGGAAGCTTTAACTAATTTTTTAAATTTCTAGAATAATTCTAACAGCCTCTAAAGATATATAAAGACAGTTGTTACAAATTAAATTATATTGATATCCAATATCATAAAGCAATAGTTAATGACATCATATAAAACATATTTTTTATTTAATTAGCTAAAAGGGTGTATTTCATAAATGAATATATAAATAGGAATATGTAAAATTAAACACAACACATGTAACAATAATTGGTGAAAAAACAAGACGGTTGCGAGAAAAAGAGAATGAATGCAGAAATATTCTTTATGAGAAACAGGGCATTATTCATTTTGAAATTATTTACTTTTTGAGTTATATTTTTATTTCCTCTATTATAATCTAGCAGCTATGACCTCTAGGGGCACATGAGAGGGTTGGGAGTTGAATTTGACTCCCCAAATTTTATTTAAGCTTCAAAAGAGGACTATCCACGAACAAGAGCATGTGATTCTAAGTACCTTCCAGCATTGATCCTAAGTACCTTCCAGCATTGATCCTAAGTATTTTCTTTCGGAATATAATAGGTCACCACTAATAATTAATATATTGACAAGAAAATTTATGTTTCACCACTTTACGTTGAAGAAAAGTAAAAAAATGTTCAGGTTTTTTAGTCAAAATTCTATCAAACATTTTGTTGAGTTCGGGGTGTCTTTAATTGTCCATGTTGTCAAATGATAAAAATTAAAAAAAAGTTAAAAGCACATTTACTATATATCATATGTATGTTTAAATTAATGCTAGTATGGATTAATTTACAATCTATATAACACGAGTATTCGCATATGTATCATCAAATATCTATTTTATTAAAAGAATTAGCTTCATAAAAGTTTTCAAAATCTATCAAAATACCTAAAAAAAATATGGTGAAACATAAATTTTCTCGTCAATACATTAATGATATATGGTGACCAATTATATTCTGAAAGAAAATACTTAGGATCAATGCTGGAAGGTACTTAGAATCATGTGCTCTCGTTCGTGGATAGTCCTCTTTAAAAGTAAAAATTCTGCCCCCTCACCCCTCACAACACCTATGATTAACTACATTGCAAAGGAGAACCAAATCGGTTCAGTAGTTGGCAAGACACTGTTATATTTATATAAGGATTAGCCAATAAAAAACACATTTATACACGATACAACTAACTGCTTTCATTCAGAATACAAATTATTTCTTTTACTGCCAAACTTTTCTTTAAGCTTTTAATTTACCTTCAGCACTTTAATAATGCATACTGCAAAATCAGGATTGTTCAGATGATTTACTAAGATCAGAAAGAGATCTTGAAAAGGCCAGAAAAGAAACAGATGATTATGCCAAGATGGTTGCTGAAAGAAATAATGTCATAGCTGATAGAAATTCACAAATTGATGATGCAAGGCAGAATCTAAATCAAGTACTAATAGAGAAAGAAAAGTTAGCGTATGAGTTGGAAATGTTAAAAAAGCAGCATGTTATAGTAAATAAACCAGCTAAAAATGTTCATGTAGTTGATAGTCCTCAAACTATTCCAGAAAGAGCAGAACACCATGTGGAACAGCATAAGGAACAGCATGACGATCAACACGTAGAAGAGCATGTACAGCACATTGAACCTCAAAAGAAAGAAGTTCCTGTTTTAGAAGCTGCCCCACTTGCTAAATGATAGCTTTAACAATTAGACTCTTAATTAGTTATATAAAATTACTAATATTAATAATATTGAGAAAACATTTTCGTATTAATTTGTTAAAAAACATTCAATCATCAATTAAGAATCTTATGACTTGTTCATACATGAATACACAGAATTTGAAACTTAGCTGCGTTAAAATTTACTTATACATAACAAATATCAAGGCCTTATAAACTTTCTTTTATATAGATATGAATAATAATGTTCTAGAATACTTTTACTTCATTTGCTAATTATAAAATCAGAGGCGTGAATAGGGGGGGGGGGGGTGTAACCACCCACCTGGCAAAATTAAGGGGTTGGATACACCCACCTGAACAAGGGTCTACACCTCAATGATGCACCCTCCTAATACAGCCAGGGGGATGTCAATGTTAAAAGTCACACCCCCTTAAACGTAATAGACGTGTTAAAAAAATCAAGGGGAGTGTCAAAAATCTTAAGGGAGTGGTAAAATCCTCTGCACGCCACTGAAAGAAATAATCATGACGTATCATTATTCTAAATCATATGAATTTAAGTAACAGCTGTGTTTTATTACAACTGAAAAATTCATTTCAATTTCTTATAATAAGTAGAATTTCCATCTATTAGATTTTATTTCAGGAACTGAAATCAATAATCAAATACTAAATTAAATTTTTCTTATCAAGTAAATAATTTATATAAAATTGTTAAAAAATTGTTAAATGTTTTACTTATGAAAATTGATTCTGATTACATTCAGATATAAAGTTTTGCATTAAATCAGCTGTCTTAACTTAAGGCTATTAGTTAAAACATGTAAAAAAAGGCAAAAATTTCAATATTTTTTTCTGTTATTACCTATTGTATACATTATTTTGTTTTTTTTCTACATTTTTTGTAAATATAAAACTTAAGATGAAAGATTAGAACTATTATTTGATATAAGAACTGAAATATGAATGAACATTTACTAAATTAGCAACATTAGTATGTCTTACTTTTCTTCATATATTAATTGAACTAATTTAGTTGAGACACATTTTAATTTTGCAATTAATTCCAAACTCTGAAAGGTAAAAAGATATTCAAACATATCAGAAGGTACAAACAAATACATCTTAAATTCACCAAACTTTATCTATCTTTGGAATCTGTATTGAAGCTTCAGATTCTATAGAGGGAAATAAACCACACACTTCTTACAGTGTACAATGACCATAAAAATATTTTTTTTTATTTTAAAACTTGACATTTTCCTTGTTGTGGATGTGTGAAAATATTAAGTTTAATAGGTTAATAATTCCTTAACTAAGTTGCAGGATTAAATAATGCATGTTTACTATAGAATACATATTGTATATTTTACCTTTTCCTTGTTCAAGTATGTAGTGTATATTATATACTTCATGTTTAAATGTAAAAGAGTTTACCTAAACCAGGTATAGGTCATTTATGTATCAGAAATAGCTAATAATAATCCTCAATGAAAGCGTTATTAGAAAATGGAATTGTAATCATTGTTTAAAGTAATTAAGGTACAAAATTCAATTGTATAAAAAAGAATAGTGGTTTTTATTTATGGAAAAATCTGTTTCAATAAGAGTGAAGTGAAAATGATCTATTTACTTAATTGCAAAAAACTGATGGATGACATTAATTGACTTCATTTTCGAAATGATCAAAAATAAATGAAAAAAATTATTCCGAGCTAAAGTCTTATCATTTTTTTAGGTAAACGGAAGTACACCATTTTTCTGGAGTTCCTTGTTGATAAGAATCGTGGTAGCTGCCGGTGAGTCCGCAATGACCCCCGCTGCTTATGCGCTTGCAGCACAACAGGTTCATAGGAAACATCAGGTGAGAGAACTTTTCCAGTAAAGCTTCGAAACTGATTAATATTCGCTGGACTAGTACCGGTTCTCAGCCATACGGAAAAATTATGTTTAGCGTCGTATTATATCCAGTTTTCTACGAATATAAAAAATTACAATTATAAGATTAAAACCAATTTTTTAGAACGTGCCTTTAGGATCTCGGGCAAAAAAACTTATTTTAATCTTATAATTCTTCATTTTTATATCCTTTGAAAGCTGTTTATAATACGATGCGATAAATAACTATTCTCGCATTCTTGAATGACATGTATTAAATCTACTAGTGCTTACCCTCAAAGTGCCTATTAAGCACTCACCCTCCCCTTACCCTAATTATATTATAAATAAATTGAAAATAAGAGTGGATGTTTTATTTTCCTATACCTATTACCTAACCATTCTGATGGGCATCCAATTTAACCTAAGCTTACCTGTGCACAACAAACACTTTGAGGGAAACGTCTTTAGGTTTTACATAACAGGAAAACAAAATTGGAAGAATGGTCAGTAGTTCAATCAGAATGTTTAAGTAAAAAATCTTACTGTTAACTATAGAAGTAGCTTCGATATTAAAAACTTGGTTATGTTCGGCAGTTATCGAGATTCTTCAATACAGACAGAGATCCTGTTACTTTATTATAAGGATTACTAATATAAGATGCATAAATTTACACAACATATTTTTTGTTCAGGGAAAGGCCATCTCTTTGGCCGAGTCCTTTTTTGGAGCCGGAACTATCTTCGGTCCTTCTCTTGGAGGATTCTTGTATGAAATGGGAGGCTTCCAAACACCTTTTCTTGTCGCAGGTACTGTCAATCAATAAGAGGATGTTATGTTATTAATTTGTGAAATAAAGTTATTATTTGTAGCCTCAAGTATCTGTTTTATGTAATCACTTTGATTTGACACAATTTTTATCTGTACTTACTTTATGTCTGTATGTATTTATGTGAGTAACTCTATTAATATTTTAGGTTTGACTCTGCTATTACTGTCTGATATCTCTATCAATTACCTGTGTTCTGTCTGTCTGTTTGTCTATCTGTATGTCAGTAATCCAATTAATATTTCAGGATTGACACTGTTAGTACCTTCTGGTATCTGATTCTTTACTCAGTCTGTATGGCTAGGTTGTCTGTCTGTTAGTCTGTATGTCAGTAACTGTATTAATATTTCAGGTTTGACACTGTTAGTACCTTCTAGTATCTGATTCTTTACTCAGTCTGTATGGCTAGGTTGTCTGTCTGTTAGTCTGTATGTCAGTAACTGTATTAATATTTCAGGTTTGACACTGCTATCACTGTCTGGTATCTGTGTCCTACTGTTAGAAGACAAGACAGATCTATATTCAGATCTGGATAATAATCAAACTGTTAGTTGGAAACAGGTAAATAGAATTGTACTTTCACTCAAAACTATTTTTATCCCATCTCAACAAATTTAACTCCCTTTTTGAAGCCATACTATTTTCAATATACCTATATAAATGAAGGTATTGCGTTCGAATCTGGACTTCACTTAGTTATACTCAATAATCTAGAAATTGTTTACAATGCTGTTAGATAAGGCCTTTCAAAATATAGCCGAAATACTTTGATTTTATTAATATTTTGGGAGAGAAAAAAAACATTCATTGCCCACAATTGGGCCGTTACAAACAAAGTTTTTAAGTATTTATGAGATTTTTTATTAAGGTTCTATTGTGTCCTGGAGTTATGATTAGCTGTTTCGGGCTGATTTTTGCTGGAAGCAGTTGGTCCTGGTACGCAGCCACATTAGAACCTTTCCTAGAGTAAGTATCCATACTATTAGAAGGTCCAGGTACACAGTCATATTAGAACCTTTCGTAGAGTAAGTATCCATACTATTAGTTGGTCCTGGTACACAGTCATATTAGAGCCATTCCTAGAGTAAGTATCCATACTATTAGTTAATTCTGGTACACAGTCATATTAGAACCTTTCCTAGAGTAAGTATCTTTAATAATAGTTAATTCTGGTACACAGTCATATTAGAACCTTTCCTAGAGTAAGTATCCATAATATTAGTAGGTCCAGGTAAACAGTCAAACTAGAACCTTTCCTAGAGTAAATATCCACAATATTAGTTAATTCTGGTACACAGTCATATTAGAACCTTTCCTAGAGTAAGTATCCATACTATTAGTTGGTCCAGGTACACAGTCATATTAGAACCTTTCCTAGAGTAAGTATCCATACTATTAGTTGGTCCAGGTACAAAGTCATATTAGAACCTTTCCTAGAGTAAGTATCCATACTATTAGTTGGTCCAGGTACACACAGTCATATTAGAACCTTTCCTAGAGTAAGTATCCATAATATTAGTTGGTCCTGGTACACAGTCATATTAGAACCTTTCCTAGAGTAAGTATCCATACTATTAGTTGGTCCTGATACACAGTCATATTAGATCCTTTCCTAGAGTAAGTATCCATACTATTAGTTGGTCCAGGTACAAAAATTGGGACACCTGTCTTTTGGATATATCTAAACTTATATTTAGAACCTAAAAATTTTTTATTTTCAGGTCAAAATATTCATTAAGTTCATCTCAGACTGGACTTTGTTTCACTGCCTTTGGAGCAGCCTACACAATTTTCAATCCAATCTTGGGTTATTTCTCTGATAAGGTAATTGCAATATTATTTCTTTTGTTGTATATAAATCATTCAAGAATATTTATTTATCTTATCGTATTACAGAAAACATTTCGCGGAATTTATACGAAAAATATAAGATTTAATTAGCCTTCCTGGCTAACAAAGTAATATTACTTTATAATTTTTATTTTTATTTGTGGAAAATTGTCCGTAATACGATAAATAAATTTTCAGTATGGTTAAGAACCGGTTCTAATCCAGCGGATATTAATCGGTTTTGAAGGCATACTGAAAAACCTGTTTTTTTTCAAATTTTTTAATAATCTATTTCAATTTTGAACATACAACAGAATAACTGTTAATAAAAGCAACTTACAGACAAGCTTAATGAGACGCTTTGCGTTTAAATTATTTTTCTTAACGGGTATTTTAATAATTAAAAATGTGTTAAAATTATTATTATTTTCAGGGCATGGACGGATTGTTGGCCCTTATTGTTGGAAATACTATTATTGCTTTAGGAAAGTTTTCATCATAATTAAAATTTAAATTTTTTTTCACTGTAAACAACTATTTTTTCATATTTTTTCTTTGGTTCTTTAAATTTTATAGTTAAAACTATCAAGATGAATTCCAAGGCAAATTTTGATGAAAACTTAATTTTTAGCGTTTGTATTCTTGGGACCCATCCCTCAATTATCTATGTTCTCAGGTAATGTTAATACTTAATAGTTTTAGAGTAGTTGCGCTGTCAAAATATACAAAATATAAAGCCTAACATAATCAACTTGTTTAATATGAAATTTTAGTAAAACCGAAAAAGTAAAAAAAAAACATTAAAATATTTTAAGTATCAGAAGATTTAGCATAACAAAAGCTATGTTGCATCAAAACATTCCCCTGGTTAAAAATATTTTAAAATTATGGCAGATGCTACGATTTTAAGTATTCTAGTACAAACTAGATTCCAATTTTGATACAATAGAAATTGTTGACACGCCCCCATAGCCTCCAGGGGAAAAGAGTCTAATCCCATCTTAACACCATAAAACCTATACGGACTAGTATTTTTTTGTGATCTTCAGATAAAACCCATACTTCTAATATTATGGTATATCACATAGGAATTTTGACTAGCTAAAAATTTAGTTTAATAATATAATTCCTTGGTTATAAATTGTTTTCTATTCCTTTAGGTCACCTATGGTTGACTGTAGTCTCTATTGGAGCCCAAGGCCTGGGTTCTGCTTTTGCTTATCTAGGTTCACTTCTATATATGATGAAGGTAAACTTAAACTTTTTAATTTTTCAATTTTTAATATAAAGGGACAAGTAATCTTATAACAAATTACTTTTATTCAATTAAATGATCAATAAAAAAACAGTTCTAGACATATTTTCTTTTAAAATTGTTTTAGTTTACCTGTTCCTTTCCTTGTCTTTATTATCAAATAATAATCTTAATCTAATTACATAAAAATAAAAAAAAATACGAAATTTATTTTTTCTTTAAAATTGTGTGAATGTGATTTGAGATGTCGTCATTCGAGTAAGAAAAATTTAAGATATTTTTTTACAAATATTTTATCATTATTAGTTACAATTTATTATTTAGTGATACAGGGATAGGTCAAATGGATTATTATTCCTTAAATGAATTTTAGGAATAAATAAATTTCTCCCACTTACCTATGTCTGTATTTCTACTAATTTCTGTATACATTAATAAAAGTCAATGAGAAGAGCGGAAGATGGTGTGAAATGTCGTTGTCAACTTAAAAAATCCGCAAAATTAAGTGACAATTTCATTTTATACCATTTTTAATAATCATTACTTTTTTTCTCCTCCTTAGAAAGTTTCGTTCTGCTGATGCTTGGTTTCAAATAACCCTCTCAGGGATAAAGGGATGTGTAAATGGGCTAGAAAATAGGCCGTACTCTGCACTGTTTATTTTCACAGCAACGCATTTTCCATCCAATAACAATCTTTTCAAAATTAAATCAAACATTTTAAGTAAAAAAAGATTTTGAAAAATAAGTTAAGTTTTAAGAAAAAAGTTAAAAATGCATTGAAAATTTACTTCCTGTGTAGTTTTTTAGAAATTTTTTTCCATTTAAAATTAATTGTTAAATTTAAAGTTTTCTACTATATAAAGTTTTTTATTTATTTTAAGGCTAATTTATCAATCTCTTTATCCCTGATTAATATAGAATTTCCAGATTTATTTTATTAGCTGAATAATTTTCATGTTTGTAGCTATTAGATTGTTATTATAACTACAAATTTGAAATTATGTTTCAGTAATAAAGTTAGCGTAGCATCTCTATACTAAGGTCTTGAACACTCACTTACATCCCATCGTAGACCTTCTACTTGTATTTTTTATTGGTTTTTTGAGGACCGGGTGATAAGTTTCGGGGATTTTTTACACCAAGAGGGTTTACACTAAGAGAAATGGGACATTTAAAGTATTAGGGTAAAAATTGCATTAGAGTTATATAGTTTAATTTTTTGGAGTCTACGTCTAGAGAATTTTTGATAAAAGCTACGCAAGTTTTAATTTTTGTTTCTTGTTTTTTGTTTTGTTTATTTGACCCCTCGCAGAACGACCACGCTCTGTCCATAGGTAGGTGAACATTTTAAATAATTATAACCAAATTATTTAAAATCGGGGATTGGAATATGACAGCAGAGGATAAAAAAATTTTGCCTCCAACGTTTTCACCAGTTAAAAATATCAGTTTTAAATTACTGCAATAATCTTAAATAAAGCAAATATGAAAATAATAAATACCCTTCGTTTAATAATGATCATTTTTAATTGGTTAAATTACAGGATGCAGAATAATTTTCTTCAAGTGTCAAATGCCTCCCTGTAAAATCTAGCTAAAAAGCAAAAAAATACATTTTTTCCTTCTTTCTTTATAAAGAAGTTTTTTCATAAATATTTTAAATTCAAGATGCTCTTTAATTTGCCTGTCTGTTCTGAATGTATTAAATTATCTTGGATATGTTTTAAACTTTGATTATTATTTGTAGCAAAAGCTTTCTGACTTTGAAATGTGTTATTAATGCCAATGGCTTTAAAAGAAGTTTTCTTGGGTAATTTTATGTTGAAAAAGTGTGCGCTAATTATGAATGTTTCTTCCTTGATTTTCCTTGAAAATAATATTTTAAAATTGTTCAGAGTGCTAGAGATGCTGGTCTTCCAGATACAGAACAGGTAAATACATAGATAAATAAGGAGTTAGACAGTGCTAGTTAGATAGATAGATAGATAGATAGATAGATAGACAGTTCTAGATATAGAGATTGATAGAGATAAATAAAAGTGCCAGATATGTAGATAGATAACTGTGGTGTACATAACATAAATCATAGATATACAGGTTTATCATAGACGTCCAAGGGGGGGGGGGTAATGGAGTGATTACCCCCCCCCCCCCAAATGAATTTTAAATTTTTACCCTCCCCAATTTAAAAAAAAATGCCACTATAAAATAATGATTACCTAATACCCCCCCCCCAAAATTTTTATTTTTAAAAATTTACCCCACCCAATTAAAAAAGCTTGGACGCCCCTGAGGTATATTGCCGTTCAGTAACGAACAATGACAACGTCCATTAGATGTGCGGTGCATAAATGATCATGAATTGACAAACGGACAAAGTGAGGTATAGAGCTCATGTATGTCCACTTATCATTTATAGAAAAAGAAAGATAGATAATATGTTATTATTTAATAATTGAAAAACACGAAACCTTTACAAAAAATATATCATTTTTATTATGAAGAACAGACTAACGAAAAAGTAAATTATATACTGCATATTTGTGTAGACAAATATCACAAAGATGTCAGCTGTCTATCTGAAATAACAAATGAGAAAATCCCCGCATGGTTTTTACAGACGGACAGACAAAGTGAATTATATTGACAGTAACTTCGCTTAAAAACTAATGATGTTTGTCTAAACCAAATTTTTACTTTATGAGGTGCATCAATTAAGCTGTGAAAATAAGGGTTAAGCCTGGGTGTTTTGAGTTTTTTGGATTAAAAAAAAATAAGATATTTAAACCAAATGAACAGACTAAGAATACAGTTTTAAAAGAAATAAGATTGATTTAAAGTATAGCCAAGAAAATAATAAAGAAAAAAATATTGCTACTTTTAATTTACTGTGGCGTTATTTCTTGTGGTTATCTATTAATCACGCAATTTTCTTTTTATTACATACAATATTTTTATATGAATAAAATTGATTTTTGTTATCATGCTATATATAGGATGTCATTACAATATCTTTACTTTGGCTATCTATCTATTTGGCTTTATATCTAATTATATATCTGAAGATGTTAAAGTGTTGTCTACCTCTCTATCTTTCTGTTTGTTTGATTTTCTTAGTAGTTTAGTAGTATGGTATCTGGTTTCACACTATCTATCTGAATTTCTATCTAATCATTTAGTTTATGGGTGGTTTCTAAATATCTATCTTACATTCTAACTAATTATCTATCTTTTTAGGTGAGCAGTATGGTATCTAGTTTATGGGTAGTTTCTGACTATCTATCTTACTTTCTATCTAATTATCTATCTTTTTAGGTGAGCAGTATGGTATCTAGTTTATGGGTGGTTTCTGACTATCTATCTTACTTTCTATCTAATTATCTATCTTTTTAGGTGAGCAGTATGGTATCTAGTTTATGGGTGGTTTCTAACTATCTATCTTACTTTCTATCTAATCATCTATCTTTATAGGTGAGCAGTATGGTATCTAGTTTATGGGTGGTTTCTGACTATCTATCTTACTTTCTATCTAATTATCTATCTTTTTAGGTGAGCAGTATGGTATCTAGTTTCTGGGTGGTTTCTGACTATCTATCTTACTTTCTAACTAATTATCTGACTATCTATCTATTCAGGTGAGCAGTATGGTATCTAGTTTATGGGTGGTTTCTGACTATCTATCTTACTTTCTAACTAATTAACTGATTATCTGACTCTCAATCTATTTAGGTGAGCAGTATGTTATTTAGTTCATAGGTGGCTTCTAACTATCTATCTTACATTCTAACTAATTATCTGACTATCTATCTTTTTAGTTGAGCAGTATGGTATCTAATTTATGGGTAGTTTCTGACTATCTCTCACAATTTCTATCTTATTATCTATCTGTTTAGGTGAACAGTATGGTATCTAGTTTATGGGTGGTTTCTGACTGCTTCGGAGGGTATATTGGTTCTACTCTAGGTAAAAATTTAACAAGTTAATGTTGTATTATTTTTAAATCTAAATTTTACGCATAAAAATCTTACCATTAGTTTAGTAGTATACAAGTTTCTTTTGGTTACGTTTCTTGTATGTCTTTTTCTACTTTTATAACAAATTATAAGTCTTTATTCTTTTGCATGTTCTATAAGGCCTAGCTTTCCTACCTCTTAATTCTGTTTGATTGTTTTTCTGTCAAATTGTACATATTCCTAAAATACCTGCAGTATTAAACTACGTTTACCGTATAATCAATGGTTAGAAACTTGTCAGATTAAAAGATCCGTTTTCTGTACGTGATTCTGTAACTGCTATTTCTGGGCAGGTTGTTTGATTAAATGAATATTTTAGGCAGCGTAGCTTACGACAATATCGGGTTCGAGGCTGGTACTCTGGTTGAGGGGGGTGTTCTAGCCCTGGTGGCCTTCATCATTTCCATCTTCTACTTTGTCAGGCTCAGCTCTTGTTCCAATGGTGGTAAAGACCAGGTACAATATTTATTATTTAAAAAATAGCCTAAAACCATCCTTAGACTTTTAATAAACTAACTAAATAGTCTATTCCCATCCAGGGAGCTATATGAAGCTTTCCCTAAAATACATATTTCAATTACTGTTTGGACAATAATAGTTCGAACCTGACAATCAAAATCAAAAGTTCCCAAAGTTTTGAGCCAAGGAATGCGAAATCGTGATTATGAAACTTTGGGTACCAATATAATTCATTTCAATGCTTTTCTCTACCTCCTTGCATAAATACTAATAAAATCTTAAACAAGGATAGCAAAATCCAAAAAATTGAATCTAAAAATTATTTGACAAAGGAAAACCCCATGCGTTACGTACGCACGGACATACAAACTACCCTAATTATAGAAAAACATCGCGTTAATATTAATATTATGATTTTTTTCTCAAGGATTTGGAGAGTAGTTTAGATGAATCTAAAGAAGAGACACAAATTAAACAATCTGAAAATACAAACCTAATAAATAAAGAATTCAAATATTATGGATCTTAAACAATCCATTAATTATAATTTAATTATAATCTAACTAATTAATTAATATTGTATTTATAAATATTATAACTAGTAAATATTTTTAATTGTATATCTAAAATAGTTGATTTTAAAAATTGTTAATTTATAATCTTTATATAAATATTTGTATTGTATACATATATGTTGATTTTCTTTGCTGTATATTGAATTGATTAATGGTAGTTTTATTTGAAGGCGGTTTAAAAATATTTTTTATCTGATGGAAATATTTTTCTCATCCATAATCAACCTCCTTGCCCCAAACCTTTCTTAGTTTCATTCTTATTTCTAGCCCTTGTGGGAAGCTCTAATCCTTAAGGGTTTATAAGCCCTTGGGACTATACGGGTAGGGAATACAAGAATGGTCTAAAGGCGAAAAAAAGGATTTTGCCATTTCTTTCTTTATTTGAAAAAGTGGAAATGAGTTTTACTCATGTTTTTAAAAGCTAGATAACAATTTTATGACTAAAAGGTTACAGGGTTCAAAACTATGTAACACATAAATATTTTTAAGTTTTAGAAAATTTGCACTTAACATAACATTAATTTTTTGATTATGTAATTTTATGGAACATTAACAAAGATTTTTTTTTTTAAGAATCATTTATGAAAATATTGGGATATACATTGTACATAGAGCAAGGTTGATAACATCATCAAGTAGTATTGCTTAAGAGAATTTTTTCAGCACAGCAAAGCAGTCAAACAAATTAAGACAATCTGATGCATAAAAAAAATATGTTATAGTAAGACATAAGAGCCAAATTTATAGTTTAATTATTGCGTAATGGACAGACAAACGGACAAAGAAAGTTATAGAATAGATGGAAATATTGACAAAAATTTATTTCGAAAGTAATTTGGATCATGGAAAGAAAACGAAGTAGCGTGTTTGGTTGTATTTTCACATTACCTTTTGATAGATTATTTTAGGTTAGATTGGGTAGATGTCAATGATTGCCACACAGGGTTAGGAAATAGACCTCGAAGGAGCTAGAAATATGAGAAAAGCTACAGTGAAAATAAGACGAAACCCGCTACTTCGTTATCTTTCATTGATTCAGAAATTTTCCCTCCCGAAGCCATAAGGCCAGCATAATTAAGCCACAGAGGAACACAATGAAATTAAAGAGTAGCCGCACTAATAATGATCATAAACTGTTATTGTATACGGGTATGTAACGAATAAAAAGGGGAGGAGTTTTAGGGATTTAACGTGGAGAGCTCTTTTGGTGGCTGTTTGGAAAAAAAAAAGAATGTTTCTATCAAAAAATCTAAATTTTCATTCTCTATAAGCAGAAACTTTCGCTTTTAGTTTTATTTATTGAACAGGAAAATGAACTATGATTTAACCACTTTACAAATTTTATGTAAATATTTGCCTTTTGTAGATAGATTATGGGGGAGGGGCGTTGTGGATTAATTATAATTGATGTCTTTTTGTCCTCTCATTCTTAATAAAATTCCTATCCTTTAACTTTTAAAGTATTAAAGTATTTTGGCATATACTGTAAAATGTTTTTTCAAAGAAAATTAGCAATTGCTATTTTTTCCTTTACTATTTGTAGCAAATTGAAGGAACACCGTTTAGAGAAATGCTGATAAAAAAGGAAGAACAGCCTATTACGGTGTTCAAACATAACTGCTTAAAGTATGCTTTAGCCATTTATATTAAATCTGCCTACATATATTGTTATTAATTTCTTCATGTTTTAGTACACTTAATATGGGGGGGGGTGTATTTCTTTCTATCATCGAGTTGAAAAGGAAATTAATCATTTCTGGAAAATAGCCTAAAACCACCTAAATACAATAATGAAGTTTACCTATAAATATACACATTTTTGACCTATATTTGAATATCTTTAGTTTTAGGAATAAAATCCTTACTACTCTACTATTGTATGAAATCAATCTTATTTTGGCTCTTTGAATACGTTTATGTAGTTGCTTTGTGTAAATCAAAGTACAGCTTTGCAGTCCGTTTAAATAATGAGGAGTTGCGAGGGGAAATCGGCTTTGAAGTGGGCTACTGAAGAGGGCATGGGATGGGGGAAAATGTGCAAGTATACCGGGAGAGAGGGTAAGAGGGAAGGGGTTGGAGAAGGAAAGAAAGGGGGAAAATACTTGTAGGGTTCGTCCGTCCGTCTCAGCTTTATACAAAGTCAAATTTACAACCTAATTATTGAGAATTTTTGCGTTTCTGTCATTCTTCTAGGATGTCTCCCCGTTTGTCTGTCTGTGTTAGGAAAGGCTTACTATCCGCTGGATCGATATTGTTCTCCTTTACAGTGAAGGCCCAGGGAAGGCTTTTGGGTGAGGGTATCATTTTATTTATAATTATAATTGAAACATAACTATAATGAATAAATGAATTCTTTACGACCCAAGGATTGGCAAATTTTAGAAAAGATTGGTATACTCTTGTTTGCTAATCTATGAAACTAAATCGAATTCAACTTCAAGTTTATAAACTTGTTTGGCTCTATATTGGTTTATAACTGTACGATTATAATTATCAAATTTTTATTTGGTGATATAAATTAACAATTTTCTTTTTTTTTACCAACGATTGTAATCTAAAAAAGAGGTAACTTTGATGTTTTTTTCCAAGGGAGTTTGCAGGATACACTTAACATCTACTGCCTTAGCCCCTAAGATACCTGGCGCTTTTTGTTTACCTAATAATAATACCTTTAAATAAAACCTATCAGAACTTTGATAAATTGGCATTTTACAATAAATCATTTTGATACTCTTCCATACTATTAGACCTTATTTTCTATGATTTATTCATGTTTCATAATACCTAATTTTCTTGTTTTTGTTATTTAAATATTCCTAATAAAAATAAGTAAATGAATATGAACACAATTTTAGTTCATTTTATCTACAAAATTAAAATTTTTGCCTTTTCTTACATTAAAAAAAATTATTATATTGTCTATCTTTATTTTTATTTTTCAAATGAACCAGCAAAGAAATTTAGCAAAAATTTTACAGGTACAAAATATTTATTTAATAAAAGAAATCATTTAATTTGTAAATTGTTTTATATAAATTAATATTTTAAAATCGTTTTCTCCATTTTATTATAATAATAAATGATATAATTTGACTTGTATCCTTGTAAATGATACTTAATTATATATATATGCCTTTGTACTTATGTGCAGATTATTATACTAGACCCCAAAGTTTTATAATAACGTTTTCTTATTAGTTGTCTTAACATTTTGGAGACTTTTATTGAAAATAGATTGGTTAAGTGTCCAAACGTTTCAACCACTAATTTTAATCTATAGAAGGGTTAATTTTGTTCATCATCATTGGGAAAGTAAATCAAATATAGGCCATTGTATTATCCCTTTACATTCCTAATATTTTTGTGTGTCCTAACTCTGCCGGGATCCAACTGACGGTACCATATATACTACGCTATGCCTGTGTGTGTGTGTGTGTGTGTGTGTGTCTGTGATAAATGTTCGTAGTATTCTACTAGTGTGTAGTCAATGGTCTACCTGCGTATTATAACATTCAAATAGACCTGTAGTTGGCTAAATAAATAACAGCTGACTACAATATACTTTGTAACATATAAATACTTTTTCTGTGATATATACCTATATATTTAACTGTGTAAATTTTACAAGTATTCCCTGACTTTAATATACAATTTTACATCTTGCAGAGTGATAAAAATAAAATAATTGATAATGCAGTATCTCGTAGTGAGCTAGTTAGAAAGTTGGACAGAAAAAAGCATAAAAAATGCCGGGTGAAGAATATTTAGTGGCTTTGGGCCATATACAAGGTGATCATGGCCCACCAAGTGAACATGTTTACGCCGCAGCCGCCAGTCCGCCGCCTGGCGATGCTAACCAGGCCGCCTCCGGCGGCGGTTCCAATACAAACACCGCCAAACGGCGGAGTTTATGGTCGGGGTTTAAGCAGATATTTCGCGGCCGCCATTCGGCGTCGTCGATCCATTCATCCGGTTATGGCAGTGTTGATAGGAGCGGCGGAAAACACAGGCGCGAGCCGCCGCAGTCGCTTAGCTATTCGTGTCTCGGCGGTAACGGCCGTAGCCGCCAGATGGCCGATGAAGAGGACATATACAGGGATATAAACAGTTTTATTGTGATTTTAGGGTAGCTTCCCTCGCGATTTCAGTCTGTATAGCTGTTTATTCTAAAAGGAAATCAAAACAAAACTTCCCCTCATTTTCTTTCCTTCATTTGGTTCCTAATACATTTTTTTCAGTCATTAAGTTTTACAATATGTGCAAAGCAAGGTTTTTAAAAGGTTGAAGAAAATATTGCTTGACCTCTGTACTTAAAATGATGCAATAATGATATTTTTTGTCTGTTCTTGTGTATAAGGAAGATAAGGTTATTTTTGACGCCTAAAACAAATATTTTAAAAAATTGATTGTGTTATTGCTTTTATAAACAAAAAAAATAATATTTGAATTTAGTTAAGATTTTAGAAAAATAGTTTTTTAATTCAGATAAGATATCTCTTCTTGTTTTCTCTGTCTCAGACTTAAAATTTCCCTAAATCTATAAATGAAAGATTCGACACAAAATCTATTTAAAATTGAAGAAAATTTACATTTGCTTCAAGATTTTACATTAACCTTTAAACTTCCTCTAAATAGATTTTTGCCCCCTAAACCGGCCAAGTGTTTAATCCAATTTTGTATATCAATTTCTTAAGTATTGCAACTGAAATGAAAAGCAAATTTGTAGGTTTATATTGTCAAAATGTAAAATATACCATTTTCATTAATTAAACCTACTTTAATTACTTGATATTAAAATCAATTTTTAAAAGTATTTCTTTCATTTTTAATTATCATACTTCATATGAACAGACCGACAAAACATATTAATGAAATAGCTGGTGTACTAAAATATATTGTCCCTTGTCCCATAAAAACCAAGACAAAGCTTTCCAATAAGTAAAGAGCCCCATTGATATATATGTTACATATATCTTATTAGGTAGACAAACAAACATACTTCCTTGGCATTTGTCAGGGAGTGAGGGGACATTGGGCTATTTATTACACTAGTCCCTAAGGTTTTATAATAACCTTTTCTTAGTGGTTAGCTCAACAACTTTGGGGACTGTTATTGTAATCTACAGAAGGAGTAATTTTGTGTATCATCATTGGGGATATACATCAACTAATCTTTAGATCTCTGACTTGTTAACCTTCTAGTTAAGTGAAAAGTTAGGGTCACTGTTTTGTTCCAAATCAAACAAACGGGATAATGTTAAATTTTCCGCCTGTCAAAGCAGAATCTTTTTTTGCCAGATAAATCTACAGGGATCTAAATGGATAAGACAATGACCGATAGATTGATGTACATCTATGATTATACAAAAAAAATCCCTTCTGTAGATTACAATCCGTGGTTGAAACTTTTGTATACTTCACTTAATGAATCATCAATCAAAAGTCAATTAAGTCTCCAAAGTTGTTAAGCCAACGAATGAGAAAATGTTTGTGGAAACTTTGGGGACTAGTGTATTAAACAGCAGATTGTTCCCTTCCTTCCTGTAAATTTCCAACCCAAATCTTTGGCTTAACAAGAAAACTTAAAGTGTGATTTTGTAACTGAACTTAACAAGAACAAAACTATTCAGATTAAGTATAACTATTAAACGACGAATTCTTAACTAAAATAATATGTTTTGTCTCCATTTTAAAGGACACTAAACGAGGTTGGTTAGGTGCTTAGAATTTGGGTGTTTTTTTGTAACTTATATGTAACTTTTACCAAGTAGTTGTAATTAAAATAGTTCTTATTATCAAAACTGAGTACAATCTCTAACATAAAATATACAAGATTTCCTACATTTGTTGCTTAAAATTTTAAAAAAAGAGATTGAAATTTTCAACGTTTTTCTCTGTTAATTTAAAGTTCCATCAAAATTGTAAAATTGCGACTAATATAAATTGCACAATAAAGTTGATTAATTGAAAAATGCATATTGCTTATCCGTAGGGCAGAAATTATATAAAGAGAGTATTTCAGTACGTCCGGCTGGAACTCTCGCCTATTTTTTACACGCTGTTTCTCGCTTCTTTAAAGGTGTAAAAATTGCGGAGTTGACTTTATAAAAATTAGCGGAATTATCCTTCCCTAAAATAGATAAGAAATATATAATATATAAATATTTAAGAAGCTTCACTGATTATTACAGCTATACCAATTCATCTTTACAAACACAGAAACAAATAGACTTATACTACCTTATACTTCTTCTGTTACTTCTTTATAAGGAAAGCTAATTGTTGCTGTACTACTTATGAACATAATTTTCTTTTTACAATTTTGTTTTTGTCCCAGATTTGTCCTTCTTTTTACATTGAAATGCAAAAAAATACACTAAATCAGACATAATTCAAGTGTAACAAGTTTAGTTTATTTTAGCCAATTAAGTTTTTTCACGACTTTTGATTTAAAATACATAAGTTTATTGTTAAAACAAGTATAAAGATTTTCATAGATGCACTGATAATACCAAAATCTAGAAATCACTACAGAATGAAAACAGATTTGTAGAGGTGGGTGCATATATTACTTAAAACTATTCTTGCATTTAAAATCAGCAATTTTCGAGATATTAATTGATTTATCTGAAGTTTACCTTCGTCTAATAACATGTGAGCTTAGTAAAGTTGAGAAATTGATAGAAGCACATGTACTGTAGCTAATATTAAGTTCAAAGTTGCTTCACTTAATTTTTTCTTCATGTAGTTATTGAGATTTTAATGTAAAATTAAGGAATCTATAGAAAGATTCCACAAAAAGAAGTGTCTATTCGAACAGTAGGAAATAACAGAAGAATAGCTTAAAACTACCCCAAGACTTTAATTTTAAAATTTAACATAAAATGTTCCTATGAGCTATGTAAAAGTTTATCTGAAATTGAGAGCTTAATGGTTTAGTGGCTAGCGAGATCTTTACCATCAAAAAAGTCCTTTAATACTGTTCATAATTGGATTTAGTAAGTATTATGTCATTTTAATTTGTGACAAGAGACTAACAAGACTAGATGTAACTATTTAGCCATAAAAAAACATTCATGTTTTATTTGGCATTCATTTATTTTTCCATGAATTCATTGATTTACACCATTGCAAGCCTGATTAGTTTTATTCTCAGAATTTGGAGCAAATCAATATCTACTTTTATAATACAGATATTATTTTCATACTGACTTAGGGCGGCTAGGATCTAAAGGGATGAGACAATTGCCAATACATTGATGTACATCCCCAATGATTACTAATAGTGGTTTTGATATTTGGACACTTAATCTAATGAACCAACCAATAAAAATTCAATAAAAGTCCCCAAAGATGTTAAGCCAACAAATAAAGAAAAACATTATTTAAAAACTTTATGGACTAGTGAAATAAACAGCCCTATGTCCCCTCCCTTCCTGGATTTAAGGGAAAATAAATCATTAAGACTAAATCTAGTGTTGACCAATGTGAAACATAATTTCTAGATCCTTTATCTACCGGGACCTATGAGAAGCTACCCTGTTAAGGAGGACCCGATCGATTCAGCGGTTAGCGAGATCCTTCGGTACAAACAGACAAACAAACAAACACACTGTTACTTTATTATAAGGATGGATGCTATTCCAATAACCTTTTTTGTTCCCTTTTTTTTATATATCCTAATCTGAACTACATATATGTCCGACATCGATCATAAAAACACAATAATTATTATCCTATTAAAGACCAGTAAAAATTAGTAGACTTTTAAAATCGATACATGATTATTTGGATGTTTTAACAGATTTTCACGTACATTAAGTAATGCTCGCAGCTGGCTAAAATGAGAATACCCACCATCCACTCCCTTTACACGATCCCCTCATACTGGATGAACTGACTGGCCAAAAAATTATGTCCATATCCGCAAGCTAAATTGACTACAATTTTGCAAATATATCCACTTTTATCCTATATCCATTGTAATTATACGATTATACAAGGTTAATTTTATCCATAATTGGCGTAACGAATTTAATTGTTGCTAAATGTTTTTTGTAACCTTTGTTCAGTTTTTCGAAGTAGCTTCGCTTAGGGAGGGATGTGACATTGGGCTATTTATTACAATAGTTCCCAAAGTTTTAAATAACATTTTCCTTATCTACAAGCTCAAAACTTTATAATTTGGATTGGTAGGTTTCTTATTTTGAGTGTCCAAACGTTTCAACCACTAATTGTAATCTACAAAATTTTTGTGTATTGCATCATTGGAGATGTAAATGAATATATCAACCCTTGTATTATCCAATAGAAATAGAAGAATAGAAGCATATTCTGAACCCTTTTTTCGTCAAATCTAAGAAGGAACATTTCTAGCAGACAAAAGTATTGTTTACTTTCGACTCAAGCTGATGTGGATTCTTAAGAAATTATAGACTCGCTACTCGATAGTGAGGCAAAATTATTTTTGTGAAAATCATCCAAAAGCACATTAAAAATCTACAAAAATTAAACGAAATCATATGTTAATAACCCTTTCAGATTTTACTTAATTTTTGTAAATTTTTTATTCGATTTTGGAGGATTTTTCACAAAAATAATTTTGCCTCACCAGCCAGTAGCCAGCCTAACTTTTTTTTTAAGAATCCACCTCGTTACTAAGCTTTCAAATTTAAACGAAATTTTTGGGCAATTAATTCTGATTCCGCAAAGCTTTCTACTAAGAAAATATACTGTTTACAGCTGACTTTTATGTATGTATGAAATGAAAAAAAACATGCCTTTGTAGCAAAATGTGTACACAATTTCAACCAATGAGATCCAATGTAAATTCCGATGCGATTCTCCTATTGGCTCAATCAGACATTCCCTCTCTTTCTTAGTACCTTTATTTATTATCCCTTATATACCTTAGCGCAGCTATTCTATGATTGTCTATCTTTTCATGAACATTTTTTGTATGTCCTGTATTTAATATTATAGAGAAGCTAGCAAAGTTATTTTCTTACATATGCCTGTTAAAAAGAACATTTTTTTGTCTCAAAATTCTTTATTATGTACAGTACATACATGTTATGCTAATTAAACATAGGATTTTATAATAAGTTAACAAGATCTTTTTTAAACCTGAAAGGCAGTCGTTAAAACTAAAGATTTTTTGTGTATTATTTGAAAAATGAAATAACTTTTAACGTATTTCATATTGAATTTTCTTTAATTTTTAAATAATTTTAAATTGATAGAATTGTCCAATAAAATCTTGATTAAGTTCATATATTATTTATATTTTTATTTCTTAAAAAAAAACATTACAAAAATGGACTTTTTCGGTTGTTTAACTACATTTAAGTTTAATAATTAATGCTAAACACTAGCTGACTTAACTTAGATATATTATAAAGTTACATTTGATAAATTGTCTAAGCATTATACAAAACTGCAAGCTGTGGAGAATCCTAATATTAAATCCTAATATTGAAAATAGTGAATACCAACCTATATATTATCATATAATCTAATTAGTTAATATGTATTCACGCAACTTCCCCAGGTTGTGTAAGAAGGGGATTATTGAGTAAGTTTGGATAATTAATAGTCAAATACATAATATTAGTACTACCCTTATCCCAAGCTCCTCTGCGGAGAGCGTCATTCATTACGGTGACTTAATTTGGGACACCTGCCATACTCGGCGAGGGTGAGGTAATAATTAGTAGCTCTCATGAGATAGCGGGTCAATGCATAATGTGCTTGAACGTGGAGCTTGATAGCCCTAGTGGCTATACAAAAGTGTCTCAGCCTACTCCATGACTACTTAGGTCCAAACCCTAAGAGACTATGGCTAATCAATCAATCAAGTTAATATTTATTTTATCTGCGATGTTTTGGTCATTATTGCCCTTGCACATATCTAGTTAAATCTGCGAAAAAAATAATGAAATTTTCGTATGGCAAGTAAAAAGGATTCGGTTGCCTGGTTTTCAAAATAACAAGGACAATTTATTTCCATAATCATTTTTAATTTTTAGACAAATAGTGTTCTTCAATTTACTCAGATTTGTTCGTTAACTTGCTTGATTTTCATATTTTAACAGGTAGTATCTGTAAATCACATTATTTTCATTTATTTTAAAAAATATATTCTATAATAAAAAGTAGCAGAGATTTTATTCGTATGCAGCTAAAGATACATGTGGCTAAGAGCGAAGCAACTACATAGTACTTTTAAATACTTAAAGTATAAAGCCTCTTGAAATATTTAACATAAATATATGCATATATTCTTATTTATTAGATAGGATACTCGGACGTACGCACATACCCTAATCATAGAGAGGCTACGCAACTAATAAATCATTTCTTCACTTGTGAGTGTTTGCGTTAAATGGATGTAGAATTTACGTGGATATTATGACAGGGGAAAATTTGTTGTCAATTTAGCTAGCTATCATGGAACTCGTTTATTGGTCAGTTCGTTATGAGGGGAGGGGTTGGGGTAAAGGGGAAAATCTTATTTTAGCCTGCTGCAAGTTTCTCTTTTTAGAGAATATAAAATTATGGTGTAAGATCCATGTAAAAATATTTCCATTGTGCGTTATAAATCTAGAAAAAGTTTCACTTTTAAAATTAACCAGTCTGACTGCTATGTAATATGTTTAACAAGGATGATAGTATAAAAAAAGGAAAATGTAGTTAGTTTTTTAAAAAATATTTAAATTGTTAGAAAAGTTTTAAATTAAGGGTTTTTTAAAATCAAAATGATAACTTATTTAATATGTAATTTAGAAATACTAAATCTTCGTCGAGAAACATATGCAACTTTTAAAAACCCGTGTGAAAAAATGAACAGTTTATATGTATATTAGATTTGATTTTAATTTAAATGCAAACTTATCTTAGTTTACAAAAAAAAAAAAATTAACTTACATTAATTACCTGAATGTCCATATTGAATAATACTCTGGCTTAAATATACTTATACATTTTCTTTTTGAAACTGAAACTGGGGAGGGGGGTAATATTCAAGTCACCACTACCTAAAGTGCCCCTCGAGGCCTCTAGGTACGAAGCCGCTAGTTAACGTATATTATAACAAGAATGACAACACCCATAAAATCGAAGCACTGAAACGGTAGGACAAACGGACATTAACACTTATATAGTGTCAGAACTTAATAATCAAAATAAAAATATATAAGAGTCGAAGCAAAATTGTAAACAAATATGATAAAATACTGCTTGATACAGGATAATGTTTATGGACATACTTACATTTTTAGGACTTGATTATAGAGTTGCTTTGCTTATAACATTATACTTTGTTGTCCCAGGAATCAATATACCAAAAATCAGATCAATCGGATGATTAGATCACATTAAAATTTGTTGTTAAAAAAGAAAAGAAATCAACATGTTTAAAATGGACGTACGGACATTTTGGTAATGATTATAGAGTTGCTACGCTTTGTAAATCGACTTAACTTCTAAAATATCACCATGCAAAGTTTGAAATCGATAGGACAATTATAAAATGCTTAAAATAACGAAAAAAAGCTATCCATTACGGACGGACGGACCGACCCTAAATATAGAAAAGCTTCACGTTTAAAAAGAACAACCAAGGAAAAAGATGTATGCGGAAAAGCTACGCATGTGAACATATTTCTTATTTTCCCTTATTAATTTATTTTCATAAACCTTTTACATAAATCATCTGCTAATTCACTTTATTAAATCTGACGTAAATCATTTGTTATTTATTTACAAAGGTGCATAGTTTTCAAAGATACAGGAATAGGTTACTAGAAGATAATTTCTGCAAACAACTCCAATTATAAATTTTACTAAGATATGGTTTCATGGAGGAAATAAAGTTTTGGATGAAATTAAGTTTTTGTAGAAGATGTATTTGGTATTGGGCTCAAGAGAGGGAGTTGACATTAGGCTATTAATATCACTAATGTACAACTATTTTATGTTATTTGTTGGCTCAGAATCTTTGAGTACTATTGAATGTTAATAGTGTCCAAACATTTCAACTAATAATTTTAATCTATAGAAGGTGTAATCTTGTTTTTAATCATTAGAAATGAATATCAATTTATCATCCATTGTCTTATCAATTAAAATCTCTGATGGATATAACTATCATCTTTCACATTCCCAATCCTGCGTCCCTGTTAAATATATATATTTGCAAAATTAAAGATAACAAATTGCCAAAAAGAAATCCGCAAATGTCAAAAATGATAGAAATCAGAGAGATCTGTTTTAGGTAAAAATATTTAGTATTTTCGTCATTTCTTTTTCTTTAGTTAAAAGTGAAATAAATCTTTTTTGAGTATTTTTTTCACAAAAAAAATTAATTTATAAGGTAGGTATTGTTGTATTTTTAATAAACTTATTAGAAATATTATTAATAAAAATCTAAAAATTTGAGTTAAGATTTACTTTTTTAAATACTTGGTATTTTTATTATATAAGTAAAATGTGGTTTTAGTAAAATTATTCTTTAGTTAAAATTTGGGAGCATCCAGCCCTCCAGATGACCTGAAAGTGTTCCTGTATGTAATGATTGTGGGTCTTTTTATTTACCCTGAAACCCCTTGGCTGTATTAAAGCGGTGTATCAGGGGGTTGTAGACCCTTGTCAAGGGGGATGTAAAGGGTGGGGGAGGGGGGCGGGTAGGTTTACCCCTATTCTGCACGCCTCTGTTTATATCCTTGTATTTTCTTTAAATTCATTCAAATTTGAATATTGTAAACACTTTTAAAAGCAAGGACAATTTGTAAATAAAAAGCGCAGAAGAAAAGGATAAATTTTCATGTTTTACCACAGAATGAGGCTTACATAATAAGCATATTCAAATTATTTTATGCTGATCCGATCCAAAATTAATACATGTATTTACCGAAGAAAATAAATTGAATCCTCCATCTAAATATTATATTTTAAAGCTTTTTTAAAGCAAAGGTTTTTTTTATTGATGAACACATTTGCCTATATAAGCATGCTGTTAATGTCTGAACAAAGCAGATCCTATTGACGTACGTAATATAAACACACACTGTAAATTATTGAGCATCTGTGCATACAAAAAATATGATGAATTTTGTATTTATCTAAATACAACAGATAAACTGATTGATTGAGAATAATGCAAACAATCTATAGAGTTATTTAGAGTGTTCTGCATTACGTTCGAAACCTATTTTAAACAAATAGGTATCAGTAAAATGTTTAATTTGATTTAGTTAGAATAAGACTCCTAATACAATAGAGTTTAATTTTTTATGATTTGAATTGATAATAAAAAGCATGATATTTTAAAATGGCAACTTTAAAAAAAATTAAAACCTGTCAATGCTCACTCTAAAAATGTATTTTATGTTTATGTGTGCAAGGTGTTAGTATATTATATTTCTTGGTATATATGTATTATGTATCCATATGTCTTACATTTGCAGGCATTTTAGGGGATAAAGCAGTTCAATACTGTTCTAAGGAAAGTCTTTCCTAAAATCCAACCCAGGTTTTAGGCTATTTTCTAGTGGTTTTGTGCATAACGTTTCCAAAATATGTTAAGTTTATTTCTCAAAGGAATCAAAAGTTAGATAAACAATCAGCTAATAGAAGCTCTATATTTAATTCTAGCTTCTATTTTTTTAATGGTGATTTCTCTTGGTAGGATGGTTCTACCTTCGCCCAAAATAGATCTAAACCTTCCTAAGACCTATGAGAAGCTACATTGCAAAGAAGAACCATATCGGTTCAGTGGTTAGCGAGATCCTTCGGGACACATAGACACACTGAGATAATTTTACTTTACTATAAGGATGCTGTGTTAGAATTTTGGATATGTTTAAGTATATATCCTTGTATGTCTCTGGATTAACGTCATTAACATTTGAAAATTGAACTTTGCAGCAAGGCGTTTATAAATATGTACGTTTCTAAGGGAAACTCCACAGAGTGTAAATTTTAAGTTAAGAATTTTTTTTACTACAAAATACAAATTTATGAGTTGATATGGTTAAAATGGTCTATTTTGCAATAACGGAAAGTTTTGTCTTCTGTAGTTGTTTTATAATATAAAACCTAGGTATTTGTAATAGTTATTTACTACTTTCTGTGATAGTAAAATGTAAAATTATAAGATTAATTCCAGTTTTGTTATCATGTCGGGCCGAAGGACGGGGCTAACAAAATTGCTATTTATATTATAATTTTTATTTTATCAACTTTTATTTTATTTTTTAACTTAACCCATTAGTGACGAACCGGCTTTTAACGCCCGGTTCCAGAAAATGCCAAAATAAACCGGTTTTCAGTTTGTTGATTGCATCATGCTCGCTTGAGCCTACCCTTTACTGCGCTGTTTTTCAATTCCCCCCAGAGAGAAGCGTTTCTATCTATTAGGTCGGCCACAATCTTTCATCGAAAATGGGTGAACCAAAAAAAACAAGGTGATTTAAAATACCCCTCCTAACTTTTTTGTTTATGAAGTAAAGTTAGTGATTTTTTTCGTGAAATTTAAAGTTTATTGGCAACTACATTCATTTGTGAATTCGTTTTATTCAAATTATTATTTTTTATATGATTTTTTTATCGTTTTTTTACGTTCTATATAGGCCCGGTTCGGCGTGAGTAAAAATACCCGAAAGTTTTATTGCCCGGTTCGGCACTAATGGGTTAAAGCACTCCGTGGATCTATCCCTTTTTTATAAAAGTCAAAATGCTCGAGTGTCCTATGATATACCTACACATTAAATCTTTTATCCCCTTCTCCTAGCTCTCTTTTCGGGTGTGCAGTCAATGCCGCACATGTATCACATTAATTAAAACAGCACAAAGTGTATTGCCCCTTTGCTTTTATCTCAGCTTAAATCATCTATAGGAGGTAGAGGACATTGAAATGTAAAATATTTTGGTATCCAAAGCTTTAGAAACACGTTATTTTATTCGTTAGATCAAAATTCTTTGTCAACTTTAATCAAATTTTCATTGGTTGACCTATAACTATTAGTTTCCAATCTTTTCAACCATCAGTTTTAATCCGCAGTTTGGGTAATTTTTTTTATCATCATTGGGGATGCATAAAAATAAACTTTAATTGTCTTATCACTTAAGATCCCTAAAATAATTCCTTCTAATGTATCTTTTTTTTGTGATCTATGAGATAATGTTAAAATATGTGTAAGTGAACCCACACTCCTATCTCATATCTTAACATTAAAACTAAATTTATGTTCAATTTTACAGCTAGAAACATAGATATGATTCTTAAATGAACTTTTTAATCAACTTTTACAGCTGCTCATAAAGATTCATTAATTAAGAGCGAAACTTTTCTGTAGTTATGACATGTATGTCTTAATTGTTTAGAGTTTTAAGGCATTAGTTACGGATTAATATTTTTGTTTACATTCTAATGTATAAAGTAGAAAGAGTTTTTTTCTGAAGCTTAAGAGCTCAATAGCTACTGAATATATTGGGTCCTCTATTTTAGTTAATCTTCACATAGGTCCCGAGATGGTTTTAGGCTATTTAATTTCCATATTTAAGTCTTGGGATGGTTTAGAGCTATTTTTTAGCACTTTACTGCCCTTTTGAATACAGAGCCCCTAGATGTTTGAGATGCAACCGCTAGTTTATAATATATGGAGCTAAGTAACTATTAAACCATTACACAAAGTACTATAATATCTCTTTCATATCGTATTATAATCTTTGACCATTGTCAAGATATATTAGTGTAGCTTTGTACTGGAAATAGTGGAAGCTTCGCTTGCAATAATGTATTTATCCTCTTTGCATATTTAGAACCTTTTTTTATGATTTTATGAACTTTAAAAGTTAATGGTATTTATGAGTACATTTCTTAAGCATATTAAAGTCTCATTAGGAACCATTTTCAATACACGAAAACATTTTAATTTTCTAGTATGCATGTCATGTTCTAATACAAAAAGTATTAAAGGCTCTTTCAATGATTTTGGTAAATAATGACTGATAGAGTTCTCCTTTTAAGGGAATCTTTACATAGGTCCCAAGATGGTTTAAGCTATTTTAGGTTTGGATTTAGGTCTTGGAAGGGGTTAAGGCTATTTTCCTGCCTCTTGTTTCCATTTTAAATATAGAGCCCCCAGATGCTAAGGGTGCAACCGCTAGTTACTTAGTCCTAGTCATTGCTCCCATTAAAATTAACCATCGGAGGGTCAGGACTCCCCGCTGTTTGAAATAAAAACCCCACACAAACAAGCAGGCACAAATATTGTTGGCATGTATTAAAAAAGTAATTATTTTTGTGTCCCTCACTTCACTTGCGTTACAAAGCACAAAATGAAATTATTTTGGTTGTTTATATTTTGAAGCAGAAATTTGACCATTTCATAAAATAGCATGCTGTGCATGTTACAATTGAAGAAAAAATAATTACTTTACAGTAACTATCATTTTGTTAAAGTTGAAAGCAAATTAGGTTTTTTAAAGTTTATTTTTCAAATTTTCAAAATTTTGTTTTCATCTTTTAATGGTTTATTGCTAAATGAATATTTTTCTACTTAGTAAATCCACCAAAATAAAATGATTAGGTAAGGTAACCCCTCTTAGTTGGCAGGACATAAAGCAAGATAGTTATTAACAAGGATGATGTCATCTACAGGTAGTCAAACCATAGATTTAGAAATATTTCAAATGAAGAAAAGCTGAACTTTGGAGAAATAAAATGAGTTTTAAGGTTGATTCACATTGGCCACCGACATTATGATTTTTATAGCTTTCTAACTCTCATGGCAGCTGAGTAACCTACATTTTCTCAAAAATGTTCTCTTTAGAATTACCAACGAACAGACTGACAAAGTGACTTGTATTTTACTGGGTTCTAAATATTCAGGGATATCATCAAAATTGAAAAAAAGCACTGGTCGGATATGAGGATAAAGTGTAAATTTTATAGTAGCTTCTCTTATAATTATAATTAAATAGATAGATAATTACACCACTTAAACATAATTGATATTAACCAAGAAATAGAAATAACCCTCAAAAAAAAGTAGCATCTGCTAGTTGTAGGTCACAATAACTAAATTATACTCATACGAAATTAGCAAAAAAACATTGTTTTAATTTTTTTGCAACCTTTGCAAAAAACAAATTTGTGTGTTTAGATGTTTTTACAGACAAATCAAAATGACATTTTTTATCAAAAAAAATCTAGCTTGCTTTATATCTTGAGCCACGACACAAATATTTACTATTTGAATTAACAGAAAGTTATCTTCCAGTATGGCTCCGAAACCGATTAATATCCGATAGATTAGAACTGGTTCTCAGCCCTACTGAAAAATCATATAAATATAGCGTTGTATTACAGAAAGTTTTCCACGAAAATGAAATGAATTATAAGATTAATACCAGTTTTCTTAGAGTGGTTCTTAGGCCCCTCACGGCTAACAAAATTTTTTTTTATTTTAATATCCACGGAAAGCTGTCCATAATACGATGCGATAAATAACTATTATCTTTCCTTTTTCTTTAAAAATTATAGTTTTTGTTGAGAGACATTTATTTTATTCTTTTCTTCAACATGAATCAAAAGTATATTTTCAAATTTACATAAACGCAAATCTTTCTAACTGTTTTTTTTGAGGCTGTGCAAATTTAGAGCAAAATAAATGCACAATTGTCAAATAATTACGACAAATACACAACCAAGGAGTGTGTACTATAAAGTTGTGAAAGCGATTTAGCATGTTGAAATAGGGGTTTAATTTTTGTAATGTAGAGATATTATTTTAGTGATTTTAATCTAGAAGACTGAAAGTCTTGAAACTGACCTTTACATTCTTGAAATATTATGTGCAGATTGTTAAGAGAAAATTTAATTCATTTTTATTTTTGAAGAACTCAACAGAAGTCCTTTAGTGTTGTTATCAAAATTTGTCTCAATTGTCAAAGAAATCAATTTTGTTGCCAAAGATATTTTTATTAAATTCGACATTTCCCTAAAAATCTCAAAAGCTACCTAACCTCTCTTTTTGTGTATTTTTAGTATATTTTCTGAAAACACATTAGAGTCAAATGCAAAAGTTACTTGAAGTGTAAACAATTACGAGAGCGTTCAACACACAAAAAAGCTCATTTTTTACACAATGCTCAATTTTGAAATGAAAAACACAATTGAAAATGACCTAGTTCTTAAATTTTGCCTAATTTTGACACGTTCTATTTTAACTTTATCTGCTCTTGATCAGAGATATAGGGGTAGGACAATGATAACAGATAAAAATGAGAAGTAATTGCTGATTATAAAGATTTTATGAGCTTGTTATTGTACATGATTTCCCTTTAAAAATGTAATGTTGCTTAATGAAAATTAAATTTTTTGATTTACCTGTAATTAAATGTAAAAGTATAGATATATAATCCAGTTAATGTCCTGGATAAAGTGTTCGGGACCTTTTTTGTCTGTTAGCAAATTGCTTTCAGATTTTTGTATCGACTTGGATATGTTAATATTTTCGACAGTATTGGTTAATATACAAAGCTTCCCTCTTAATAATAGACTGAGAGGTTCACTGGTTTTCGAACTCTTACTGGACACAGACATCCACCTTCTTTGAAAAAAAATAATAATTTACAAACTAATAAAATCCAGTTAGGTTTCTCTTTGAAAGTATATTTGTAGGCTAAGCTGAAAGCTAAGCAACCAACCAACCAACTACCCGGCCTACTTTAGTTAGTGTGCATTCACTTCTGCATGTTGTCATATCCGCATATTGTTTAATAATCGCAAAAAAAGATTTTGCAATAAATAGATAAGAGATGGTAAATTATGTGAATTAAGCAGTGAGATTAGGCAGTTTTTGATGTTTTTATATTATTTATTTGTCCAAGCGTATTAGAGACAGCTTTCCGTGGATATTAAGAGATTAAATCAGTTTTTATAGCCTTGAGGGGGCCCAAGGCCTGGGCTATCAAATCTGATATCAATTTTAATATCTGTAGAACATTGTCTTGAGGGGCCCAAGGCCTGGGCTATCAAATCTGATATAAATTTTAATATTTGTAGAACATTGTCAGTAATACGATGCTATATGTGATCTTTAACCAAAGCTGACAACAGGTTCTAATACAGTGGATATTGACCGGTTTTGAAGCCAAACTGGAAGATGCTGTTCTAAAGATTTAATAATGTTTTACATGAGCGGAAGTGAGTGCGTGCCACTTAAGTTTAAACGCCAGATGGCGCCTTTTGAAAATTGAAACTACAGGTGTAAGATTAGAGATGGAGAGTAATTGGGTGGGGTATGTCAGTGGATTATTATTTGCCAGAGCGACCAATTATTTATTTTGTAGATAATAATTAAAGATAGGGAGAGGGGTAGGTTTCTGGTAAAATCCGTAAAGGTGTGTGTTTTAAGGCTTAAAAATAGTAGTAGAACGATAATATTCACTGAATATGTGTATTTCTTATTGAAAAGAACTAAAGACAAATTTTTTTTTAAAGTTAAATACTAATTTCTTATCGTTCTACTACTGTTTTTTACTTATAACACATAACATTTACGGATTTTACCAGAAACCTACCCCTCACTTTTTTTATAAAAATACTGAATAATATAGAAATGAATATATTCAACAACAATAAGCTCAACTAATAGAAGCTTGTTTTGTCACAAATGGGTTTTACATAAAGTTTTTTTTTTAAATACCATGTGCATATGAATAGATTCTTGGTTTATTTCTTAGTTTATTAACAAAATATATATTAAAACATTTAGATCAAATACGATTCTTCTATTATGAAAAAGTATTTAAAAAGGACATATGTATAAGAAAATCTACTTAAGTTTACCGTTGTCATCACAAATACTCGACTGTAATTGAAAATGAAATTATTTCAAGTGTACAATGTAGTGTTATATTCGCTAGATTTCAAAAGTAATTAATTTTCTTTGCGGATCACTTCATAAGTTTATACTACAAGTTACTTTTTTTATAGGAGCGTAGCTACGCTCTTTTCGCTTTTATAGTCCGTCTGTGTATCTGTTCGTAGTTTTGTGCTGCTTGTTTTTTTGCCTGTCTATCTTTACCTAATTATAGTGTGTTTTTCACAACTTATGGATGTTGTCAACCTTGTCAGTATTACAATTTTTAATAAACTGGAATCGTTAATGATATAACAAAATAATCAAAATAAAAAAATACATATTTTTTTTCGAAATAAAGAACTTTTGCTTCGTTTCTGATTAATGATCAAGAGAATCTTAGGAAAGTAACAAAAACCTAAACAATTATATTGAAAGGAGATAAACAAAACTTTTGGACTATCTTTTTAAAGGGCGAATATAGGTTTGATATGATATGAGCTTATATCAAAGGTGCCATTGCATAGTTTTAGAATATCTATGTTAAATTTAAAAATTCAAAAAAATCCTTAAGTAGATTTTACAATTTTCGTGTTTTCTTCAACATATAATAAATGAGATGGCCTACAAAATCGTTTATTTTAGCCCTTTACAAGACTTTTTTTGACTAGTTTTCTAAAGTTTAATTGATTATTTGATTGGCATGCATCTTAAATGATAATTAAAATGTTTATTTTATTTAATTATATAGTATTTTATTCAAATTTTAAATAGCATCAAAAATTTTGCTTTATAGTGCATTATAAAGATAAATATTAAGTTTTTAAATTTATTTTCTCTACTAAGATTTTAGATTTATTCATGATGAATACAATTTATTTATATAAAAATATATAATATGTAAAATATATTTACCCTTTGTAGCCTGGGTAAAGACACAAACATGATGCAACTTTTGGCAAACAAACATAATATTTTAATTTTGAAATATTTTTTTAAAATCAGTTTTCAGCCCTCCCTTTTTCAATGTACTTTTACAAAATTATGTTATGAAAAATTTATTTGATTAAAAGTAAAAGTTGCAGCATCCTTTTTTTCCCCATTCCTTTCGTCTTCATTATGACTATGATTGAACAAAAGCTTTATAATACAACCTTCCGACGCAGCCTTGTGTGATGCAGGGATGTTTGGATTTCTTAGGGAACCACACAAGTTACGCAAATGGCGTAATTATATCAACGAATCAGTTCGGTTTTAGGCTAGAAACGGACTTATACAGTTAAATATGTCAATGTCTTTAAGTTACTTGTAATCTATATAATTGCACGCTTGAAATAAGCCCATATCATATCAAACCTATATTCGCCCTTTAATAAAATTTGATATGTCTGAAATTGAAAAATATAAACGGAATTGAATTTTGGTAAATGCACAAGATATTTCATTCAAAATATTCACAAACAGTGTCAGTTATTTCTAAAATAATTTTTGTTAGGGCTCTATGAAAAGTAATTGTTTCATGATTGATTTAAAATTAGCAAGCGAAATAGTTTAACAATTTATACCATTGTATTTCAAACTAGTTTCCACATATTATCACTTCAGAAAAGTAATATCAAATTATTACAGAAAATCATTGTAATTTACTAAATTCACTTTCAAAGTAAAAAAAATTTAAACGAACATTTAATAAGTATTTCATATTTTAAATATTTTTTTAAAAATGATAGTTTATCTCTTTATTCCAAATAATGAGATGTAAAGAGTTGATTTTAATTATTTTTGTAAAACAACATGACAAATAATCATCCTTATTAGAAAAATCGTTAGTAGCTGCTAAACTAGGGTGCTAAATAGTTAAGAACGTATCATGGAGCAACAGTTTTATACAACTTATTATTTAGAATAAATGTCCTTTCATATCTACTGAGCACAAAATTTCTCAATTTCGCAATAAATTTCAGTTTAGCTGGTATTTTGTATTTTTGATGTCAAATGGTGTTACTTATAAAAAATGGCGCAGTGGTGAAAAAATGAAATAAAATTTATAGCTTGGACAGTTATGTCCGTAAGTGGCGAAGCTTAAATCAAGAGTTAAGTATGTTAGGGAGAGAGGGGACATTGGGTTGTTTATTGCACTAGTTCTCAATGTCTTTAAAAAAAATTCTTATTTGTTGGCTTAACAACCTTAGGGACTTTTATTGCATTTTGATTCAGTTGGTTGGTTCATTTAGTTAAGTGTATAAACGTTTCAACCACTAATTGTAATCTTCAGAAGGAGTTATTTTGTGTAACTTCATTGGGGATGTACATCAATTTATCGGGAATTTTCTTGTCCCTTTGGCTCGCTGTCAGTAAGACTTTCGATATTTTGAAATTATTAGGACAGATCCATTAAAGAGAAAACTTTAAATATACGCCAACGCCTATAAAAAAAGGTTTACACAGCCATTTCGTAATCTTTCTTTAACGGAGTGATATAGGGACAGACGGATTTTATAGTAGATGCGCTACTAAAAACTGCTAAATAGTGAAAATTTATTGATCTTTTTTTTGCAATATACCATCAATAAAACGTTGTATAAATGTTTCCTTGCTGAATAATTTATGCCAATTTTAAGTGTAAAGTCTTCAAAGGCACCAATACTTTAATTTCACTATAGCTACTTTCAAATAACTAAAATTTTTTCATTGACAACAATTACAGCATTTTATAAATATTAGATAGATAGGAAAGGTAGAGATAGTTCAATTTCAAAGGAAAGGCAAATTAGATCTTTTGTAACTTGTATATGTTATTTTTTTCAATGCTTTTAAGCAGCACAGCAATGAAAAGTAAGTTTTGGTCATATTACGAAAGCCGATCAGTCGGATGTATGGCAGTTGTTACCATGCTTAAAATATTTTGCTAACTTTCAACTGGGTAATTTCTAGTTTTATTGTTTAAACTTATAATTTTGCTGGTTAGTAAACAAAGGCTGACCCCATCTCCTTGTTCCTTTATTTAGTTCCTGCTGGTGTTGGTGTGCTATCACTGACCCCATCTCCTTGTTCCTTTATTTAGTTCCTGCTGGTGCTGGTGTGCTATCACTGACCCCATCTCCTTGTTCCTTTATTTAGTTCCTGCTGGTGCTGGTGTGCTATCACTGACCCCATCTCCTTGTTCCTTTATTTAGTTCCTACTGGTGCTGGTGTGCTATCACTGACCCAATCTCCTTGTTCCTTTATTTAGTTCCTGCTGGTGCTGGTGTGCTATCACTGACCCCATCTCCTTGTTCCTTTATTTAGTTCCTGCTGGGTTTGTGCTTTCAATTCCGCATTTAATTACATTTACATATTGTTTCATAGTCGCAAATTGACCGAATAGCAAATTAATTAATAGGGCTCTTAGTGATGATTGTAATGCAAAGTAGAGGGCAGTTTGGTTTGTTGATGATTTGGTAATGTTGGGGGGAAGGAATTGTCTTTTTACCGTGAAACCCCCTTGGCACTGGGAGGGGGGGGGGGGTGTTGACCCTGTGCGGAAAAGAATGCACAACTTGGTTAACATTAAATTCTACTATAAAACTGAGGTAGGAATGGAAAAAAGAATAAAATTCACTAAGTAAAAACATTTCCTAAAATTCCGCCTGCTATTGTAATTTTTATAAGGGGGATACTTTTTATTTTTATTATTAGGGTTACATTAACTTTTGTCAATAGTCTTATCCCTTAAGATATCCCTGTACAAAACTCGAGTTTAAATGTGAAAGAATCATCCTATTAATTTTTAACTAACGGCTACGGGGCTTTCAATATTGCAGCAACCTAATAAAAAATTAATGTGACACATTTTTATAACAATTTCTTCTCTTTTTAATTTTTTCTGGTTTTGTATGAACTCTTTAGAAATGATCTTTAAAAGAATACAATATAAAGAGGGGAATCCTAAGTTTTGCTCTGGTGACTCTTAGTCATATTTATAAGGAATATAGTAACAATATGTTTTAATGTCAATAGCATTATGATTACATAATAGAAACATACAGATTACAGACAGATATGAATTAGATTTACAACGTATTATAGACAGCTTTCAGCGGATAGTAAAATGAAAAACATACAAGTTTTGTTGGCCTCGAGGGGCCTTAAGCCAGGTCCAACATAATGATGTAAAATTTAAGATTTTTATCTTATTATTCGTAAAAATATTATATTTAGTTCTACGCGATACATGATTTTTTCATTATGGTTCAGAACAGGTTGTAATACAGTAGATATTAATCTGTTTCTAAGCAATACTAGTATCGAGATAAAGAAAGACATACAAAGACTCTGAGAGAAAAAAAAATACAAACTTACAGATGTCTTTTAATAAATAAAGACTTTATTAGTTGAGTAAAGATACATTATTCTTTATTGTCATATTCACATCCCTTATCTGACATACATAAAGACAGACAGACAAAGAATAAATCAATGAGTACCTGCTCTTGAAAGAAAAGAAATGTTGATATCGTGATTTGATAAGCTTAGTCTTACGTCTTAAGAGAAATCAACACAGTCATAGGTATATTGCACTTTAGGAATAATCCTTCCGCCATTTAAATATAGCAGTCACTTTTTAATGGTATCACAATCTTTATTAATAACGTTCATAGCATATAAAGACACGTGATTTTTTGTTAATAGAAAGTAAAAAGATTTTCTTGCGGTAAAATATCCATATCCCTGGAAATATGAATGGATATTATTATTTACATTTATAGACTTGTGGTTTACATTTCTATTTATTGTCTAAAAATACTGATAATATAAATTTGTCTGAAACGTTTTTTTTGTACGTTTTATCATTGTTTTATTAAAAATTATAGATAAAGTATAATATATATTATGTTAAAATGGATTTTCGGACTTTCCGGTAATATGATTATAAAGGCTACGCTTTCCAAATTGTACCTATCTGTTAAAGGAATCGCCATACAAAGTTTGTAAATGTTAACATGCCTAAATTAATGACAAAAGCTTGAAACTTGGAGACTGAATTGCAGACCGATTAATAAGACTTTTCGATAATCTTTTAAAACATCCAATTTTTTTGTCAGAATTGTACACAATTATAGAAAGTATTGCTTATTTACTTTTAAATGTTAATAACAATGTTTAAAATAAGAAAAAGAGTGATTACAAAACTTTCTAGAAATTTTGATTGTTTGTAAAAAATATATATTATTTCCTAGTATGAAAGAAACAAAGAAATTGTAAAATTAAGTCCAATTTAAAGCTAATGACTTATTGTGTCAATAAGGTTTAGAAAAATATAAAACACTGTTTTTATTTAAGCATTATTTAGAAATAAAAGCACATTAAAATATAAGAATTATGAATAATGAATATGTACTTATAATAGCAAAGAAAATTGGTTAGAAAATTACACTGGTACTAAAAGTACGATAATCATGTTATCTTATTTGTAGGCGCGTAAACTTTTGGGTACTTTTGTCTTTTAAGTCGAAGTAAGCGAGTGTCTTTTTAGGTACGTGTAACCAGGGATCTAAAGGGATAAGACAATGGCCAATTAATTTATGTACATCCACAATAATGATACACAATATTACCCTTACAATTAGTGGTTGAAACGTTTAGACACTCAACTAAATGAACCAACCAATCAAAAGTCCCAAGGGTTATTAAGCAACAAAGAAACAATTTTGGGGACTAATAAACAGCCCAATGTCCATTTCTTCCCTGATATGTAACTACATGTTGTATATGTATTTACATATTTGCCAGGCGGAATGCGTCAATTTTTTCCGCAGTAGTTCGAATTAGAACCAAAAGACAAATATAACAAAAATAAATTTATTTAGAAAATCTAAAACATTTGAAATTTGAGAGAATTAATATCTTTTTTACTCAAGTAAACAATTTTCAAGGAAAGTTTATCTCTACCTAATAAATGTAGTTTTAGATATAATTATATAAATGTCATTACATCTTGGATCTAAAGGGATAAGACAATGGCTGTTGAATTGGTGTATATTCCCATTAATGAAAATTACCCCTTCTGTAGATTACACTTGGTGATTGAAACGTTTGAAGACTCAACTAAAAGAACCAACCAATCGAAATCAATGAAAGTCCTAATGTTTTTTTTAAGCCAGCAATAAGAAAACGTTAACATAAGACTTTGGGTACTAGCTAAATAAAACAGCATAATGTCGCACGCTCAATCTTTTCATAGTTTTTCAGAATATTTGTCACTTTTTGGTTGAATTTCTTGCTACACTTACATACAACCAAATCACAAGACATAGGGTGATCAACAAAAAAGTTTAGGAATATTTTGGAGTTATTTTCTTTGTAAAATTATACTTAGATTTTAATGTATCTTCATTTTACTAGGATAACATTTCTGTGCATGATGTTAGAAAAGTTTTCTTGTAATGCATGTTATTATTGTTTTTGATGATAGGTAGCTTAAAACAATATAAATAAGGATTTTTTACTATCAGCATAAACTACTTTTTGAAAGGATAAGTATTAGTTTATTTCAATTCCTTTAGGGTTACTAAAACGCACTAAATTAGAAGGGATAATTTGCAAAAAGAAAATTCAAATGTACATATCCCTACTGACACATAATTTGTGAGCCACCCTTTACAATTATTCGCACAAGGTCAGCTTATTGTTGAAAATCTCTTTAAGATTTAAATATACAGTGAAAAGTATTGTAAAACAAAGAAAACGAAATTCAACGATAAGAACAATTAAATAAAAATAACAATATAATATTATACAGTGAGAATTTCTGTTTCAGATATTGTAAGTAAATCAGAAAATTTTATTTTCTTTTGCGTTGGGATATACTTCATCTTACTTTTAAAGTAGCTGTTTAAAAAAATATAAAATTAATTTAAAGTTATCTGAACTCAAATCTTTGTAATGAATTAGGATTCAATGGGTGCCCTTCCTCAAAGTGCTTGCGAGCCTCGAATATACCTCACCTCTAAACTTGTATGTCTAATCCCTGCGTTAAGGGGGGGGGGGTTCTCTGTGCTGAACTAGGCACTTTAAGGGAAACCGTCACTGAAAGATATTGATATTAAATGTATTTTTAACCCTGATATGAATTTAAGGAGCAATAAATAGGATTTAGTAAGGCTAAATATTTTAATACCCAACATACATGTGGTGTTTGCTGTGTATTCATCTCCGCATAAATATCGACAGCGCAATTTCATATCAACGCAATAAATGGGAAATATTTTTATCTTGTAATAGCCAATGAAATATCAATGCTCTTATATTTATCTTTAATCCTCAGAAGAAAAGCTACTCTATGACTATCACGTCAAAGATTTCTATTTTACTCTTCTTTCGTTGGAAATCACTCTATAATAAATCTACAGTATCCTGGAAAATACTACATTTTATGCCTAATCTACTTACTGTCTACTGTTTTCACACTTGAATTAGAAATCATCTGTTTTTACATTTTATATATTTTGAATTAATTACTTTTTACTTTAATTAGAACGCTTACTGAATATATCATAATCTTTTTACAATTATAGTCTTTTTAATTTTAAAAAATTGCATTGGCTATTTTCTTTGTCATTTCTATTGCTGTTTTGAATTTGCACCCCACATGTGGTGGATAGAAAGGATTAGGATTATCTTAACATGAAAAGTTTATAAAGGTTACTGGAGCAATTCTAAACATTTATGATTTGCATGTTTATAGCGCATATTTTAGCCAATTTTGTACAATACCTAATAAAAATTAAATTTCACTCAAAAAACTATAGAATTGAATTTTTAATTATATTATTAACCAAAACAATGCTCCATTGAAATTTAGAAGTTTAGAACCATTTAGGAGATATTAAAAATAACACCCTCTGTATCTGTACTACTAATTTAATTCTTGACTATAAAATATCCGAAATATTTAGCCCCTATTGCAACACTAATAAGAAAGCAAAGTGAAAAAGATAAGGGATAGGGTAAAGGAGGATAAAATAATAAAATTTTTGAATATATCTATGCCAGTCCATACTATTTTTGGTGTTAGTTTAAATGATGATTAATTTTCAACCAATTGGCCTATCTTATTATTTCTGCAAACGGGGAATATTCATTTAGGAGAATTTATGACAAGAATTTTGTTATCTTAAGTTTAGGTAAATTTAAAGGGCAACTTGATAAATAAAGTTGCACTTTAAACGAGAATTTTCAATTTCCTGCAGTTTCCCTCATTACGATATGTGTAAGAAGTACCTAACCCACCCTCAAATATTTGATATTTGAAAAGTTTTAAAAATATCCATATCAAGCTATTTGATAATTTTTATCTTTAAATCTCGAAAATACCAAAGAAAATTCCTGAAAAGGCAAATAAGAAATTTTGGCATTGACCTAAGAATTCTCTAACTTTAATTGGCTCGTCCCTGACTAAAATGGGGAGATTCTTTTAGCTCATTCAAGGTTTAGGGGATCTTTCCAATTTTCTTAATGTCTTAAGTGAGATTGTGTAAGGATTTATGAAACTTCAAACCTTGCAGTTTTTAAATTTTCAATTTCTATTAAATTAAATTCTCTTGCATAAAACGATTCTTTTTATTTAATTTTAATGAATTTGAATATTTATTGTCATTCGAAAATAAAAGAAATATTAATTGTATAGTATAGTTATTATAAAAAATAAAAGGGGGGAGGCGGATGTGCCACTTTTTGAAACCAAAACTAAAAGTCAACAAAGGAACTCAACTAAAAAAAGAGTTACAGGTCTGAGATTTTGCATGGCAGTTGCTTTATAGGGGTACAATATGGAACTGTGAAAAAACGGCGGCGCAACCGCCGAAAACCGCCGTTTCCCGCAGAATTTTTTTGCAATTTCTCGGCGGTTTTCGGCGGTTGCGCCGCCGTTTCTTCACTGTTCCATAATATAACCATATAAAGCAACTGCCATGCAAAATCTCAGACCTGTAACTCTTTTTTTAGTTGAGTTCCTTTGACTTTTAGTTTTGGTTTCATAAAGTGGCACATCCGCCTCCCCCCTTTAAAATGACTTTATGCAACACAAGATACATATTCATAAAAACTACAATTATATCTTTGCAACGAAATTGTTATAAATTTAATATTGGCTCATCATTATTCTACTAACAGCTGCGCTCCCAGCATCTAGGAGATCTATATTCGAAGGGACATGGAAGGTCAGAAAATAGCCTTAAACCATACACAGACTTATTTATAAAAAATAAAATAGCCTAAACAGTGAAACACATCTTAGGACCTATTAAAACCTTCATTGCAATGGAGATCTCTCGCTAGAGACAAGAACTATAACGGTTCAATGTTTTTTTTTTTATAAAATAAGTCCAACACACAGTGTTTCCTTGTTTAATTTTAACAAATCATCAGTTGGTTTCTAAAAAAAGATATGATATTTGAATGAGTACATTAGGATAAACTATTGATGAAACACAAATAAACTGATATATCCTCACAGAACTGTTGATGGGGAGATGAATGGCGAAGGCTTGCAGCAGAGGCTCTCCAGGAACCTGTCACTCAGTCATGAATCTGTATTCCAGATGGAACCACACAACGGCCAGGTAGGATGATTTTCCAATTTGTTAATGTCAGACACGTGACATCAATGGGTGAGGAATATTTGTGGATATTATGACAGGGGGAAATTGTCGTCAATTTAGGTTGCTAACATGAACATATTTTATTTTTCAGTTCGTTCATGCATTAGGGGGGAAGGGGAGGGGGAAAAGCATTATATAAACCAGCTACAAGTTTCACTTTATTAGAGAACATGATAATCTGATGTAACAACCATTGTGACATCATATTCATGATGATTATTTGGCGCATAATAAGCAGGCACAGCCAATTTTCTTTTAAAATTGGAAGAATGTGTGGGCTCTTAAACAGGCATTTGACGATAATAACGTTAGAGGATTGCAACAGGCAATAAGTGCATAGTTAAGACTTTCAGACGAATGCCAGTTCATCAAAAAACGTTTTAATTATAGTTTTAATTAGATTTCAAAGATTTATTTAAAATTTTAGTCCAAATAAAGTAAGAAATAAAGATTTCTCCAATAAAAAGTTTATATTAAGATTGAAAACTAAGATAGCTTTGAAAATTGGTTTGCCTCAAGCATTGGTTTCTAACATTCTAAGGTAGAGACATAGACATGTATTCCTTTAAATAAACAGTTAATCTTCACTAAAATATTTAATAACATAATTTGGGTATAGTCCTTTCCACGACATCCCTCCATAAGGGGCGATTCTTCGTATTTTTCACAGTAGCTTTTCTCATATTTCTAGCCCCTGCGGGGCCAATTACCTAACCCTGTGGGGCAATCACCTAACACAATATAACCTAACCTAACCTAAAATAACCTATAAAAAGCCATTTTAAAATTACGACTAATCGCCCCTTATGGAGGGATGTCATGGAAAGGACTATACCCCATAATTTTTTTCATAAGTTTTGACTTTTGGGCATAGGGATAAAATATAAATTATTAATTCTGTCAATTAGTTTTAGAATAAAACTTCCTTTTTCTGTTTAATGCAATATAACATAAAAATTTCTATAGATTTTCCATTTTTAAGGTTTTTAAGCATTATTTTTTTACCATTTTAAGGTTTTCTAATTTTATACAAATGTTTTTAACAAATTAATAGAAATATGTTTCCTTATATACATATAGATTGTTACTATAATTTATGAAAAAAAGAGCTTTATGTACATGTGTTTATATTATATGATTTGTTACGCTTGGGGCGAAGCATCTCTGAGTATAAATCACGTGGTATATGTGATATTTAATGATTGTTTGAGTGTGTATATGCTTATTATTATTGTTGTGTGCCTATATTCTAAATCATTAGATCTACCACAAAATATCCTTGGGGCTAAAATATTGGGGGGGAAGTGACAATATTACACATTTACGCCTTTATATAGGGATAGATATTAGGAAAAACAAACAATTTAACTGTTGGTTATGAAGTTTTTATTTTAGCAACAACTCAGTTGCTGACAACATTCGATATACTAAAGTAACAGGATGTATGTCTGTCTGATCATTCCAAAATTTAAATCCTCTGTAAAGGAGGATGCATGTGAATAAGACTGGTCTGGGCAGGGGGGGGGGGGGGTACTCGAGAACCCTTTGATCAAAATTGAGCTAACTTTGGATTTAAGCTTCTATAGGGTCAAAGTTACTTTTAAAATTATCGGTGACCGCCTCTCCCGCCTTTTGCCGCCGTTTTCCGCCGCACCCACAAAAAAAAATATTTATTTATTCAAAAATGGATAAGGTAAACCATCCCCCCTCTCCCTAACGGGATGAAGCGACTTGAGGATAGAGGTGAATTTACTTGTAAAATGTAAAGAAACTAAAGTAAATAATTTTTGTATAACTTTATTTTTCTGAATGTGCTTCCTTACTCAACCAAATATCCACTTACAAAATATTCAACCAATATTGAAAAAGTTCCTACTTTAAGAAGGTTAATATATTACTTGTTAAATACAACTTTGGCAATTTCCTTTCCACTGGAATAGGTCCACAAGAAAAGCTTTTGGGGAAAATGTTGATATTTATGTTAGGTTAGATTAAGAGGGCACAAAAAAGCCTCTCTGAGATATTACTCTGGCGGGGCTAGAAACAGTTTTTTTTTCGGGGATTATTCAAATAATTTGATTTTAAAATTCTAATAAACTTGTAGAATTGTTAAAATTAAAATTCTTATATTTTCTTGGAAAAAACAAATGTATGTAAAATAAGATTAAACACCTTTTTTAACTTTTTGTTTAGAAGATTATATTGGAATTATTTAAATAAAGTTGAAAAATACATTTTTAGTCAAGAACAAAATGTAATAAAGCAATAATGATTTTGCACAATTTCTCATAAAAAAGGTAAATTTTGGCAGTTACTTTTGCCTTAGCTTATTAACTTCATGATATAACATTTGAAAAATATGCGATTAATATGGAAAAATAAGTAGACTTGCAGAAATACCCTATTTCCTAAAATAATTCTCATTAGATTTAACAAAAAATAATAGTTCATTTAAACAAAAAACTCATTTTTTGATGCTAAAATGTGGTTTAATTTTGGTTTTTAATTTTCATTTATTTCCCGGCTATGATCATTTTTATCCCTGATATCAAGTTTCTTTTAATAATTAATAAAAATTCAAAAATCTTCCAAAAAAATTTGAAAATCTTCTAAAAATATCTACCTCGGGGAAATAAATGGTTACCTCCGGGAAATAAATGAATATTTACATCCACTATTTAAGGGGTTGTTTATATGGGAATGGGGTATTCCTGTCCAGTTTTTTGTTTAGGAATGAATATTTCTTACCCGAGGGAATAAATGATGGACCGATAGGTCATCATTTATTCACGAGGGTAAGAAATATTCATTCATAAACAAAAAACTGGACAGGAATATCATTCTCATTTAAACAAAAACTCATTTTTATGCTAGTAAAATGTGGTTTAATTTTGGTTTTTAAATTTCATTTATTTCCCTGGTATAATTTTTCTTTCTTTTAGTAATTAATAAAAATTCTAAAATCTTCCAAAAAAAATTTAAAATCTTCTAAAATCATACCAGGGATATAAATGAGATACCAGGGAAATAAATGAATATTTACATCCACTATTTAAGGGGTTGTTTATATGGGAATGTTTTTTTATATGTACATTGTATATGAGTAATTAATCAACTTGTTACTGTTTCTAAGGGTTTAAAAACTGCATCAGGAGAAACTTTTTTCTAAAAGAAACTAGCAGATGTTTCACTTTCAAACCAATAAGATAAATAAAAACAAGCACGATTTGTTTTCATTTTGGCGCAGCTGAACTAAAAAGAATTAACTTATGATTTATTTACTCAAGGGATCTTGAAAGATAAGACAGTTGGTGTAAAAATTATGTACACCAACAATTATGATACACAAAATTACCCCTTCTGCATATTACATTTTTAAAAAAGTTTGAAGACTGATTGATAGTTTGTACAATCCCATTAAGAACTATAAAATTCCCCAAGGTTTTCAGCTAACAAATGTTAGAGCAAGTAAAACTTTGGGGACCAGTACAATATACAGTCTAATGTCTACTCCCTCTCTGGAATTGTATAGCCATAAATATAAGATTATATCGACACTTTCTAAACCTTTCTTAGTTTATAAAAATCAAGTGTACAATGTAGTTTTTAAAGAAGCTTTGCTTCGACAGTAAACAATAAGCATGCTCCTGACGAAAGATTCCATTTTAAAGAGGACAAGTGAAGAAAATTAAGCTTAATAGTTGGCCATCACTTTCACATAAATGTTTGTTTAATAGAACCGTCTAATTTAAAATAGCTAGATAAATATATCAAGCTTTTAATAGAAAATATTTACATCAACGCAAAAGATTAAAATCAAATTATCATAATAAGAATGCTATGGTGGTTGCCAGTATAAGATTTGCCAGACAAATGGCTCACAATAGCTAAATATCCGGGGGAATTTTGTTGTATTTAGCTATTTTGAAAAGCTTGCATTTTTACATTTTATCATTTAATCAAATGCTTGGCAAATCTTTCCAATTTTACTTTAACATCAAGATAGATTTTAATAAAACAAAACACTTGATTTATAGCCATAACAATATGATCATTTGGCAATAATATAGATTGCTCTGTGTATAATTAGGTGGTAATAATGGCACATCACTCTTAACAATATCTGTTGCTCTCAAAAATAAGAAACTGTTGAGAATTTCCTGAAATTATTTCCCACAAATGCAGGACTTTTCCTCATGGGTAAAGGGACCATCAAACTGTTTATCTAAGATACATAGAAAAACTTCATTCATTAATCATAAAAAGGGCCCTTACTACCCAAATGTTTAAAAGTTGTTTATTTCAAGTTAATACTAACCCACCTACCAAAGGTTTAACTTTTTTCATTATGATAGGGATAAGATGATCACTATAATATTTAATTAAATTTAGCAACAAAAAAAACTATTCACTATTCAAAGTTATTTCATATTCCTAAATTGCTGCTTGACTTTTCCTGGTAAAAGTATTATTTATTTATTGTATTTGCTGAAAGGATTTCTTTAGCTTTCTTTGCATGATAAGTCTTTTAAAATCTTGGTTCGCAGAGACGGGGTGAATCCATTTTGTTTGTCTGTACTACAATAAGTTTTTTGCTTTAGATAATCTATAATACAAAGTAGCTTGATGTCTGTCTGTCTGTCCGTCCGTCCGTCCGTCTGAAGCTTAAGATCTCGGTAACCACTGAACCGATTGGATTCTACTCTTCAGGGTATATACCTATCGGTCCTGTGGTGGTTTTAAGCTATTTTCTTTGGGGGTGGGACACCCCCAACCCCCCCAAAAATGAAAATTACCCCCCTCCCAAAAAAAAAAAATTTCGTATTTTTCTAATTTCAATGTTTTTTATGTTTTTATATAATTTTATATATATTTTAAATTTTTTATATCTTTTTATATTTTTTTATACTTTATTGAATGACCAAAAGGATAAAAAACCAAATTTTAATAGTTCTGCCAATCATAATAAATAAACCGCAAACCAATTACTTGTTAATTTTTATTTTATCTTTCTTGAAACAGTTTCAAACAAACTAGAACAAAAAATCTAATGTTGCAAAAAAGAAGTACTGGTTTAAAAGGTATAGAAATGTTAAGTTTTATATATGTGCCATACTATTTTCTAAACTCCGAGATTTATCAATTTTCTTTTTTTAGGTAAGCTTCGCTCTGGACAGGTTGTTTGTAAAGATTTTAGTATAGAATAGCTTAACTCTAAAATAATAAAACATTTACTTTACGTTTACAAAAGCAAAAAGGCTGTTTCAACTGAATTGTAGAGATGCTTCGCGCCAAAAAATGATTGAATGCAACTTTACTTCCTGTCCAATTAAAATATTGAACCAATCCTGGTAATTGGATTAACTTTATTTATGTTGAAGACTTGTACAGTTTATTTACTGGTGTTTGGTGACTATTTTGTTTTAAGGTCTTATAATTGGGATGAGATATAACCATAAGGTGTTAACTAACATTATAATATAAAGATAAAGATAATTATAAGATAAAGGGGCGTCGTTTCTCAGTGGTAACGCACTGAGTTACGGTGATGAGAGTTCAAGTTCTAGTCCCCATGTGGCAACTCGAATTTCTCAGTTGAATAATTCACGCAACTTCCCATGGTTGTGTAAGAAGGGGATTATTGAGTAAGTTTGGATACTCAATAGTCACGTACATAATATCAGTACTACCCTTATCCCAAGCTCCTCTGCAGTGAGCGTCATTCATTACGGTGACTTAATTGGGGACACCTGCCATACTCGGCGAGGGTGAGGTAATAATGAGTAGCTCTCATGAGATAGCGGGTCAAGTCATAATGTGCTTGAACGTGGAGCTTGATAGCCCTGGTGGCTATACAAAAGTGTCTCAGCCTACTCCATGACTACTTATTTCTAAACACTAATAAACTATGGCTAATTAATCAATCAATCAAACTAACATTATTGGTATGAGTCCTGACATCAAATGAATATCTTAACTTTCCATTATTACCTGACATGAGTATGGCAAGTGTCATACTTTCCCCCCTAATAAATGAAACCTAACAGTAAAGCATACTTTTATTTAAATATTTTAAGTTAGATTTACCAAAAAATCATATATAAACAATGATACATTTATTTAGGCTTATGGGTTGACTGAAATATTGGTAATGTAAGCCTTCTTTATTAAATAAACATGAGATGCCTATTACTGTGTGATTGATAGCTTTATAAAGTAGCATTCAAATAACTCTTAAATCTCTGCTTTTTGTACATAAGCACGTCTTTCAGGAGAAGTCAACAATTTTCTCTTACTTTAAAAGGAACATGCATAAATATCTTCAGAAGTAATAATTTTTTTATTGCTTATGATGAAACTTAAATCCATTAAAGAGAAATTTTGCTTCACTTATATATTTAACAAATAGTACAAAACTTGAAAACAAGAACTGTCGGTCGGTAATTGTTAATTGTTGTGGGACTTGATGCAAATAAATAAAATTGCATATTTCCACAAAAACAAATGTGTGTTGGTTATTGCATTGATATAGGGCTAGACCAATTGATGATAAATTAATCTTACACCAAATCACATTTTAAAAAAGTTGGGTAATATTTTTTTTGTATAAAAATTCTTCCCATGCCATATCAAGGTACCATTTTATGAAATAGTCTTTCCTGGTTTAAAAGAATTTTTTAAAAAAATTCTTTCAAATTTGTATTATATCAATAGAATCTTTTCAGCAATTACTATTTAAAATAAATGAAAAAGAATTTATAAGCAAAACATTTCTGAAAAGCAATTTGTTACATATAATTTTAAACTAATATTGAATGATGCTTTGAATACTAAATTTTTCAATATTTTATTTACATAGTCAGTATATAATTGACCCAAATAAGTTAAATTTATTAATTAAATCAATCTAGTAATTAAAAAAGTGAACTTAATTCATACGATTGGTATTGACATTATAAGATATGATTATTGAAATATGTACTTATATTAATTTGACTTGGGAAGGGGTTTGACTTAATATATCTAGTTAAAATATATGTATAATATATGCGGATGAGCCCCTAGCATTTAGGATCTAGAAATAAAAGGGGAAGGAGAAACAAAAATAACCCAAAACCAATAAAAGACTAAAAATCTTTCGGGACCTATGTGGTGCTTCCATGAATTTGAGATCGCAATTAGTCCAGTATTTATCTTAGATTATTGACAAAACCATACTACTATCGAATTTTATTTGATAGGTTAGTTATTTTAATGCAGGTTTAACTTTTTTTTCAAATAAAATACGATATACTTATCTAATAATGACTTTTTGTTTTTATGAAACATTGTCTTTTCCTGGATAGAATTGAATATGAATTACTGGGTAAAGTTTGACCAAATATTCACACAACTTTTACACCACGGCTGTTAGAAGCATATCTACTTTATATTAACCTTTTATTTGTCTGCCTGTCTATTTTGTACTTTCTCAGAAATATTCATACTCTATACTCAAACTGTTAATTTTTTGTTCGGCTGTAGAATGATGGTTTATTTTATAAGGATTTTCATACCTTAAGTTTACTAATTTTTGTGTATTAATGTAAGACACCTGCCATTACTAGGCTTTGGCCAGTTCCATTTAACTCACCAATGATGATGCACAAAATTACCCCTTCTGTATATTACTTTAGTGGTTGAAACGTTTCGACACTCAACTTAATGATCCAACCAATCAAAATTCAAGTTTCAAAAGTTGTTTAGCTAACAATTAAAAAACGTTAACATAAAACTTTGGGTACTAGTGTGATAAACAGTCCAATGTCCCCTCACTTCCTGTAAATCACCACAACCATAAAAATAAGAGAATCTAATTGTCCTTGTTTTATAATAATGCCGATCAAAATGTCGGAAATATATAAATGTTGGTTTGTAATTCTAATTTTTTTTCAAGGATTCTTTAATTCTTTTTAAATCATAATTTAACATTGCACAATGGGCTAAAAACAGGACTATAATATCGTTTCGCTGATTTTTATTTTACCCAGGGAGGGTGGGGACATTGGTCTGTTTTTAACACTAATCCCAAGTTTTGTGATAATCTTTTCTTATTCGTTGTCTTAAAACTTTAAGGAGATTTATTACGTTTGATTGGTTGGTTCAATAAGTTGAGAGTCCATGCGTTCCAACAAATCACTAATTGTAATCTACAGAAAGGGTAATTTTTTGTATCATCATTGGGGATGTATATCAATTTATCGTCCATTGTCTTATCCCTTTAGAACCCTGATTTTACCTCTGACTTATTATCAACGTTATTATATTTGAGTACTTTTAAGCGTCTTATTCGAAACATAAGTCTTTAAAAACCTGGCTAAGAAATATTTTCTCAGTGCATGCATGAGATTTGTGCTATTTTATTTGCCTACAGGAAGCTTCTATAAAGTTGTTGTAGTATCCTCTTTATTTGAGATTAGACGATTTTTTCATTACACTTTTCCTAGATTTTTAGTGATGATTTCTGTCTGGCTTTTATACCTTTTTCAAATGAAAGATTTGATACTATTTCTTAGGTACATTTTAGTATTATATGGTCTATTTATTTTAAGAAAACCAAAAAATGTATGATAAAAAAGATTAGGAAAGGTAGAATCATTGTTTATTCCTAGTGGGGGACTGGTTCAAAAACTGATATTTCTTCCTTATAGATTATTTTTTGCTTAAACCATATGAGGCATTTCTGAGCTTTACAAAAATTACCTATAATAATCTTTACAATCAGATTTTCTTTATAGAATAAAGAGGGTGAATTGTTATATAAACTTTCCACTGACAAAAAAAGGATTTTGTCAAGATTGAGGATATGCAACACTAGGATAATAATTAAACAGTTAGATTAAGCTCATTAAGTATCAAGAATGACATCATGCAAATGAGCGTAGCAATAAAAGTTATAGGTGGACTATTAAATATTTTTTCTCTCTAAAATTCTAAAATTAAATGGTAAAATTAATTTTAAATTAAAGTCCCTGAGTTTAATTTGAGATTATTAGTAATTTTCTTTAAATCGTTAGTGCGATATTCATAAACATCTACAATAAACTTTTAATAAAATTGAATAGAAATTTACGGTTTGAATGCATCTATATTGGTATTATCAAGTAATATTTATGAGAAAAAATCCATCATAATAGAAAAGGGAGGAGTTTTATGTGGTGCACTTGTCAACTGCAGGAATTCTACCAAATTATTCTGAAAATCTATTAAAACTTAAAGAAACAATAAACAAATCATCAAGGATAATCATTTCAGGATAAAAACTGTTCTTTATCAAATAAATGATTTTATCATTAAATTGATCAAGTCATTAAGATTATCAAATTATTGAAAGTGTCAGAGCAACTATCTAACTGGCTTAGATTGTTAGGTACTATTTTAATAATGCATCAAATTTAATTAAAGCTCAATATTCTGTGGTAGATATTATAAAACAAGGATGACAACATCCATAAAAGCGAAGCACTGAAACGATAGGACAAACGGACATTAACACTTGTATAGTGTCAGAACTGAATAAGCATAATATATATGTATAAGAGTCAAAGCAAAATTGTAAGTTAATTTGTTGAAAAACTGCTTGATTCAGGATAATGTTTATGGACATACTTACATTTTTAGGACTTGATTATAGAGTTGCTTCGCTTATTACATTATGCTTTGTTGTCCCAGGAATCAATATACCAAAAATCAGATCAATCGGATGATTAGATCACAAAAAATTTGTTGTTAAAAAAGTTAAAAAAAACCACATGTTTAAAATGGACGTACGGACATTTTGGTGATGATTATAGAGTTGCTACGCTTTCTAAATCGTACCTAACTATAAAAGGAATCACCATGCAAAATTTGAAATCGATAGGACAATTCTAACATGCCTAAATTAACGAAAAAAGCTATCCGTTACGGACGGACGGACGGACGTACGGACGGACCGACCCTAATTATAGAAAAGCTTCGCTTTTAAAAATAAGGTGAAGAAATTTTATCACATAAGTTTAACTTGTGGCGTCAACGTTGGAACTCCAAAACTTTTTTTTATAAAGTTGAAAAAATATGAGGGTGACAATATTTTTATCAGTTTTATTGTGGGATTTACTTAACGTTCTATCTAGTAGCCTAAAACCAGCTCTGAACCAATATCAAACTTGTAAACGCTCCTCTTTTTGTCATTTCCTAGATCTTACTGGATATTCAGACAAATAAGCAATTATCCATTCTTTCTTTTTGGTAAATGATATTGACATTTTTACAAATCACATTCAATAAAAAATTAACAGTTGAATAAACACGTTATATTTCGATCTATAATTATGGATAAACATTATTATGTAATCTTTTTTCGATTCGTTGATTTTTCCATAATTATGAGTATAACGAAGCCTTTTGATTATGTTATAGCTTTTAATAACTGTCTTTTTTGTATGAAATCAATTGATATTAATAAGTGATTTTCAGCCCTAGCTAAATGGTATTTAAAAAGATTTTATTCGTATAAGAGAGATATAAGACAATTATCTCGCAAGAGCATACTCTATTCAGACATTTTACCGCATTTTCAAGCCTAATCAAAATAATCATCTCCCCCAAATGAGAAACCACCTTTGACAGCAGTGTTGAGTATCTTTGCTGATGAACTAAGCTGCATATCAAACAAATCATCTTGTACTTTAATAAAAATTTTCAGCTACAATAATTGATTAACCTTAAGGTGGTGTGCAATCTTTACCGCACTTTTATTAAACCCCAAGTGAAACTTGTAACGGGCTAAAATAACGATATCCTCAATCTCCCTCTTTACTCTATCCCCTCCCTCCTACTTGATAAACGTGTTAACCAATAAATGACAGGAGAAATAGCATCCCAAAGTTTTCACTGTAATTATATATCCACGTATATCCTACATCCATTGCAATAGTGTCTTTTGGCAAATATAAACCACTTTGCGCATGTTATTTGCGGAAATGAATTCACACCTATGCTAGTTCGTCATTAAAATTTACTGTCATCATCATTTCACTTTCATTTAAGAAGAATCAACCATGTTATAAACTCGCGGACATGGATAAGTATTGACTGACTTTAATCGCTTTAAATTATGTTTTGTTTATTATTCTTATATATACGTAGATATTACTTTTTTTCATTTTCAAGTATAAAAGCATATCTCTTCTATATAATGATATGAATTAGGAAAAGCTAAATATCTCGAAAATTTCCAGTCTATTTTGGACGTGCTTTACAGAGAAGATTTATAATTGTCTTTAGATGGTTTTAGGCTATGTTACGAACCCAGGGGCTAAGCAGATAGTTACACCAAAGGTTTTTTTGTTCGGGAAAAAAACTTAAAAACAATAATTCAAACATTGATTAAACGAACAAAAAAATGTTCAAATATTTTTCTCCATCCCCTAGCTGTCCAAGACCGTTACGGTATGTTGGTGATATAAGAAAGTAAAAGTATGAAATAAATGTATTTCTTTCTGTTTCACTAGTTCCATATGTGTCCTTAAATTTATTTAGGAAAATAAAATTCTTTTTTGGTAGCTTGTTATCGCTGCGCTTTTTTCGGGCATAGGGCATCCCTTTTAATGATGTCATTGTTAAAATCAGCATTCTTTAAAATTCTAAAAAATTTTACAATAAAAATTAATCATCAAATAAGAAAAAATAACATGTAGTTTCAAATTTTTAATTTTAAACAATTTCGACATAAATAATAAATTTGTTTTATAATGAAATTTGTTCATTATTAGCCCTTTTATGGTTGAATATATAAAAAAAAATTATCGAATAATATGCGGTCGTAATAATGTAGCTAATTATCATATTCAAGCGATTAATCTAAATTATATAAAAAACATATTATATATTATATATTAAAGTAATAAAAAAATAGTGTGCCCTTATAATCTAGTTTTCAAAGGGGTATAGTAAACAGAAAATAGCTTAAAACCATCTTATGTCTTTAATCTAGCAAGGAAATAGCTTAAAACCATCCCATATGAAGCTTCCCCAGAAAGAAAAACTCAATTAGTTTAGTAGTTGAGATCTTAAGCTCATACAAAAGTAAAAACCTTACTACTTTATATAATAGGATTAATATGCTAAGAAAGATAGGTAGTATAGCTACTCCATCTAAAGTAGTATGAACGTCTAAAAATGCATTTGAACTGAATTTAGTGAACCGCAAATTTTATCCTGGTTAAATGGTTAAACTACATTTATATGGCATATATTTGAAAGAAATTCAATTTTCTACCAAATAGTTTTTAAAATATCAAGACTTGAAAATCGTCGACTTTTAAAATTGCATATATCACAAAAAAAAAATTTCAAGTCTTGATATTTTAAAAACTAAGAGTTAGAAAATTGAATTTATTTCAAATATATGCTATATAAATGTAGTTTAACCCATTAACTAGGAAAAAATATGCGGTTCACTAAATTCAGTTCAAATGCATTTCGTGAAACTACCCCTTTGTTTGCTTATTGTTGGATTTTTTTAACAAAATGTTATTACTTTAAATTAAAGGATTACTACTCTTTTTACTAATAAATTAATTTACAAAGTTATGACATTTTATACCTATGTAGTATGTACCCCTTATATTGATAGGCTTACATATTTCCTAATTTTTTTATATTCAAAATATAAAAGAGTATTCAAATCATGGGATCAAAAATGTATACTAACTTTTATCTTTAAACATAAAACTGATTAATCTTTTTAAAAGCGAAGCTTTTCTATATTTAGGGTCGGTCCGTCCGTACGTCCGTCCGTCCGTCCGTCCATCCGTAACGGAGAGCTTTTTCCGTTAATTTAGGCATGTTAGAATTGTCCTATCGATTTCAAACTTTGCATGGTGATTCCTGCAGTAGTTAGGTACGATTTAGAAAGCGTAGCAACTCTATAATCATTACCATAATGTCCGTACGTCCATTTTAAACATGTTGATTTTTTTACTTTTTAACAACTAATTTTTATATGATCTAATTATCCGATAAATCTGATTTTTTGTATACTGATTCCTTGGACAACAAAGTACAATATTATAAGCGAAGCATCTCTATAAAAAAGTCCTAAAAATGTATGTATGTCCATAAACATTATTCTGTATCAAGCAGTTTTTCAACAAATTTACTTACAATTTTGCATCGATTCTTACACATTTATATTCTTATTATTCAGTTCTGACACTATACAAATGTTAATGTTCGTTTGTCCTACCGTTTCAGCCCTTCGCTTTTATGGATGTTGTCATCCTTGTTAGAAACAGGAAGGGGGTAAACAATCATGTTTAAATTAATTTCTTTTCTTCCTTTACCTTAAGTTTTACCAACCAAGGAAAGTATAGATTTTTACTTAATTTTTCGGGGAAGGAATAATTCATTGCCCATAGTCCTATCCCTTTATCCCTGTTTGCTATGCGTGAACCCTGATTGGAAATGTGTAATTATGTTTTATCTTTAATGATGTTATGCTATGAAAATTTTATAAATTAATCATAAAACGTGCATACTATACATTATAATCAGCAGGGCTCGTCAGCCGCTCTTCCTTTTCTAGGGCTTGGCATTTGCCGAAGGTTTATGATTGTCGACTGCGGTATTTCTAGTGGCATATTATCTTCAAATAATGGTCTGCTAAAAAGGCAGCTTTAGATTCTGTAAATAGATTTGTGATTATCGTGTAAATCTATTTCTCGTATTCATTCGAAACCGATTAATATCCGGTGGATTAAAACCGGTTCTCCTCCATACGAAAGCGTATTATATCCAGTTTTCTACGAATATAAAAATTTACAATCATATAATTGAACATTTTATATCCGCGTAAAGCTGCGAGAAATAACTGTTCTCTACCTAAGCTAACCTAGAATTTTCATGCATTCAGATTTTCGCTGCTTTGAATATTTTCATTCTTGTCTAAGCAAATATGTGTTTTGCATCTTGTATAGGATGCAAGGAAGTGTAAAGATTAATTAATTTATTATCATGTGGATAAGTCATAAATCATTAAGGAGTCGGGCATTTTCAGACAATAACAGATTAATTGTATAACAGTGCAAACAACTCTTGTTATTTTTTAACTAAATTCTCATATAAAAGTAACAGAATCATTACGATAATCGAAGAACCGACATGGTTTTTCTTTACAATGTAGCTTCCTATAGGTCCTGGGAAGGTGTATAATATTTAGTGGGAAATATAATTTAGAAATCGCCGCTAGAAAAAAAACTATCAAGAAAAATTTTGAATTGACACTAGGCGGCGGTACTGAATAACTTAGGCTTCCCTTCGTACAAGGTTGCCGAAACATTTTCTTTTTAAAACTTAATTAAAACAGGGGGAAGGGTCAACTACTCTCTCTGCCTCGACCTTAAGGGCCCCCAGAGGCCTCTAGAAGCGTTGCCACTAATTTTGTATATTAAGATGCATGATGATTGAAAATTAAACTCTGAATTATAAATGCAACTTTTGAAAAATTTCAGTATAAATTTATGTTGATCGTCTTTATAAATAATTAAAGCTTTTCATAGTATAACAATTTGTTTTTTAATTCATGGTAGGCTTCTAATAAAATTCCCTTTAAAAAAATCCGAAATTATCTATTTTTATAATAATTGTAAAGATAGATAGATTATAATGCATTACACATATTTAAAATTTATGAACAAATTGTTAGGTGTCGAAAGTTCAATAATTAAGATAAAATGTGTAGAGGGAATTTTTAAAATTCAAAGTCTTCAATACTTTCTAATTTTTAGTTTGTTCATCTATCCTTTGGTCTGTCCGTCTGTCTATCCGTCCGTACGTCTGTTCAGCTGTGTGTATGGCTAGGGATAAACGTGATTTTTTTCGGTTTCTAAAGATATAAGACTGATTATTGTGATTCCTTTGATTAATGTGTATTTAATATACAACATAAATTTTTCAGACCTTGAAATTTTGCTAATTGATTTTATAAATCTGTAGTTTGCTACTTTTAGGTGTTGTCATCCTTGTTGAAATTGATATGTTTTTCTTATCTGTTACATTTAAATTGTTAAAGATTTTGAGATTTTGAGTTTTTAAAAACTGTTTATTAATACCAATGGCCTAACCTTAATATAGAGCAGCTTTGCTACAGTTAATATTGAAATTGCTTTAAGATATTTATTTTTTGAATTTTAATCAAATAAATATGAAATTTGTTTTCTTGTTTACTTATGAATGCCTTTTTGATTGGCTCCATTAGATAAGCAAACATTTCCTTTTACGTGGTGGATTTATTTAAGATATGGCCAAATTTTGGTTATATCAAATTCAAGGATCTTATATTGATAGATTCACACTTTAAATTGTTTACTTTTTATATTTGGATAAAATCTTCAGATTTAAACACAAATCAAATAATACTAATTTAAAAGCTTTTTTGTTGTTGAAGATTTTTTAAGAAAAGGGTTTTATCAATAGCGAAGACTTATATTATGATATCCTATTGTATAAAGTAGGAAGGGTCTTTTGTCTGATGCTTAAGATCTCAATAAATTCTGAACTGATTGGGATCTCTATTTTAGGTAGGCTTTTATTTAAGTCTTGATATGGGTTTAAGCTATTTTTCTAGCCCCTTTTAAATACAAAGCCTTTTGATGCGGGAGGCGTAAAAAAGTAATTGTTAGTGAGGGACTCTCATATGTAAAAAGACGCTATACACATAAAAATGAAAAATGGAAATGACATAATCATATATTCATAATCGATGTGCATTCACGGCCGCTTATCAGTCTGTGTGTAGCGAAGGGCCTCGCTAAGCTATAAACCGGAAAGGTTTTCTTCAATATCGAAGCTTCTTAATAGTTTATGTAAGGTTTATAACTATTTTTGGGGAGGGTACCTTTAATCCCCCTAGAGAAATCGTCCCTGGGGGAAAAAGAGTAAAGTAGAAAGAAATGGGCAGTTTATAATATTGTATTTATTTCATTTCTGAAGATTTGATAATGTGAGGCAAATGCGGAAATGATAATACAACTACATAATCATAATAAGGAAAAAGGAAAAAATATAATTTAGTTGAGTTGCGTAGGCCCAATTAAATATTCAAATTTTCATAAAAGTTGAATATGTAATCATCGAGGCGTTAATAATATAGAAACATGGCTACTTCACATTTTTAGGAACTAAGCTGCTTCATAATTAGATAGAGGATTCTAGAGGCACTTGGGGGGTCAACCCACTCCTATTTTCAATTTCAATTTGAAAAGATAATATAAAAAAATTGTGGAGATATTTTTTTTCTAGGGGCTATTTTCCTTGCGAGGTTGGGGTACCCCTAAAATAGTTAAAAACCTTCCCTGGAACTATGAAAAGCTTCACTGTAAAGGATAACCATATCGGTTCAGTGGTTAGCGAGATCCTCAGCTACAAACACACAGACAAATATCCTGTTACTGTTAAAATAAGGATTTTTATATTCCATTGTTTGTAATGTTCAAGTAGATAATTTTAAAAATAAGTTATAAATCACTCACTCTGTACTAGAATAGAAAGTGATAAAGTGTGATTTATTTTAAGAAACAAGGATAAACATTTCCAAAGATTCAAAGGATTTAAAAATATCAAGTAATTTTTAAAATTAATGTTTAAGATGTTATTAGTTCTTCTTCTAGTCTCTATTAATTAATGTTACCAACTGCCCTTGTAAGTTAAATATCCACACATCAAAAGTAGCCTGGGTAAAGGACTAATATACAGTTTAACAATAAATCTGTAAGTATAGATGTTAACCCAGACATCTACCTAGATCCACCCCGGAACAATTTTCGTCTGCTAGCAAATTGCTTTCTTCTCTTTTGTAGCGACTTGTCTGTGTTAATATTTACGACGCTTTTGGCTGATATTCAAAGACCCAACTAAAAGTCGACACAGGGTCCACGGGGTGGGGACATACAGTTATTTAATCCCTTCCTGCTCTTTGTTTTACTTTCATATTTCAACGAACACATACACAGCAACTTATAGAGTAGCTGCGCAACTAATTATAAATGTGTGTCGTTCACACAGGCCAAGATTTCACACAATTAGGATTTTAATTTTATATAATCATTATCAATAGGATAGTTCTTCAAATAAAGTAATTGAGGCAAAATTATAGTTTTTCACAATAATTTTCGACCACTTGATTTTTTTTAGAATTGTCTTAGATTTAAACATTAAAATAAAAAAATAGAGGGAGTAGGGATATAACACTCTGTTCACGGGTTTGGGTCTTTGAACATCAGCTAATAGCGTCGAAAATATAAACACTGCTAAATCGCTACATAAAAGCAGAAAGCAATTTGCTAGCAGACGAAAAAGTTCCATACCCACTTATGGAACCAGATAGTTGTCAGAGTTATACATCTATACTTATACATTTGTCATTTAACTATCTTTACATTGCTTAAGTAATGGTATAATAAAAACAGAAAAATATTTTTAGAATTTACAATTTTGCAATAAATATTTGTTTAAAAATGTAGTTCTTATGAAATTAATAAAATTGTGAATATTTTAAAGTAGACAATTTCTTTTGCAGTCTGTTTGGAGAATTAAATATCCAACCTAAAGAAAAAAACATTATCTAAATTAGGAAAGGACTGCTGCGGCTGTGTTTATGTATTGGGCCGTTTGACTTCGGATCAAACTATTAAAAGAAATACATCAAGCTTGCCGGTGGCTGATTCAATATGCGCTTAGCTCAAATTTTGCGACTGCAGCTTCAGATTGCTTTAAATTTACTTGAAAGCAGCTGCGAATTTGTTAGTGCGAATGGGGCGTTTGTCCAAATTATGGTATGGAGACTGCTCTTCTATGAGTACTACTAAAAACCTACTTTTAATGCAATACACATAGACATTCTCATCGTCGGTTTGTCTATTTAGAATGCTTAACCCTCTATTCCCACAAGTATAATACGAATTTGGTTGAGCTGGTGGAGGCTCAACAAAAGACCCACGCGAAGTATTATATTGCTTTAATCTAAGAATAATTGGTTGGTTTTGATATTCGATCGGAATTATATAAGTATATTAAGTATTAAGGAAGGAAAATGTTTTTATAAAGTGTATTTATATTACAAGTGAATAAGTTAAGTATGAAAATATTTACAGGATAAGTGTTAAAATCATAAGTAGTGTAGGACAGAAAAGTGCCCCAAGTCCCAAGCAGTGAATTGTGCTAAGTGTTAGAATTCTAACATAAGGCCTAAGCTCAATTCATGCTAAGTACTAAGGGTCCTAAATTTAAACTACAATGCATGCCAAACAACTAAGTCATTACCTTTTAAAGCCAGAAGAGAAGTTGATGGTAGGAGAGTCAATAAATAACTAACTTATTTTAAGAGGTACATGCTATAACATCAATTTAGAACCAGGATCTTAGTGTTTGTCTGTGCAATTAAGTGTCTGTATGTTTATTTGTGACGTAAATCAGACATGGTTGTAGGCATACATATTTGTACTGATTGGTTACATGGTTACTTTAACAATAAACATAATGTCTTTAATAAACATATAATATTATCAAATCACATACAAATTACCATGAATAGGCTAGCATTACCCATATATGGTGTTATATAGGTGAAGGTAGGCCTATGAATGCATAAAAGGATACAAATAATGCCTTGGGCCTAGCTAAAGTAATTGTGTCTTGTGCCTGAATGCTACTTGATAATTGCAGGGGCACATCAATCAAATATTTAGATTCTACTCTATATAGTGTTAACTTTATATCAAGCATAGATAGATAGTTTGGATGCGAAGCATTTCTGTAAAAGTCTTATATGTACGTTCAAAGAATTTGAAAATTGAGGATCGCATCTCCAAATTGTTGACTGTTGATGGCTTAGATTGTATATGGCTGTGAACTTTGGGTAGGGTTAATTGTTTATACTCTACTCACAATAAGTGGGAAAATGACGATTATTTGATTTCATAAGTAGTTGAAAAAATTAAGAATTGAAGAAGCCAGAGAAATTATATTTATTTAACAACAAATATTCAATTATTACGTAAATTAAACAATTTTAACTTAATTTTAAAAAGTGCAGCAGCAGTAATGTTCAATTATCCTCATACAAAAGTGACAGGAGGTCTGTCTATGTGTGTTAATGTGTCTGTCTGTCCTGAAGGGTCTCGCTAACCGCTGAACCGATATGGTACTTCTTAACAGTGAAGCTTCTCATCTTATTGCCCATTAGGATCACGCTAACCACTGAACCAATTGAGTTCTCAATTTAAGGAAAGCTTCACATGATACACTTAGAGATTGCTTTAGGCTATTTTACTTTTGATTAAAGCCTTTGGGTGTTTTTATGCTATTTTTCTGCCCTTTAAATCTTTGTTAATTTTTATGATTACTTATTCTAGTCCCAAATTAAAAATATTTTAAAAAGGTAGCGTTAAACACTTAACCAAATACGGCTAAAATAATTACAATTTTGCTTTATAACAATTTTGGTGCACATTATATCATTATTAACCCTTAACGGTCGGGGGGGGGGGGCGTTGAACGCCCCCCCATCCGGTTTTTTCTATCTCATTTTCTGTGTGTGAAAGATAAAGAGCCCAAACTGCGTGACTTTTTGTTTGGGTGTGACACATAACTGAGAGTTGGAATTTTTTGAATATCTCCATCCTGGCGGGCACAGGATGCCAGCAAACCTGGCAGGGTCATCCAGGTAAAGAGCAAAAATATTTTTTTGACTTAAACAAAGTATTTTATCTTGCCAAAATACTAAAATATCCTCTAGTAGTACATCCTTATATGAAATACAGGTGTTCAAGTCAATTTCAGGTTCCAGGTATGATCCTGCAGGTCCTGATCCTCCAGGTCTCCAGAAATCTTTAAAAGGCTTCTGTGGCCTCAATTTTTGACTTAGAGACTTCAAATTTTAAACTTAAGCTTTTCTTACATGTCTACATAACGTATTCAAAATTTCATAAAGATCCACCGCCGTTTTCCCGCCGACCGCCGACTGCGGTGGCTGGCAGCTGCCAAGTACAGCTGCGGCCGCTGAAATTTATATTTTGACATTTCAAATATAAAATTTACATGAAGATAAACATTTTCTGCAAAAAAAATTGTTCTTCTAGCTTCAAAAATAAGAAAATTACAGCCGTTTGAAATTTTTAAGTAAAAAAGGACCTAAAAACAAAGGTTGTTAAATAAAAGGGTGAAGGAAGCGAAAATTGACTTTGACTTACTTAAGGTCGGAAATTCATCATAACACAGGGGACTTGTACAAAAAAATTTAGCCCTCTAGCTCTAATAGGAACTGAGATAATATGGGGGGGGCGTTGAAAGCCCCCCCCCCCCCCCCCGACTGATTAAGGTGCGGCAAGGGGCCCGACTGTTAAGGGTTAAGAGTGCAGCTTCTCTGAAATTAGGGGCTATCCGTCAGTATGTCTTGTTATGACACTAACTTTTTTTTTCTGAATATGCCATAAGGGCATATCATATTTAAAGTAAAATAAGTCTAATTTGGTTAAAAAATTTCAACTCTTGTTGATGTACTACAATTTTTGTGCATAAATGACGATCCTTGTTTTAATTTTATATATACAAAGTCTAAAAACTGTATCTAATAAGTTAACTTTGAAATTAGCCACTTCTGTTTTATTTTAAAACATAATATAACCAAAAACAAGAATTGTCACATTCACATAAGCAATGTCTTTAAATGTTAAAAAAAACAGGGTCTTTTCTGAAACTGACAAATAACTAATTAATTAACTAAATAACTGATTATTTTGAGTATACCTGTTAAATGGTTGAGCATTGAGCATTCTCTTACCCACGCGTCTGATAGGTTCAGGTGTTTTTTCAAACGTTATTAACATGATGCATTGCACAAAACCATTGACAAAATGCATGTATATTATGGTCGGTCTGCAGGCACGTTACCACTCAGAGCCATAGTCGCGTTTTATAAAGCATGTTATACAATATGCATGAAACAAGGATGACAACATCCATTAAGAGCTCATCAAAAATTGCAATGTATTAACAAACAAAACATAAATATTGTGAGTTGTAATCCTTTGATATTGAATAGATGGAAGTCTGGACATTTTGTTTTTTAAATATGCATTAAAATTGCTTTAACAGTATCCTGTATTAAGCTGTTTTGCATCAAATTTACTTACAATTTTGTTTGAACATTTATATTTTGCTAATTTAGTTCTGACACTCTACGAGTGTTAATGTTCGTTTGTCTTACCATTTCAGAGATTCGCTTTTATGGATGTTGTCATCCTTGTTACATAAAAAGTTTGAAATTTACAGAACGATTATAAAACGCATAAATTTACTTTTATTCATATCCTACACTTACGGACGTATATCCTAAATGTAGAAAGCTTCGCATCTAAACCTGTATATAAATATATCTGTTTGCATTCTTTAATAATGTGAAAGGCTTCAAAGAAGATTTGAATACTTACAAATTTTGTAATTTAATACATAGCTTCTATCAAGGTTATAAACGAGGGTGGATATTAAGTAATGCGCAAAAAAGTAACAGTGATGACAACTTTCATTAATGCAAAATTGTAGAGCCCAATCTAATTGGTAAACAAATATCCGAGGTATTACTAATGTAGCAAGCAAGGACATATAACTAATTAAATTTTTAATAGGATTTATTGATTACATTGACGTACAAAATGAGTCATAAAGTAGATGCTCATTGGTCATAAAATCATATGTATATCATCTATTAAAAACTTTTTTTGCTGGCAAATTTACTTTAAGAAAGATTTGACAATTCATTTGATTTTTTTGTTAGAAAAACGTTAAGATAGATAGGAATAACTCTATTTAGAAAATAGTAAACCTACTAATTTTTCGAATATAGGCAGTACTGTCTTGTTAATTTATCTACCTTAATAGATAACCTTTGTCTGTGTAAGAAGATTATATTTAGTGCACTGTGTTGTTTTTTTAAACGTTGCTTTTTTGTGAGGGCAGCCACTCTATAATAGTCTTAATATATCTATGTTGAACAGTACTTTGTCAACTTTTAAGCAGAGAAGGAGGGGAAATTGGACTATTCGATTTTGATTGGTTGTTTCATTAAGTTGAGTGTCCAAACGTTTCAAGTTGTACTTTCAACCTCAAATTGTAATTTTGTGTATCATCATTGGGGTATGTACATTAATTTATAGACCATTAGGTTATCCCTTTAGATCCCTGCTTTTATAGATATAGATTTTATTGATTTTTATGAATACTGTTTAATTAAAAATGTTACCGTTTTGTTGCTGCTCTACTCATGGAAATTGTTGTTTCTTATTTCTCATTAAATGTTATTTTTTAAATGAAAGAAATTTTTGTATTTCTATCTTTTTCATATTGTCTTAATAAATAAAACCTTTTGGATCATGGAAAGAAAACGAAGTAGCGGGTTTCGTCATGTTTTTACAGTATCTTTTCTTCAATTTCTAGCCCCTTCGGGGGCTCTAACTCTGAGGGGCAATCATTAACATGTACCGAACATAACCTAAAATAACCTATCCAAAGCTACTGTGAAAATAAGACGAAACCCCCTACTTCGTTTTCTTTCCAACATTTTTTATACCATGACAAAAATATTCTTTGTTCATAAATGTTAATTTTGTTCATTATAAAGTCAATAAATCGATTTAATTTTAGATTAATAAAATATATTTCAACCTTTTAATAATATTTTAAGTTAAAAGTCATGAGAGTAGTTAGTAAAGTCATCAGGAGGGTTAAAAACAGTGTTTTTTTAAAACCAGCCAAAATGTCAATCATAAAAAACTTTCCAGTATGTTTTCAAAACCGATTATTAACCGGTTCTGAGCCATACTGTAAAGTTATGTATCGTATCGTATTACAGACAATTTTCCACGGGAATTAAAATAAAAACCATAAGGTTAATATGAGTTTTGTTAGCCCGGGCTTCGGCCTCTTGGGGGTAACAAAACTGGTTTTAATCTTAACTTTTCACTTTCATATCCGCGAAAAACTGTCAATAATACGATGCGATAAATAACTATTATATCACACAGAAAACCCATACTCGGAATGCACCTTTGTTGTTTGAAAGTCCTTATCTTGGTTGGGTTGAAGTGTCCAAACTTTTTCACCAATAATTTTAATCTATAAAAGGAGTATTTTTTTTATTATTGTTAAAGGGTGTTTATCATTAATCCATAATATTTTTGCTGCGCTACTTTTATAAAATTATCCTTGTTAGTTTGTATGGCATTATTCTCTTCCCATTGAATAGAACTTACGCATTTTAACAAAGAATAAAACATTCGCGTCATTCTCAATTACCAGTTAGTTCAGCTAAAATCTTTAAAACCAGGGGTGTGTACCAGAGATTTATCAGGGGTGAAGCTTTAGGAAGAAATACATTTACTGTCTTTTGGATATTTCGAAATTTTGGTTTATAATTTAAATGGTATCTGAGACGAATTTCAGAGTATAAAAATATGGATGATTTCTACTTTATGCTTAACTTAAAATCATTACTAGATAAAAACGTTTTTAAATTAACGTTATTCTAATAATTCTACAGTCTTTTCATTGATATAAATATTAAAAATAACACGACGACATACGAACAAACAAAATAAGTTAAGAGTAGATGCCTTTTTTTCAAAGTAGGGACCTTTTTAGATATTTAGCTGATCATCTTAAATAGCTTTTTAACAAAAATTTAAATTTTGTAAATAATCTGTACCCTCTCGCTTATTACTTTGCATTTAATGATTGTTTTTGTATTTCAGCATGAAGATCCAGGGCAAGTGCAACCTAAGATGATCTACCACAGGACCTACAGTTCTACCCATCACCTGCCCGCCTCCTGCCGCCCCACCAGCTACATCCAGTCCCCGCCAACCGCCGTGCCGCCCCGGCTTCCCGCCATGGCCCTGCAGAGTGAGCTGGCGATGGTGCTGCGAGAACGGCATTATCGCGGCGAAGGCGATATTTTTAGCAGCAATCGTGGCGTAAAATCAGCCGATCAGGGATAAATTAGAAACGTTAACGAATATAAAACAAACTTATGACTTTTCTTTTGAATTTAAAAGCCTAACATTTTTTAAAAATTCATTTTATACTAGATTCTGAAATTTTGCCCTTGCACGGAGCGCTACCCCTCTGAGGCACTGAAAAAAGGAAAATATTCAGTTACCCTTCATGACCTAAGAATTATAATTACCAGAGGCCGGCCGTAGAATGATATTTATGTTTTTGTTTTTTTTCTGTGTCTCTCTGTAACTTAAGTCTCGCTCACCGCTGGACCTACATGGTTCTCCTTTACCGTTAAAGCTTTCTATATGTCAAGAGGGAAGGTTTATAGCTATTTGATACCCTAAACCCACCAAAAGAAATCCCCCTAGAAAAAAATAACCCCCCGCCCTCTCCTCTCAACTGAACAAAATTTTATTGTTAACTTTAAAAAATTAAAATGGAAAGTTGTGGGTCGACTTACCCCCCACTCCCTGTATTTAGGTGCCCCTAGAGGCCTATCTACTAGTAAAAGGTAAAGCCCAAAACAATTGTTAAAGCTTCAAACTAAATCTAACAATGTTTCTAATTATCTCTGAACAAGGATGGAGAGAAAGGAAAGCGGAGCTTGGATTTAACAGATGATGAGGACTTGGGTCTTCCTAAAAGCCTTCAGAACTCTCCAGGTAGGACCAGCAGTTGATTTAAACTTTAGGGAAGTGATTTTTCATCTAAGAAAAAACATGTTGTGATTGTCATATTCGTAAAAATACGCATTATTATATAATATCACTCTTTAATTGTTAGCAACAAAGAAAATATTACTTAAATTAAAAATTTAAACTGGTGGTATTTGGGTTTTAATAAGATAAAGCAATACTTTGTTAGAACTTCTAGAACTACCATAAACAAGATGGCTTAGATTCATCAAAGTAAAATCAAAGTAAAAAATGATTCAACATTAAAACTTTAATAATCTAATTTTAGATTTAACACATAGACAAGTTTTATTGCATATTTTCTATATCATTCTACTATCTTTAAGTTTTATTAAATGTCAAAGAAAATTAACACAATTCTGTCATAAAATAATTTATTGGATCCAATGACTATTTTATTGCCATAAAACATAATAAAAATAAAAGAGTATTTTTATTAGGCTTACTTATGCTTGGTGTAACTATAAAATAGATGAATGTGATCAAATAAAATAATGATATTATCTTAAAATAAAAAAGAAATTGTCTACCCTATTCTTCTTTAAATAGTCTAAAACCTGCCCTTTTTGTACAAACATTCTACATATATCCAGCTTCTTTAGCATGTATGAAAAAGTTTGATCCTTTATAACAATTTTGGCTATTAAAAACTTTCCGGTATGATTCCAAAACTTACATCATTAAACTTGAATTCTAATTCATCATATACCATCCTTCCTTGGAGAGTAACAAATTTTCAGTATTTCAATCAAATAATGTGTGTATGTTTTCAATGTTATTAGTCGTTTCTAGGGGCTTAAGCTGACCCATGAAGAATTATAACATAAGCTAAAATATCAACTATTAGATAGAATCGAAATAACCAAGGAGGGACATTAAACTGTAAATTAAAGTGGTAAAACACATTGTATTATTCGTTGGCATAAAAAACTTTAGGTACTTGTGTTGATTCTTGTTTGATTTAGATTTGCAACTATCAATTCTAATCTAAAGAATGGGTAGATAATTTGTTTATTATCACTGGGGATATGTACAATATATTGCCTAATCCCTTAATATTTCGATTTTATGAAGATTTTCAGACAAATAATCCTTATATGCCTTCGATGAATAGATTACTAGCTCATGTTTGAATTGTATCTCTTGAACTAGTTAGTGTAATGAACTTGAAAAAAGGCCACATTCTGTGTAAAATTAGCTACAAAACCAGAATGCACGACAGAAAAAGCGTTCCCTGTAGTTACGTTGATTTTTTTTCATGGTTGATTTTGCTTCATATTAGATACACTTACACAAACACAATATTTTGATCTAATTTGAAAAAAAGTATAGTTTCTCAATTTTTTTTTCTTTTTTTCATGGTGGCTTTATGAAGCTTTTTTGGCTGCAAATTATTTCTAAAATTGTCTGTATTTGATTTTGATTTTTCTTCGGTTGATTCTCGAGTTATAGCGGCTAGTTGCTAATGGCAAAAATTATTGTTGGTTTCAAAGTCTTGCAAATAAATGGCAGTTTAAATTACAATTGACAAAAAAAGCATCTTAAAATTTTATATTAAAAAAAATAATTCTGCTATTTTAGCTTATATATGGGGGGGAAAGGACTATATATCTGCAATTGTCTTCTCCTGCCATGATAGGAGTATAGATCAATGTTGTTTTCCTAGAACTAAAGTAAATTACATACTGTATACTATGGCGTTTTTTGGATAGTGCTATATGTCTCCCCGATTAAGTAGGGTTACAATATGATCACATTAGCAAAAAATTTGTATTATTTGCAGTTCTCATATTTTGCCAATGTGAAAACATTTGTTAAAATGAAATATCAAATAAATATAAAAAAATGAAGAAAACAATTAAGCTCTTTACAAATTTTTTTACAAACTATTTTATGCTTTTTTTGTTAAAAATTACAGAATAATAATGTATCTTAAAATGCTTATAACAATAAATTTAAGGAACATTTTTATCGTTTTTATTGGCGGAAAATGTAGAAGAAAAATCCTGCTTAGCTGATGTAATCGGGGATGAATTAACCTCCATCTTGCTTTCAATTATAAATTGACCTTTCAAATTTTGCAAGAATATTTTACAAAGAGATTTGTGCTGAGCCCAGCTTTGTTGTTGATAATTTGCAGGGCTCGGCAGCTGCGCGTAAGCCGCCTGAAAGCCTCAGGGAAATCATCTTTGTACATTTTTTTTAATCAACTGAAAGTCTTAAATTGCCCCAAATATGGCAATATTTCTTTTCAATTTTTTGTTCGAAGCATCCAAACGGGTTCTAATTTAAAGCTAAGTCGCGGCTGATGCGGAGCTGCCGAGCCCTGATAATTTACATTTGCAAAACTCCCTGGTGGATAAATCATCCATCAAAGCTTCAATAAAAGGTCAATTTAGACGAAGATAAAAAAAAATTGTTTTAATTTTAGAAGCAATGAGGCTAGGAAAATTTAAAAATAACTAGGAGTTATTTTAAAAAGAAAGAGAAATTAAATTATTGAACACTCACTGAATCAAAAAAACAAAACCTTGATTTCTGAATATAAATAAGATTATGTATAAAAAAAAAGCATAGCCTAGAGTCAAATGAGACCCTGCAAAACGAATTCTATAATACATAAATGGTTATAGAATAGAATATGTAGAGTGGAGCGGCCCAGATTTTTAGCTCCTTATTTGGAATCCTTCTTCACACATCTCTCTTTCCAGCTGTCTGTCGGTAAATGTCTCTTTTTTCCACTCCCTGTCTCTCTATCTGTCTCTCCATTTTTCTTTCTGGCATATCTATTTTCCAATCTATAACTTCGTGTATCAACTTTCTATGTAGAGAGGTTTGTCTGTACTTATGGTTATCCTTTTTTAAAAGCGAAGCTTTTATATAATTAGGGTCGGTCCGTCAGTCCGTATATATTGTTGTCCTATCAATTTCAAACTTTGCAACAAATTTGGGTAGAATTTGTTCATACATTTACATTTACTACATTTATATTCTGCTTATTCGGTTCTGACTCTCTAGAAGTATTAATGTTCGTTTGTCCTGCTATTTTATGGATGTTGTCATCCTTGTTTTTCTATCACGACATCCTTTTATTTTCTTCTCTGTAGATATGTCTATTTTGAAAACATTTTATGGGAATAATATTTCTTGACTGACCCTATTACTTTGGAGGGTGACTTACTCCCCTCCTCCTCCTTTCTATCAAATAGCCAAGAACCTTTAATGCAAATTGTCATTTACAAGATCTTTGTAAATGAATACAGATAGACAGACATGTCCTTGCACTTCTTAAGATACATTCGTCAATATGTTTGTATTTTTAAACATATTTCTTTAAATTATTACTCATAAAATCAAAGAATAAATATGCTTTGAACTATTATTGAAAATATGATTGACTTTAACCTTTTAAATGTAGGTCACTTCAACATTTAACATATCATATGACAAAGATGATTGTATTTATAAGCAGCTAGCTCATATCATGATATTTAAATCAGATATTAATCTTTTTCGAGCAGAAATCTGCAAGTAAAATAAAAAAACTATAGCATCAAACATCTAGGAACTCTGTCTTCACAGGGGAATAATAGTGATGGAAAATAGCCCAAAACCATCCAAATTCTTAAATATAAAATGAATTACCCTGAAACCATTCAGGGACCAATGTAAAGCTTTTATAAAAGGGAAAACTTAATCAGTTATGTAATCATCGAAATCTTAAGCTTAAGACAAATTAACCTTTCTTGTTTATAAAATAGGATAATTAAGTAAATTATGGAGTAGCTGCGTGGGTGGTGTTTCAACTTTGAATAAAAACAGATATCCCTCCCATATTACCCTCCCAACGAAATACCTTTTACTTTAGAATGTTTTAAAATTTTCTAAAATACAGAATTCACTGTCTATGTAGATAAAAATATCATTACACAAATACAAGAATAAGCTATAACCAACAAGCGAAATAAATATTAAATAGTATTTGGGGGGCAGGCTAGACAAATTTAATATCTGTTTTAAAATTGAGATCTTCTCAGAAATTATATTGTTCTATTTCATGAATTATCCTAATAACAAAACCTTAACATTTGTAGAAAAAAATAACAAAATTGGTAGATTTTCAAAAACTGCCTGATTTTTAAACCCTCTAATATACATACATTGCAAATTATCAAGGAGTTTCGGTGCAAAGATTAACTGTATAACTCCTTGGCACGGAAAGAAATATGTTTTCTAGAGGTTACTAGAAGTAATACAAATATTTGACAAAATTACTTTTCTTCATGTCAAAATAAATGCCTTTCGAAATGGTTTTTTTGACACTTTCCTGACATTTTGGCAAATATATTATATATTGATTTTATCGAATAAAAGTCTCTGTTTCTGCCTCAAATATTTTTCATAAATATTATTCAATATTAAGGTAGGGTATAGCAAGAAAAATATTTTTTTTCAATCAAAGATAGCAGTCAAAGGATCAACTTTCAAATTTTATTTTTAAAATTCTCAAAGGCTTGAAAAAGCACTTATTTCAATATTTGATGGGTGGAAATTTGATATTGCAATCAAAATCAGGGAGGTAGGGGACTCTGGGCTGTTTAATAAACTAGTCCCTAAAAGTTGTATAATGTCGTTTTCTTATTCGTTGGCTGAACAACTTTGGGGACTAATATTTTATATTGATTGGTTGGTTGGTTCATAAAGTTGATAGTCCAAACTTCATAACCACTAATTGTAATCTACAGAAGGGGTAATTTTATATCTCATCATTGGGGATGTACATCAATTTATCGGAAATTGGCTTATCCCTTTAGGTTCCTGAATAAAAATAGGTTTTTTTCATACAAGGATGTAACACTAGCGGTTCAAGGAATTACTCTGGAAAAAAAATGTTTGCAATTAACAGGTTTAAATGCAATTATTGTTAATGGCTAAAAAAAATTTTTTTAATTTTCCCATTACTTTGAGCATACGTACTCGGTTGTTTTAATAACAGCAATAACTTTTTATTTGCGAATAATTAGGGCTCGGCAGCCGCGCGTCAGCTGCGACTAAGCCTCAAATTTAAACCCGTTAGGATTCTTAGAGAAATTGCCATATTTGGGACAGGTTTAGACTTCCATCAATTTTTCAACAATGTAAAGGGTGATTTACGTGAGGCTTACGGGCGGCTGCAGAGCTCTGCAAATACTGCTAAATATAAACATAGAAAACCACCTACTATAAATCGCAGGGATCGGAAGCCTCACGTAAGCCGCGCATAAGCCTCAGTTTTAAACCTGCTTGTGAGCAGAAAAAAAAATTTTAGAAAGAAGGATTGTCTGCTAAAGAGCCGTTTTATACATCCAGCTGAATTTTATAGTGATAAAATCACGATTTCACTGAGGCTTACACGCGGCTTACGTGAGGCTTCCGATCCCTGATAAATCGTATGCTTTTAATAAAAAGTAATGTTAATAATAATGAATAGGAGGTGTTGTACCACAGTTTTTATTGTTGTGCAATATTAATTTGGCAAATACGAGACTCAGCAAGTTTTTTAGTATGCGCAGCTTCTCTAGAATTACAGACAGCTTGTTTTTGTGTTTATTAAAAGTTTTTAATTTACATTGATTACAATCTACATTATATTTGCTTGAAATAACTGCTAAATGGAAAATTTATTTTACAAATATATTTCAATCTTGAAATTTTTTACACTTAGAATATTTATTTCATTAAATGAAACAATATACAAAGAAAATTAAGTTATGATTATTGTTTTGTTAGTATGTTAGGTTCAATTAGTACATATTATATTAATACATTATTTAATAGTTAAAGATAGTATTACAAAGTACTTATTTTTTCAGTTATAAGCACGTTCGTTTGTTAGATCATTGGTTAGCTTGTTTGGTGGTTTATTTTTTCACTTTTCACTTTATGATATTAGCAACTTTGATACATGGTTGAGTTGATAAGTAGATAGTAAGCAGGGTGGAGGTTGGAGAATGTAGGGTGTTGGAGGGCCACAGTCCAAGGTCTCTGTGGATTGTTGAGGACTTAAAAAATGTAGAAACTACATTTTTTAAGGCAGCCGCCAGTCAGCTGCAAGAATCTTGTAGCAGATTTATAAAGCTTCATACAGGTGCATGAAAAAGGCCCAGCTACAAAGCCTTTAGTATCCAAATGTATAAAACAAATGGAGAGTTAGCATAAAAAGGAAAGAGCAATTGGGGAGATTCTGGGGCCGCAAATGATATCCTTCTTCACAGAGCAGATAAATATAAATATGAAAGTTGATACTGTAGGTTGCTGATGACATCTGTAGTACTTTTGTTTCCTTTCATACGGAAGTGATAATAAAGTTTTTAAAAGTTCTACTTTTTCAACCACATAATGACAAGCTAAAAAAAATGATTGTTAAAAATAATATTTCCAAAAGTTTTCCTTTACAATCTGTAAATAATAAAAGTAATTGAAAAGAAAAAGTATAGTGCCTTAGTTTGTTGCACGTTTTTACAATGTTGTTCATTAAAAAAATATAGTTTTATGATATATGCTATATTTGATAACATAAATTAGAGATTTTTTCAGACAATTTATAAAAATTCCTTTCAATATATCATTCATATAGATATAGGAATAATAAGTTTTGTCTCAATAGTAATAATTTTTTACTAAAAGAGAAATTAAAGATAAGTTTGTTTTCTAAAGTTTTGAAAAAACATCTCTTCAAGTGGTATACAATATACAGCCTAGGGGTAAGAAATCAGTGCCTTGACAAAGCTACAAAAAACTCTAGGTACAATAGCCTGCTTTTTAAAACTTGAATAAAAAACACTTTTAGACATTAGTCATTTTGAAAGATTTAAGATACAGTATGAGGGATTTTATCTAAATTTTCCACTAATACAAAAATGACACTTTACAACTAACAAATATACAGTTTTTCGTACTTGATAACAGATAACATAAAAAATTTTACGTTTTGTCTCTTAAAAATATTATTTTCTACAGCATTGAATTCATACCCATAAATAAAATCTCTTGATACCTTAGAGGCACAGGGCTTCACTTTTGGTGCATTTCTTCCAGACCAAAAGGCCTACAAAAAATATTGAAGTCATTGTCACTGCTCTGCTTGTTTAGAAAAATAATTAATTTTGGCAAAATATAAATTCTTAATTTATAAGGTGAAAGTATTATTTTGGTCTAATATACAATTTTCATTCTTAAAATTCATTTTATTATAACATATTTCATAGATTTTTGGGTCACCCCCACAATAGATATTTTATAGTTTTTACCATATTTAATCTTGATCAAGTTTGTAACGGGACCTGACAATTTTCTTTGGGTGGAGTCATCTCCCCATAGGTGGACAATGGACATATTTATAGGCTTTTTCATAATGCCATGTTTAGACTAACCCGTTAGGTTTAAAAGCTTTTAATACCCAAAAATACTTTATATTTGTAAATAGTTTTAGAACCATAAATAAAGCATTATGGTTATTTATCCAAGTCTAAATAACACATGTTATACAATATCTATCCCAAAATAAAACAACAATCAGATATTAGTCCATTTATTCATAAAAAGCGAGAATAGAAAAATACAAATGTGCAATACCATACAATTATTTACATAAATAAAATCCTTAAAATAGACAATAACCATATCATGCATAGACGAATTTTAAAAACTATTTAAACGAACAAGGGTGGGTGAACTACAAAGGGAGGGAAGCTATGAATAAAAGACGCAAACTGAAAATATCAAACAAATCATACAAAACATAACCAAAAACTTAAAAAACCTGTATTTCAGGGATAAATATTACATAACAGCATATTATTTATCCAAGTCTAAATAACACATGTTATACAATATCTATCCCAAAATAAAACAACAATCAGATATTAGTCCAAACCCAACAAAGCTGGATGGTGAATAAGAATATTAATAATACTCATATGATTAAACACCAGACACATAAAAGATATCTTCCCCGTCCACCCAAAGAATGTATACTTTTTATTTCATTATTCCTACAGAATCCCTTCAAAAAATTGTCAATCTTAAATTAGAATGATTCATAAAAATTACATAAATATTCAACAATACTAAAAGATAACAAATAAAAACATCTTTATTCTAATACAGAAACTTTAGTTCAAGAGAAAAAAAAATTTAAACAAACAAATCAATTTAGAAACACCTATTCTTATACTTAATATTTTGATTAGACATAATTAGAAGAAAAAAATATAATCTATGCTAATTTTCTGGATCTCATAAAAACGATCCAGTCAAAAATGAAGAATGTCAATTTTAAACCAAATTAAACTATAAAAAAATATATTTCTCAAATATAAAGCAAAGTACAAAAACAACATTGAAAACATCTAACAGAATTCTGGTCTTACAACAACAAAAAATGTTCAAAACCTTGGCTGATTTAAATGAACATTTTTAATTACGTGTTACTTTGAACATTTTAGAATTTGAAGAAAAAAAAATAAAAAATAAAAAGATGGGGGTAATGTGCAGAAAAACTTTATCACAAAGTCAAATCATTAAAAAATAAATAAATAAAAAGGATACTTTTAAAATCGTTATTTTAATAATAATAAAAATATTTTACTGTCAATATTTTCATTTGCATAAAAACCTGTTGATGGCTTTCATAATAATTTGCATCAAACTTGTTGATCACTTCCATAATAATTTGCATCAAACCTGTTGTTGACTTCTATAATAATTTTCATCAAACCTGTTGATGACTTCCATAATAATTTGCATCAAACCTGTTGAGGACTTCCATAATAGTTTGCATCAAACCTGTTGATGACTTCCATAATAATTTGCATCAAACCTGTTGAGGACTTCCATAATAATTTGCACCAAACCTGTTGATGACTTCCATAATAATTTGCATCAAACCTGTTGATGACTTCAATAATAATTTGCATCAAACCTGTTGAGTACTTCCAATTACATAAAACCTGTATTTACTTAAACCCTGTTGAAGACTTTCATTTACATAAAACCTGTTGATTACTTCCATTTACATAGAATCTGTTGATGACTTCCAATTACATAAAACCTGTTGATGACTTCCATTAACCCTGTTGAAAATTTCCATTTACATAAACCCTGTTGAAGATTTCCATTTACATACAACCTGTTGATGACTTCCATTTACATAGAATCTGTTGAGGATTTCTGTTTACATCAAACCTGTTCGAAATTTTAATTTGCACATAGCCTGTGGAAGACTTCAATATACATCAAACCTGTTTATGACTTTTATATTTGCATCAAACCTGTTGATGCCTTCAATATGCATCAAACTTGTTTATGACTTCAATATATGCATCAAACCTGTTGATGACTTCAATATATGCATCAAACCTGTTGAGGACTTTAATATACATCAAACCTGTTGATGACTTCAATATACATCAAACCTGTTGATGCCTTAAATAAACATCAAACTTGATTATAATTTTAATATACATCAAACCTGTTCGAAATTTTAATTTGCACATAGCCTGTGGAAGACTTCAATATACATCAAACCTGTTTATGACTTTTATATTTGCATCAAACCTGTTGATGCCTTCAATATGCATCAAACTTGTTTATGACTTCAATATATGCATCAAACCTGTTGATGACTTCAATATATGCATCAAACCTGTTGAGGACTTTAATATACATCAAACCTGTTGATGACTTCAATATACATCAAACCTGTTGATGCCTTAAATAAACATCAAACTTGATTATAATTTTAATATACATCAAACCTGTTGATAACTTCAATATATACATCAAACCTGTTGATGACTTCAATATATGCATCAAACCTGTTGATGACTTCTATATTTGCATTAAACCTGTTGATGCCTTCAATATGCATCCACTTGTTTATGACTTCAATATATGCATCAAACCTATTGATGAGTTCAATATATACATCAAACCTGTTAATAACTTAAATATATAAATCAAACCTGTTAATGACTTCAATATATGCATCAAACCTGTTGATGACTTCAATATATGCATCAAACCTGTTGAGGACCTTAATATACATCAAACCTGTTGATGACTTCAATATACATCAAACCTGTTGATGCCTTAAATAAACATCAAACTTGATTATAATTTCAATATACATCAAACCTGTTGATGACTTCAATATATACATCAAACCTGTTGATGACTTCAATATATGCATCAAACCTGTTGATGACTTCTATATTTGCATCAAACCTGTTGATGCCTTCAATATGCATCCAACTTGTTTATGACTTCAATATATGCATCAAACCTGTTGATGACTTCAATATATACATCAAACTTGTTAATGACTTCAATATATACATCAAACCTGTTGATGACTTCAATATACATCAAACCTAAAATATTAAAATTGTCAATGTTTCCTGCAAATATCAAATCTTTTGAAGTTTCTATTTATGAAACAAATAATAATAAAGCTTTTAATTATTCCAGTTACTATGAAATCTGTTGATATTTTCATTTATTATTTATTATTATAACTTTCAATTATTCTAACTAATATCAATTCCGTTGATGTTGAAGTAAAACTTAAAACAAATAATAATAGAGCTCCATTTTATTTGCTGATAAGTCCATTTCTTAAACAAATAATTTTATAACTTTTAATTATTCTAATTAAAATAGAATCACTTGATATGCCCATTCCTAAAAATAATTAATAATAGAAATCTCAACGATTTTATTAACATGAAATCTGTTAAAGTTTCCATTTAATTGAAACAAATAATGTTAGGGCTTTAATTATTCTAAGCACTATCGAATCTGTTGATGATTCCATTCCTTTAACAAATAATATTAGAACTTTCAATTATTCCAAGCAATATCGAATCTGTTGATATGTCCATTCCTTAAACAAATAATATTAGAACTTTTAATTATTCAAGTAATAAAGAATCTCTTGATATGTCTATTCCTTAAACTAAGGATATTAGAACTTTCAATTATTTCAAAAATAGACTGTGTTGATATGTCCGTTCCTTAAAGCAAATAATAGAACTTTTAATTATTCCAAATAATATATACTCTCTTGATATGTCCATTCCTTAAATGAAATAATATTAGAACTTTCAATTATTCAAAGCAATATCGAATCTGTTGATATGTCCATTCCTTAAAGCAAATAATATTAGAACTTTTAATTATTCAAGTAATAAAGAATCTCTTGATATGTCTATTCCTTAAACTAAGGATATTAGAACTTTCAATTATTTCAAAAATAGACTGTGTTGATATGTCCGTTCCTTAAAGCAAATAATATTAGAACTTTCAATTATTCCAATAAAAGAGAATATCTTGATATGTCCATTAGTGTGGCCCAAATGAAGGTCTAAATCGCTTTTCAATGTGCGGAATGTAAAATTAGGTTATGTATTGTTTGTAGATTTTAGCCCTATAATTGATTTTAAGAAAAAATCTATCGCTATCTCGTCAAATGCATATTTATTTTCACCTTTACTTCCCCAAATTAAGAATGCCTTACACCAGATATAAAGCAAAACATCAAATTTTCTGTCTGTTTGTTTACAAACATTGAAATAAAATACTAAAATCACCAGGAATAAACATATGAAGAAAGAAAGTATAAAAATTTATTTTTGTACAATTACAATAATTTGGGAAAGCTAATTCATACTGCAAAATCATTGAAGAAAAATAATTAAAGATAAGCCTTACTCTTTATTCCTGGTTTAATAAAAAACAATCAAATTATTTTTTGTAATATTAATTTTTTTTTTATTAGTATGCTTTTTTTAAAAGTTGAATATGAGAATAAGTATATTACATATTTTTTTACCTTCATTTAATTTTTTATTTTAGTAAATTGTCTCTTTATTGGCGACAATGTCTGTTGAGCCATGAAATTTATTAAAAACACTTTTTCCTATTTTATGTCTTTAAAATGTATATTTTTTAGAGTTTTTCATCATTTCTCTTCTCATAAGACTAATAGCTACTGTTTTAGTTCAATTTCTTACACAAATTATCAATTTAAATAAAACAATGTTTTTAGACGTTTTTTCGGAATTATTCGACAGGAATGGCGGTTCTGCCTACTTTTTATAATTGCTTCATATTTGAACTCTTGTTACATTATTTTAGGTTGGCAGTTCTTTAATTATTTCTTGTTAAAATCATGAAAATATGAAGTTTTTGATAAAAAGCTTAAGATTAAAATTTCGAGATCAATTTTCATTGTAGAGAGGTCTAGTTTTCACTAAAAGGTCTACATTTGAGCCGGTAACAACTTCAAGGTAACCGCAAATTGATATGGTAAAGATTTAAAAATTCATGTTTTTTTTTTGGGCCAGTCTAATGTCCATTAATCAAAACAACTAACATTAGAACTTGAATTATTCCAAATAATATCAAATCTGTTGATATATCCATTCCTTAAAACAAGTAATATTAGAACATTCAATTATTCCAATTAACATCTAATTTATTAATATATCCATGTATTTAAACCAAGAATATTAGAGCTTTCAACAACAAAACAAAAAGATATTAGAACTTTCAATTATTCCAAATAATATTGAATCTATAGATATTTCACTTATGTAAAACAAAAAATATTAGAACTTTAAATTATCCAATTAATATCGAATCTGTGGATGTTTCCATTCATTGAAAAATATTATTAGAACTTTCAATTATTACAATTAATATCAAATCTGTTGATATTTAATTCCTTAAAACAAATAATATGAGAACATGCAATTATTCCAATTAATATCAAATCTGTTCATATTTATTTCCTTAAAACAAATAATATGAGAACATGAAATTATTCCAATTAATATCGAATCTGTGGATGTTTCCATTCCATAACTTAAAAAACTCTTAATTGTTTCAATTAATATTTAAACTGTTATATTTAATTTGTTATAACAAATAAAAATAGAACTGTCAATTATTTAAGTAACTATCAAATCGGTTGGTATTTCTATACCTTAAAACATATAATGCTTGAACTTTCAATTAATCTTTTTTCTGTTGCATAAAACAAATAATTTTAAAACATTCAATAATCCCAATTAATTTCAAATCCATTCCTTAAACAAACAATATTGAACTTTCAATTAATGTCGAATCTGCTGATATTTTAATTTAAATCTGTTAATATTTTATTATATAATATCGAATCCATTCCATTTAACAAATAATATTACAACTTTCAATTAATTTCGAATCTGCTGATATTTTAGTAACTAAATATTAGAGTTTTCAATTATTCCAATTAATATCGGATAAGATGATATTTCAAAAGAATAACAAAAATAGAATGGCTTAGAAGTTTATTTAAAACCAGAATAAATCAGGATTATTAGATTATTTACGCATTTTGAACTAGTCTAACCCCAAATAACAATATTTATCACGAATATGCATTCTAATAAAAGATCATGTTGAATTAGTCTTGTTGAAATGTACACTACTTATATTCGACGGCACTATATTTTCTTTCTTTTATACCTCTGTTTTTAAGGCAGTACTTTACAACCAATTTACCCATTTCAATAAGTGAATATTTTGGACTAATTTTAATTTTATATAGTTGTAATAAGTCCTATAATCAAAATGTAAACATTTTATTTATATAATTAAGACAAATAATAATCTAATAATACTAAAAATAATAAACAACTTATTTTAGACCAAAACCGTATCAAACAAATTTATTTCTCTAACCTTAAATTTCAGCTGCCGTTTCTTCTGCATCTTAACTCTTTGTCAGATTTGCAGTTTGCCTTGTTCTTTTAGTACTACTATTGCCTAAAAGAAAAACAGACTAAATTAGCTGTATAATATCGTGGTTAACAGAAACTGGTTCTATTTGAGTTAAATATCTGCAGAAAACTTCTATAATACGATGCAACAAATAGATATTCTAGGCATTTAATAGATATTCATTTAAAACCAGACAAAACAATAATTTGAATTTGTGCACTATAATAATGTGAGAAAAAGCAATAAAATAAAATTTCTTTCTTTATTTTTAAAGTTAAAAACAAAAATCTTTAAACAACTTATATTCTGAAAAAAAATAATAATCATCGAAAATAAACAGACTACTAGTCAGGCATGTAAATTTCTTACTCTAGTGTTTCTTTTACTGTAGCCACTTACAAAAAACTTTATTCCAAATGTCGTAGATTTTAATCCAAACCGGCTAACACTGGAAACAAAACAGCTCTACACTCAAAATAACATGTATTATACAATTAATCAACCTTAAAATTACCCAAATATTACCCCCCCCCTCCCAGTTTATTAAGAAGTGACACTAATATAAATTGCTATTCTAATATACGTTTCTGCTTTCCTACGAGTAAGACAATTTTTAACCCTAAAACAATTTCAATTTTATCTTGTGTGTATCAATTTTCCATGATATTCAAAATCCAAAACAGATATCAATTACCAAATTGAAATAAGATTTAATAATAATTAGTTGAGCTTTTGAAAAATGGCCCAGGATTAAAACATAAGACAGATACATAACAAAACATTTTACATACTTAATTCATATTAACTTTATATCTAGAGTAAAATGAAAATTTTTAAAACAATTATTTAATAAAACTAAAGCCTTAAACCGAAAATAAACAATGTACTTAAAAATATTTAAATAGATTTCTTGCATAATAAGTTAAATTTTTTAAACAATAGAATAAAATAATATGAAAACTTATCTGTATTTCTTTACATAACAGAAACACCAGATTATAATACCAAACTCTCGCTATGAATAAAAGACGCAAACTGAAAATATCAAACAAATCATACAAAACATAACCAAAAACTTAAAAAACCTGTATTTCAGGGATAAATATTACATAACAGCATATTATCAAAGAAAACGCCTAGTTTACACAGTTATGGAATCTCAACGACAAAGATTTTTTTATCCAATCTTGACAAGTGAGGTATTTTTGGAAAGAGGAATATATATAGAAAACGCCTATGAAAATTAGAAAATCCGCAGAAATCATATTTGCAAGTTATTTGCAAAAATCTGCAATGCTAATTTGCAAAATTAATTTCATGCCTTAAATGACTTATTTAGAAAAAATCTTTTTATGAAATGTGTTTATTTATAAGTTTAGAACATACTTAGGGCAAAAAAAATTTCTTTAGTGTTACTTTTTTCACCTTATATATGAAAAAAGCAGTTTCTCACATTTTATGATAAAAAAAAGGTATAGGAACAAAAAATATGATTTTTCTTGATGTAAACACAATAATTGGCATAAAATCTATCATCCTAAATGTAAAAATCAGATATAGAATCCTTTTTAGAGCTAATATAGTGCAAAAAGTAACCAAGACATTTTTGCAAAGTATGAAAATCTGAAGAAAATAGTTCTTTTTGCTTTTGATATACATATCAGATAAATGTATATAAAATTAGTGATTAAAAACTATAAAACATGTTATAAGTTTTTTCAACACTGTCATTGATTAAATTGCACTTTTAGGTTTAAGAATTACCGAAGTAGTGCATAAAAACTCTTTTTATGATGTAATTAAACAAAATAAATGCCAAAAAAACAACTACAAAATGGTCTACTGCATTATAAAAAACGCCTAATTGTTGATTTGAATTTATTTTGTTTAATAACTTAATAAAAAGAGTTTTTATGTGCTACTTTGGTAATAAGTAAACCTAAAAGTGCATTTTAATTAATGATAGGATTGAAAAAGTTATAACTTGTTTTTAGTTTTTGATCACTAATTTTATATACATTTATCTGATATGTATATCAAAATCAAAAAGAACTATTTTCTTCAGATTTTCATACTTTGCAAAAATGTCTTGGTTACTTTTTGCACTATATTTGCTCCAAAAAGGATTCTATATCTGATTTTTACATTTAGGATGATAGATTTTATGCCAATTCTTGTGTTTACATCAAGAAAAAACATATTTTTTGTTTCTATACCTTTTTTTATCATTAAATGTGAGAAACTGCTTTTTTCATATATAAGGTGAAAAAAGTAATACTAAAGAAATTTTTTTTGCCCTAATTATGTTCTAAACTTATAGATAAACACATTTCATAAAAAGATTTCTTTTTAAATAAGTCATTTAAGGCATGAAATTAATTTTGCAAATTAACATTGCAGATTTTTGCAAATAACTTGCAAATATGATTTCTGCGGATTTTCTAATTTTCATAGGCGTTTTCTATATATATTCCTCTTTCCAAAAATACCTCACTTGTCAAGATTGGATAAAAAAATCTTTGTCTTCGAGATTCCATAACTGTGTTTAATTAACAAAATACCTTACATTTCAATTTAATTAGAAACCCATAAATTATTTTGTTTTTGGATAGAAAGATTAATTTATCTAAAAGAGATTGTTCTTGTCCCCTGCGAAATAGCTTAAAACTTGCCATACCCCACATGAAAGAAATACCAATCAAACCGTTTTAAAGATCTAAGGTGGCACAAACACCCTCAAATTAAAATACTATAATACATATATTAAAGTTTGATATATGTATGTCTATTTTATCTTGACTGAAACAGCTGAGATGCTATCTAATATACATTAAGAAACACAAGTACAGACAAACCGACCCTTAAATTAGAGGGAAAACTTGTGGCTAGTATCATGGAGTGAAACCAAATAAAGCAGTTATATCTTGGTCTACATGTAATTTGTCAAATCATATTAAATTAAAGGATGTTTCCTAAATTCCTCAGTGGAACAATATGCACCCAATTATAATTTACTAACTTATCTAACCACAGTGTGATGCATTTCAGGGATCTAAAGGGTCAAGACAATGGCCGATAAATTGATGTACATCCCCAATAAAGATGCATAAAATTGCTCCTTCTGTAGATTAAACTTAATGAATCAACCAATCAAAATTAACTAAAGTCCCCAAAGTTGTTAAGGCAACAAATAAGGAACCTTCATTATAAAACTTTTTGAACTAGTTTAATAAACAGTTAATTGTCCCCTCTCACTCTGGATGCGTGTAGGGACTACTTTGATAGGCACTTTTGAACATTATCTAACCAAACTTGAACATCTTAGGATTTACCTTTAGTATGTAAGATTTGGTTACCTATAAAAAAGGTCTTTCAATCAATAGTACCTTTCCAACAGAGATTATTTAGGCCACAAAAGTGCTTTTTAATCTCAGCTCTGGGAGGAATACTCGCGAAAAACAGGAATTTCTCATCAAATTGTTTGTTAAAATACAATATATCTAGTGCTAAACAGTAATGAACAATACTCTTTGTTAACATTTCTTTTCTTGCTAAAAATAAATAAAAAGAGTAAATGTACATATAACCTTGTAGCTAAAAGGGTGGAGTCAATTAAAAGCAAAGGGGTTGTTCTTTGTAGAGTATTCTTTTTAAAAGTTTTTAAAATCTTTTTTAATGAAAACTATACATATTTATTAGTTTCTACTATGTAGTTGAATTCTATATTTAGTGGCTTGAAGCGATTCACAGAGATTTGTAGATTGAGGTTAATAAAGCTGCCATTAATTTTATGATTTTAATATTCGTGAAAAATTGCCTGTAATTCTATGCTACACATGATTTTTCAGCAAGGCTGAGAACCGGTTCTAGTCCAGTCGATATTGATTAGTTTCGAAGCCATACTGGAAAAACCTTTATTTTGAAATAAAACATTAAGTTGATAAACTCAATTATAAACACCATGAAAATGTCCCTTGTTAAAATGCATTGTCCTATATTTAGCAAGAAATATGCAAAATTGGTTAAAATGTGTTATCCTTTAATGAATATTAAAATTTGTATTTGTTGCAATTTGTTTTGTCTACTACTCTAAGCGAAGCAATTTGGCTGCAGTGGTCCGTTCGTCCGTTTAATAAACACTGTTTTTATACTCCAAGTATAGTTTGTTAAAATCCTTAGATCAAGCTTTTTTGCCAATTAGATATCATCTGAAAGCTAAGTAACTCTAAAATCATTACATGAAAGTCCGTAAGTCCAACTTTAAAAACATTGACTTATGTAAAACATGCGATTTTTATAATTTATTCCCAAGCTGTGAAAGCATAATCATAACAACTTTTAAAAATCTATTTTAGATTTGTGGGCTTCGCTTCTATAAATATGCCCTTCTTGTTAGCTATAAATCAGTTAATTCAAAAGCCAAACCAAAACTAAAATGTATGTGTGTTTGAGTGTGTGTGTGTGTGTGAGCGTGGTTAAAAACATATGTTGGAAAAACTGAAAACTGAACTTCTCTAGTTTCAAATGAAAAATTCGGTTCTTTGACCCTTTCAGAAAAAAATATAATTGACAAATTATCGTTTCATTGGTAAACCAATGAAAAAAGAAGCTTTTTTTCTAACGGAAAAATTTAAAATGTCCATTACAATTTAATTCCATGATTATTACATCCGACTTTTTCGATTGGGATACATTTTTATTTAAGTACTAAGCTGGTAAAAGTTAATAAAAAGAGAAAATAGTGGTTGTTAAAAAAATCTGTTGTTTTATTTAATCTGCCAAATTAATTTAAACAATTCCAGCATTGTTCATAAAATTTAAAATAATCTGTAATTGTCTATATAGAAATTTTACAAAATTATAGCAATTTGTTTAATAGCTTTCATTATGTAGGTATTTCATTTATTGTTTTTAGTCAATTAATGATTTTTTTTTATTAAAAACTTCAATTTGTAGTAGCAAAAGTACTCTATAATTAACGCAATGGGAAAAATGTGACTTTCTCTGTTGCTATTAAAGGTAGACGGCTTGATATTATTTATGAAGATTCCTTATACTAATGAGCATCCAGTATGTCTTAGTCCGTTGGTTTTTGTCAGCCATGCTAAAAAATATAAATATTAAAAATACAAAAATACTTGAGAAAGGTTTCGCGATTTATTTATCTTATCTATCTATGATTTTTTATGCTTCTCTATTCATGAATGTTGTCATCAATTCATTTATTTTGTTACTGCGCTACTTTAGTTGTTTTGTATATTTAAAATATAGGTCCGAACCATATTCTTATTGTTATTTGGACTTCCCTCTGTGAAACTTGTTGTTAAATGCATATTTTAGTATTCCATATTTAGTAGCACAAAATTATATGGAATAGTATCCTATAACATTTAAATGGCCACCTCCTCCACCCATCCCATCCAAAACAAAAAAAAATATATTGCTTATTATGTTTTGAAACACCTAATTTATAAAAAAAATACATTAAATTAACCCCTTAAAGCTTTGAAACCAATCAATTCAAACCCTATTAATAAATAGCTTGGACTTCCCTACCTCTTTAACCTACTACCATATGACCTACAGACAGACGGACTTAGTTAACTTAGTTAAAGAGTAGCTGCGCTACTACAAGATATTTAGAGAGGGAGATGGGACAATGGCCTGTTTATAACACTAGTTCCCAAATGTTTATAGTAATGTCTTCTTATTCGTTGGCTTAACAACTTTTGGGACTGCAGTGAATTTTAATAGGTTCGTTCAAATCAATTAAGTGTTCATACGTTTCTACCTCTAATTTTGATCTTCAGAAGGAGATATTTTATGTATAATCATTGGGGATGTACATCAATTTATCGCCAATTGTCTTATCCCTTTAGATCCCTGCCTCAAAGAGGGGGTTCATGTGTGGTCTAAAATGGTTAAAAGGAGTTTTTGCAAATTATCTAATTCTGAATACAAATGAAGCCAATTGACTGCATAATAGAACTAAACAATAAAGAAAACCTTTAACTTTCTTTCCTGTCAAATTTAATGTTTACCCCTTTTTTTGAATGGTTATTATACGAAAACCTTAATTTTTAAGACTATGCATACAACAAAATTAATGAATATAAATAATTTTTACTATACATAAAATGCTTGAAAATATTCTCTTTTTATGAACTTTTTTTTCAAGTATGTTATTAGCTTGTTAATTATTATTTCGTTTCTTATGGATTCTAAAGGCCTTTATATTTTTATAACTTTATTTGTCAAGCTAAAGTTTACTATCTATTGAATATGTCATTAATATGATTGGTTTATGACATATTTGTCTATAACTGCCCCAGGCTTGCATAATTATACTTTATTTATAAAATATGTATATATGCATAAAATTGCAATAATGGACAAAGCGTAATTATTAACAATTCTTAAAGGAGGCTCTCTTTGTATTAGCTATGTTTTATTGGCGCAGCCACTCTTTAACTAAAGACTGTCCGTAAGTGTCAGTAGCGTATATTGTAAGTAATTCTTATTGTCTTTAGGAGCGAGACTACGTTGAAAATGTTCTTGTCCCTCTGTCGGACGGTTGAAATTTTTGGACACTCAACTCAATGAACCAACCAATCAAAATTTAATAAAAGTCCTCAAAGTTGTCAAGTTAACGAATAAGAAACATTATTATCAAACCTTGGGGACTAGTGTAATAAACAACTCAATATCCCCTCCCTCCCTGACTTTGAAGCATGTTCAATCTGTATCTCATTAGTATAATGAATTAATTATTGATTTCCTTTTATATTAGCAACATTTTCTTCAGGTCATATTTGTAACTAGAACAAGAACTATTTTCTTCATGATAAGCTCAACAAGACCAGTAAACTTTAATACCTCAATGATAATTCAATTTTTGGTGCTTTTTTCCATATGTTTAAAGTATAAATTGAAAATAAGGATGGGGTATTTTTTCCTAAGTCTAATACCTACTGAGAGGCCTAACCTTGTGGGACTATTAATTACCTAACTTGATCTAAAGTAATGACAAACCAACGAAGAACAATCCGTCCCGTTTTAAAACTTTGTTTTAAAATAAAGGAAAGGGGTTCTGTGCTAAATAATTAAATTTGATGTAGCCAAAATTTAAATCAATGTAATGGCTAGAATTATAGATTTTTACATATTTACCAATGGACGAATGGACGTATGGACATACCCTATTTGTATTTTAGCTTCGCTTTTCACTACTACCATAAAATATGGCAATATGTCATGTTTTAATTATAATAAAACATATTTTGCTCATAAGTTATATAATTTGGAGGGGTCATTGAATTGTTACACCTTACTTTACTTTAACAGTTTAACATTTAAGAATACAGACAAATTAGAGTAGAATTACTATAAATGATTATCTAACTTAATCTTTTATTGCAAAAATAAGACCGAGGACGGTTATAACACGTAAAGATGAAATAAAACATAACAAAAACAAAAGAAAAAAACAGAGATACATACATTGGTTTTAGTTACATATTTAAATACACTACATAGTTACACTTTATATATGTTACACTTTATAGAGCACTCTGTTTTTTTCCAAATCTTTTTTGGCATCTTAACCGCAGAAAGAATCAAAACTCAATTTTTTTAATTTGGTAAATGTAGCATTCAAATAGTGCATTTATTTTGATGATAATTATTGTACTACTCATAATAACGTCCTTGTGCTGTCAGAGCTATTGGACTGATTGTAAGCCCTAAAGATAAACATTTATTCGTCAACTTAAACTTTTACCCCTCCCCCACCCTTTCTTTGGATTGGGACAATTAATCTTTATTTTCTTGTATGATTTTTTCCTTTAAATAAATCAATATTTAACTTTTTCTTTTTTCTAAGGAAGATTTCTCTTATCTTGGGAGAGTTGCGGTACCCCTCCCCAAAAATAGTTATAAACCCACCCAGGAAAAGAAGCTACATTTTAAAGGAGAACCATATCGGTTCATCGTTTAGCAAGATCCTTCGGAACACACTGATCCTGTTACTTTATTAACCAGTATTTTTGAGTGATTATTATCTCATCGTCTATTGTTCATTCCCTGACAAATAATCAAACATTTAGCAATAAAATCACTGAACAATTATCCCAATCTATGCCTTTTTCCACCAATCATAATTGCAGTTTCATTATGAAGAAAGATAACATGATAACATATTAAATGTAATATCAGCATGACAGCTCAAACTTTACTAGAACGATTTGGACCATAGAAAGCTTAAGCTAGTATAGATGACTAGCGGCTGTGCCTTTAGCATTTAGATGATCTATAGTCGAACGGGTAGAAAATAGCTTAAATCCTCCTGAATACTTAAATTGGAAATTAACATAGCCTAAAACCATCCCTAGACCTATGTACAGTTTCTCTAAAATTAAGAACTCAATTTGTTCAGTAGTTATGGAAATCTTAAGCTTCGGGCAGAAAAAAAAGACATTCTACTTTATAAAATAGGAAAAGGATAAAAACTATAATAATAAATCTTTAGTTAGAGTATCAGAACTGTGTAAAGTTTAAAAGACGCACCAACTTACTCCAGTAAAGAGTTGCTATGCTTATCAAAACCATTTTGTTACGTTTATCTAATCGCGAATATAGATATTTCAGAAATTTGAACGGACGTATAAAGAGAAATTGGTTTATAGGAAGGTTTTAAAAACCGCCAAAAAACATAATTTTGTAACCAGTCAAATTTGCATAACAGCTCAAAACTTTTTGATATCAGGGATATAACAATTCTGGATAATCTTAGTATTATCCTAATTCTTTCTACCTTTGGAGCCTTGTAAATATTGTAAAAACAAGGATGACAACATCCACAAAAGCGTAGTCCTGAAAGTAAATTTGTTGCAAAACTTCTTAAGGACATACTTACATTTTAAGGATAGAGATGCTTCGCTTATAACATTGTATCTTTGTTGTCAAAAAAGTAATAAATCAGCATGTTATTGACGCACGGAATTTTTAGTAACGATTATATAGTTGCTACGCTTCTAAATCGTACATAATTGTTATAGGAATCATCATTCAAAGTTTTTAGAACAATTCTAACCTGTTTAAATTAAATATCCAGGACGGACGGACCTTAATTATAGAAAAGCTTCGCTTTTAAAAAGTATAATTGACATTTTAATCAGAAAAACCTGCGAAATTGTTTGAACATCGATTATATAGTTTGAGGGGTAGGGGAGGGAAGGAAAGAGGCACTTATAATAATAAATACACTCACTGGTCCACTTTCCAATTTTGGATCTACATTTAGCAAGAATACACGGATGGGTAAATTGAAGATTTGTATCCGCTCTTTCCTGATATTAAGATAGAAGATTTATTTGATATAACTCCCCAAGTACAGTAACTCTATATATTTAATGCATGCCCTATAATTTTTGTGGTAACTTATAAGAGTCTATCAATCTTTTTTTAAAAAAAGGTTTACTTCAATGCTGCGCAAACTGTGAACATTATTGTCCTTTTTAAAAGTTAAGGTTAATTTATCTTTTTGTCATATCACTATTTCCCTGAAATTTCAAGTAGAATATATGATATATCCAATATAACTTTCCTTAAACAAAAAGGGGGCCATATAAAAAGTTTAATGCAAAGGCAAAACTCAAAATAGAATTCTATACAACATAGAAATCCCATTTTATGTCAAGGAAATGGAAAGTAAATTATGTTAATAAGAAGAGGTGTAATAATATTGTAAGGTGTTAGTTGATTGACAATAAAAAAAACACAAGTTTTCAAGTTTTGGTAGGTATTAAAAATAAATCATATTAAACTTTGAATTTCATCTACAAAATATATATTTGATTTACTGGACTCTTTTCTTCAGAATAACGAACAAACGGACAGATTTTAACTATGAATTAGCTCCGATATATAAAAAGAAATTGAACCTGAAATTTAACTGATTTTGTTGAAAAATTAATGATTGTGCTTGAAATAATTTTCCAATTGATATGTCATAATAATACTTTATCATCTAACAAGGATGATTACATCCAGCAGACAACACACCTAAAAATGAACAACAAGAAAAAATGTAGTTTCTCAAGGTTTACTTAATCAGTATTATAACCAGGAATAAGCGAATGGCCAATAAATTAATGCACATCCCCAATGAAGATACACAAAATTAGATCTTCTTTAGATTAGAATTAGTGGTTGAAACATTTGGACACTCAACTTAATGAACTAACCAATCAAAATTCAACAAAAAGTCCCCAAGGTTTTTAAGCCAACGAATAAGAAACGTTATTATAAGACTTTAAGGACTAGGTAAATAATTAAGTTTATTAAAAATCCCCAAGTTGCTAACTGACTAAAAGAAAAAGTTATACTAAAACTTTGGGGACTAGTGTAATGAACAGACCATTGTCCCCTCTCTCTCTCTCTATTTGTTACCTAGAATTAAGTTTAATTCAAATAAATATCCAAATATCAATCTTTTAATATTAGTTATTATAAACAAAAATATTAAAGGAACATGTTTTTGTAAAAAATTTGAACTCATTGATTCAAAGTGCTGAGTTGAAAGTATATTTATTACTCTTCGGATCAAATTTCAATGATTAAGGAAAAAAACTCTTTCACTTTCACTTTTAAATTTTTTTGTTTACTCATGAAAAGCCAGGCATTGTTTTGACCTTTGTCATCATTTCCATTTCATTTCAAATATGTTTAATCTTTTATGTTGTTATTTTATCAACAAACAGTCTTAATGTCATTATTAGAATAGCAGACTAAATCTCTTGCAATAAAGCTTATTTATAAGCTCTTAGTTCTTTTATTAGAAGTCACATTAAGATACAATGCTTGCTAAAAAAATTGTTTATAATTTTTTGAAAGAATAAACCAAAAACTCTTTAAAAAAGTAAACCCAAACATTAAAAAAAAATACTGAAAAAGCATGTATAGCATCGTATTACAGATAATTTGCCACGAATATGAAAATAAAAATCATAAAATCAATGTCAGTTTGTTAACCTTGAGTGTTAATCTTATAATTTTTCATTTTCATATCCGTGGAAAGCTGTCTAAAACACGATGCGATACAACATAACTATAATAGCTTTAGATAAATGAAATAAGATATGAAACATTTTTATCAAATGAACCCGGAATCAAATTAACATATAGATTGTTATTTACTGTTAAAAAGATAAAATAAAATTAGTTAGCTGTAGATGAAAGGTTTAATCTTTAACACTGACAGAGGTGTTTTAAAAATTCTACCTAATTTAGTATAGCCAAATTTTGTTTTCATTCTTAAAGAAACATTATATCTTCAAAAGTATACAATATTTAAACCGAAGAAATGTTTTTCAAAACAAGCATTTGTTGAACTTTCATTCAATTCAGATTATTATACAGAAAAGAAGTAAGGTTTCAAAATAAAGTTTTCTGGACAAAGTTGTAGCAAATGCAAGAAATATATTTCTTTAAGCACAAGCATGGTTTATGCCTTTTTAAGAGTTGACACATTTTGGGAAAGTTTAGCTAATTAGCAAGAATGAATAAACATATTTTTATTCAACAACATAAGAGACAATTATTCTCCAAATAAAAGTAATAAACATGTTGATATCATTCAGATGAAAGAAAATGTTTAAGAAATAATAGGTCCCTTCACTCTGGTGGACATTATCCTTACTTAACCTAACCTAACCTAACTTATTATAATCTTCTTAGATACGTTTTTCCTTCTTAAATTTAGTTTGTGGTCTCTATGCGATTTGTGGGAAACCATCAAATAAAAAAAATATTGTCTGTTCATCTGTTTTATGACACTTGTCCCTTGTTTCTGTATGCACAACTACACACACACACACACACACACACACACACACATGCGCGTGCCCCGTAAACTCCGTGACCTTTCAAATTTTATGGAAATAACAAGATTGGATGCTTACAGGGACCAGGGGGGGATAAGTAAATTGGACATTTAGTTTTTATGCTTATAGAAAATAATTCTTATAACATAATTCTAGTATCACTACTAGAGGCCATACCCGCGTGGAAGTCTCAAGGAATTATGGACTCTTTAAAAGAAAGGGGAAAGGGAAAAGCCTTAGATCATTTAAAAAAAAAAAATATTAAAAAAATAGTTTTAACTACCACCCCTAAAGAAATATTTTCTATTACAAAATAAAAGAGAAGATATAGTAATGGGTAGGAAAAATATAAATGAATAATATGAAATTTAAACCAAAAACATTGTATATACATATTTAAAATTCCGTTTATTTCAACAATTAATATGTGTCGGCGAATACACCATTTTTGAATTGAGCTTCAAATTACAAATTGATACAGATATTTCATTCCAATATAACACATTTATGCTCTACAACATTCGATTTACAAACAATTCAGTTCTGGATTTGAATTAAAAATAATACAGAATAGGATGTATTGCATTCAAGCAATATTTATCACAAACCAAACGATAAGCTATTTTGTAAATTTACATATAAAAGTAATAGGGTGTCCGTCATTAGCTTACATCGAGAGCTTGGGCAAGGGTATTTGAAAACCCCCAACCCATCTAAAAGTCTTTTTAAAATTATAGAAATTGAAAATTCTTTCGACTCTAGTTTACATATATGATCAAACTTTGTTCTAAAACAAACAAAATCCTTTATTTAACAACCTACAATGAATAAGCAATACCCTCCTGCCCTTACCTAGCATATAATTATAACTATATTCAGCTACCCAACCCACCCCACTAAAATAGCTGAAAGGTGCACGAATTTAAAAACACATAAAAGTTGTAGATCGTGAGATAGAACTAAATCAAACATTAGCTTGACAATAAATATAAATTAAAATTGCTTCATATAGTATGTTTTTTGTTTTGTTTTAGTACTAAAGTGTACACAAATATAGCCTTCTATATATAAAAGTAACAACGCATTAAGTGCCCCTAGAGGCCGCTAGTTCATAGTTAAAGAACTGGACAAACAAACCCTAATAGATAAGACTATGGACGATAAATTGGTTTACATCCCCAATGATGACGTACAAAGTTATCCCTTTTGAAGATTAAAATTATTTTTGAAAAGTTTGGTTGGGAAAGTTTATTTAATTGACAGAAAATTTTAAAGTTTACTGTTATTGATTTTTATATATCTAAGTAATTTTTTTTATTTTAGGAGATTTTTCTGATGAAGGGGGGCGTGGTAAAAGTTGGCGTGGAAGTAGGGATCATTCTTGGAACAGAAACCTTTCTACAGGTATATTACATTTTAACATTGTTTGTTATTGCGTCCTTTTTTGTAAATAATCTGCTGTATTTTACTCCAATCTACTCTTTTTTTATTACAATTCCTTAAAAAAGGTGAAATTTAACTCTAGGGGGCTAAGGGCTATATGATGTGAAGCATCTCTTAAATTTTTAGGGGGTCTTTTCCTAATTTGTTGGAACTAAGGGCTTTTAAAAATTTCGCGAAGCAAACATGGGGATAGGTAGGAGGGTAGTTTTCTAAAGGGGAGCATTGGCTACCAATACTTTTCTTAAAGAGGTATCCTAACATATCCTAAGAAAATAGTTTAAAACAATAATATGACTTAAAGGTATATTCACTGGAAAGTAGAGCCCAATCGGTAGAGTGGTTAGCTCTAGATATTTGGCTTCATCCAGACGGATGGACATATATCGTTTTATTTTGTATTACAGATACCTAGTACCTGCATATGAAAGGATATTTATGTTAAAGAACAATTATAGCTAAATTGGGTGATTAAAATTTGATGAGTAAGATTATAGCTTTTCTAACTAGTAAGAGTAATTAGGAAAAGTTAAGTATACATAGAAAATATTTTAAGAAGAGAAAAATATTATTTTAAAGAAACAAGAACTAATAAACAAAAATAATTAAATCCAAAAGATGCGTAGCTTAAAGATAAAGAATATAGGGATTAAATAACTGTGTATCTGTTCAAGGGTAGGGACCCTGTGCCGACTTTCAAATGGGTCTTTGAATATCAGCCAAAAGCGTTGGAAAAATTAACATAACCAAGCCGCTACAAAAGAGCAGAAAGCATTTTGCTAGCTTACTAAAAAGAGTCCCCAAAACTGGAACCAGGTTGTCTGGGTTGTACACATAGAGAAAATAATAAAAGAGAGAAATCGAGGTATTTGAAGGACTAAAATAGGCAGTGGGCCTAGAGGCCTATATTGAGCAATTGCCGCGCTGAATTTTTAATGTTATTCCACCACTTTTCAAAATGGGAATATCTTGAAATTAAATATAATTTCAAGGCAATTATAGTTGCTGTTTGAAGCATAAATCTAATTTTTATAGGATGAAATAGAAATATTTTGAATTATCATCCATTCTGATGAAACCTAATGGAAGAATATAAAATTATCATTATTAATTTTTCATGACTTTGCTACTGACTTTAATCATAACACTCATTATTAGCTTATAAGATTTATATTGCAGTCTATCTAACTTATATTTTTTAATAAATAAACGTTTTTACAAATTTAATATGAACATTTGATTGTAAATTATAATAATCAGTTTTTCAGTGCCATCTAGCTTTGGATATAGAACTAGAATATCAAAGCGTTCATAAAATTTTATTTTGCCTGTATTTTTCTTGTTTTGGATTTTTGTCACTAAAGGGCAAAACCCTGAGGGGTAAATAACATCACTTGAAAATGTTAAAAATATTGTATAAACGAGTATTGTCTGAGAAAGAACATAGATAGCATTACAGATTATTCACTTATTTAGATTATTCAGTTATGAAATTTTTTATTTAATATTTAGCCTTAGTTTTAATGTATGTCTTTGAAGTAGACAACTAGCGAACCTGGTGGCTGAGAGCTAAACTATTAATTTTTTATTAGTAAACATTTAAAAGTTTTATCATGTTAATTAGATTTAAATATTACATTTAGGCTAATTTGAAAAAAAATAAATTTTTGATCATAAAAGGTGAACCCTCCTATTTTTAAACTAGGCGAAACATACTTTTCTGCTGCACTAAGACCGTCCGCGGCTGTTTGTTTTTTAAGATTCTAAATCAAATTGTATTTAAAATATTTTCTTTAATTTTTTTAAAAACATAATAAATTACAGAAAAATAATAATAATTAATAAGATAAATTTTTTTTTATTTTTTTTACATATATAGAATAGGTTATGATTAAGATGCAAAAAGCCGCGGACGGTTTAGATAAATAGCAGACAAATTATTTTAGTAGGGGGGAAGTAATATTTTACGATGAAATTGGGGTGAGTATTCATCCTCTTATCCTTTTTCCTTATGGTTGTACATCTATACTTATATATTTATTTCATAACTTTTGTATTTTAGGAAGTGGAGAAAATTCTTGGTCTCGACATCATTCAAGCTGCAGTGACAACTCTCTTCTTTCTTTGGATAGCTTTGAGAGCAGGTAGAATTAATTAGATATATAGTAGCTTTGCTTCGTAATAAATATCTTAGCGGCTGTGCTCTTAGCATCTAGTGGCTCTGTGTACAATAGGGCAGAAAGGGGCTAGAAAATAATTTAAAACTATTCTAAGACTTCAATCTGAAAATAAAATAGCCTAAATCCATCACGGGACCTATGTGAAGCTACCTTAAATAGAAAACCCTTTATACAAGTCCAATAGTTATTGAGATCTTAAGCTTAAGACAAAAAAAACCTTACTACTTGACTTTATATAATTTCTCTCTACAGGCTACTTTTAGCTGTCTTATATTTAAATGTATATACACAATCAGTTAATTATGATTTTTTTTGAGAAAAACTAATATTGTACTTAAATAAATGAATCTGGATGAATATAACTTAATAAGAATATTTTTCAAAAAAGGGTTTAATTTTTTTTTTTGAGCTACTTAATAATTTGGCCAATTTTCAATCAAATAAAAAATGATAAATTACCTAAGATAGTTTTTTTTACTTTCTGACTTATAAACGTACTTCTTGATTTAAACTGATACAGCTTCTTTATTTATTGCCCATTGCCCTCTCCTTCCCTAACTTTACTGCATATAGCAATTTTAATATCATTTTTATATTTGAATTATGGCATAGCATAGGTTCTAAATTAAGAAAAGATTAAAATAATTGTTTTCTGATTAAATCCGGACCTATGGATAAAGCACCAGAAATCAAATATTTTAACCTCTAACTTTCTACAAATAAATATTTGGATTATAGAAAGAAAACGAAGTAGCGGGTTTCGTCGTATTTTCACAGTAGCTTTTCTGCTATTTCTAACCCCTGCGGGGGGCTCTAACCCTGAGGGGCAAACCCGCTACTTCGTATTCTTTCCATGATCCAAATATTTAATTATTCAGACTTACTGTAGTACAGTAGCATACATTATTTTTTTTCATTAAAATTATATAAAAAAAAACTATTGGTTTCAAAAATTGTTGCTTTATCCCGTATTCCTGAAACTATTTAAGCGAATGCAAAGTGTAAAGGTTGTAAATTATCGGGAAAGGGATTAACTTACAGAAAAAAATATGCATAAAACACACTTTCTTCGTCCTTCTAAAAGTTTTTTTCAGAATACAAGCATCTACGTCCTTTTAGTGGCACCTGAGGAAGTGGTGGGTTGAATTTCACCCCCCCCCCCCTTGTTTTATTTAGGTTTCTAAACGTATAATGAAGGAAACAACCCCCCCCCCCCCTCCAAGAAGTTAAAAACCTTCTCAGGGCCTATGAGAAGCAAAATTGTAAAGGAGAACCATATCTGTTCAACGTTTTTTTAAATTTTTTTTAAAGAGTACAACCCCCCCCCCCTTCAAAATGTTATTAACCTCCTTAGAAGCAAAATTGTAAAGGAGTGCCATATCGGTTCAGCAGTTAGCGAGATCCTTTAGCACAAATAGACAGACATCCTGTTACCTTTATATAAGGATGATTGTTAATAGACTACTTTTCCATATCCAAGAAATTGGCAATGACTGCCGACATAAAGCAGAATGAAAATGTAAGGTTTGGGCGTAACTATTTTATACACACAGTCAACCTAGCAGCCATAGGGACATAGTTTTTCATTTAATATTTATAATTTTTACATGATAGTAAGGTTTTTTAGTTAGACGCTTTAGATGTTGGTGACTCCAATTTAGGGAAGCTTCACATAGTTCTCAGGGTGGTTTTATGGCACTATTTTTTTTTATATTGAAGTCTTTGGATGTGTGAAGCTTTTTTTCTAGCCCCTCTCAGCCTTTTTGAATATAGAGCCCCTAGAGGCTAGGGGCGTAGGCACTAGTATGTATAAATGCAGGGAAGGCAGTTCATGCGCTTAATACAAATTTAAAATATTGATAAGCAATCTATAACTTTAATTTTGAACAATTTTTTATCTAAAGTTTGTTTTCTCTGTTTTAAAATAATTGATCTGTCCCTATTTCAAGGTTTTGAATACAGTTTGTTATATTAAAGATTGTATAAGTAAACTCTATTCCATTTTGATGTTGAAAGCTTTTTAAGATAAGTAGCATATCAAGTTTACTACAAAACTTAGGAAGTACAGTTTTTTTTTGTAATAAAAGTCAAAAGGGTATATATTTTTTACTTTCTGATGTAACCCAAAATCCAATTTATGGAATTATTTATATACCTTTATTAAGATCTTGATATGAATTAGTGTTATGAAAAGTGCACTTGATAGATCAATCACACAACAACTAAATTTTTTTATCATTCAAATTAAAATACAAAATGTATAAAATAGCATTGTATTTCATGTTATATAATACAAATGTCCTAGTATTGAATGCAATTTTAAATGTTTTAACAATTTATAATCTTGTTACTCTATTTTAATAATTAATTCAAGCACTTTCTGACTTTGGTATCTCTGTATTTTTTATAATTAATGACTATCCTATAAAATAAAGGAGTAAAGTTATTTATTATGAAGCTAAAGATCTCCCTAGTGCTGGTCTTAATTTTGTTGGAAGCTTTATCATCGTCTTGGGATAGTTTTAGGCTATCTTCTTGACCTCCTTAGTTCTTCCCTAGTTCTTATGTTTAATTATTTGATATTTTTTACCTATTTTAAAATATCCAAAAATACTTTTTTTGTATTGTAAATATTTTTTATTTTTAGATTGGACCGGGATAAATCACCGCCTCGCGGTGACGGCAAGCTGAGCCACAAAGCTGCGCTCCACAAGATGGCGGTCAGACCGCGGAAGAACCATGCAGCAGCCAGGCCTGGCCGTCCCCGCAGGATGACACAGGTTACAGAGGAATCAACACAGGCTGACAATAATGATGCTTCTAAAGATGATATCATTGAAAATGATGATAATAAGAAAGTTGTTAAGAATGATTCTGAAAAGGAGAGAAGAGAGGCCAAAACTAAAAGTTTGGATAGTCTGTTCCGCGGCCAGCCTGCCCCGGGACCTGAACTCCTGGCAGCAATGGCAAATCAGCAGCAGGAACAAACTAGAAAGAGCCAGCAGGATTCAGAACCTGGATTCTTATCAAGGTAAATTTATATTTTTTATGTAGCGCAACTATTCTATAACTAAAGTACGGCTCGGCACATCAACAAAATATATATCGTTAAAAGATCATTTAGTGAAATGGATATATTATTACTAGGATGTTAAACTAGATTTTCATACTCCCAACTAAGGGAAACTCTTAGTGGCTAAAATAACGAATCTCCTCATCCGCCCCCTTTACCCGCTTCCCTCCTACAGGAAAAACGACCCATGAATGGTGTCAACGAAAAATATCCACGTATATTATACCTAAATCTATATTTTTACTTAACGACAATATCGAAGGACTAATAAGATTTTCTGTAGCATACTTTACTCTATTTTCACGTGATAAATTTTGTATAACTTAAAAATTGTAGTAATGATTTTAGAATAATAAGAACTTTTATCCTAGGTTGTTTGGTTCAAAGCGCAGCAAGTCTCGGACCCCACGTGAGAGCGTAGAGAAATCTCCAAGAGCTTTGCCAAAGCAACACCATCACGACGAACCGCCGCCGCAGCCTGCACATGTCCAGCCGCCAGCCGGTCATATCCAACAGTCTGGCGGTCATACACAGCAGCTAAGCGGTCATGCAGGCAGCCACTTTCAGCACCCTGCACCGGCAAATCATATGTCATATACCAGCCAACAGCAGCCGCAGGTGAAGCCTGATTATGGCATGCACTTCCAGCCCATAGGTTTACCCTTGCCAGAAAATGTCCATTCTAAAGTGCCTCAAATATATGCGCCATCTCCGGAAGAGCAAGAGGTTGTCAAAAATGCGGTTGTGCCTCAGCCAAAAATATCCCCATCAAACTCTAAAACTAGCACTAAAGGTAGGGCTCCGCCCCCACCACCCGCCTATTCTCCGCCAAGCTACAAAAAAGGAAGCGGGACTTCGCCAGTTGACCTTCAAGTGCACAAGAGCAGAACTCTAACCAATAATAAGAGTAATAAAAACCAATCCTCAACTAAATCTACCAGCAATATAACTAGTGGAGGTGGTGTTACAAAATCGCATAGTTTTCGCAGCATGGATTCAAGCGCTGAAAACATTGACTATCCCAGTCTGCCCGTCCAAGTGCCCTATAATGATATTATTCTTAAGAAAAATAAAAGCCTTAGCTCTGTCCTAGATTCAGAGGATGCAAAAAATTCCAGCAGAATGAAATTCCATTCATCAATACAGAACTGGAGTCATGCGAATGAAGGATTGAAACGGTCAATCAGCAGCCTAGCTCCGCCACTAACAATTGACAATCTTGTTATTCCTAATTCTCATTCCAATGAAAGTTTAAAAACTATCACAAGTCTACTGGAAGAGCCAGATATTCTTGTGCAAACAAGAGTTGGGGAGAGAAATCAAGATAGCAAGAAACCTAAAACTAATCCTTCAAATCAAACATTGGAAGACAAGTCTGCTACTACAAACGCTCATCCTGTTAATTCTTTCTATGATGTAATATTCACCAAAGAATTTGGACAACTTGCAGAGAAGCCAGATTTTAGTAAGTTGATACGCAATCCCTTGGACTTAGTGCAACAGGATTCTTCTATGGAAATTGTTCAGGATTCTTCTATTGACAGTTTTCATGAAGCTGGTGGCACAGACAGATCTCTGACTGAAGCTTGTGTAGTTAGTGATAGCAATACATATCATTATAAAGATAACACTAAAGATGACACACAAACAGATGACACACAAACAGATGACAAAAATGAAGTAATTGAAGATAATGATAACAATTTATCAGAGGATATTAATGATATTAACGAAGAGCTTTGTCTAGCACGTGTCCCAAGTTCTTTTGAGGATAATGACTCTGATTCAGACAAATCTGACAGCAGCCAAGAAGACGAGAAACTTTCTCTAGATGCACATGAACAAGAAATTGATGCAAACCAAGAAGAAATGGGTGGCGTAGTGGCGGGACAACTTGATATAAACCAACCCGAGGAGATTTCTGCGGTTGCGGCACAACCCATTATGGATGAAGAGATGCATATACCGCCTGTCAAAGCAAAAATTACCACCCCTACCCCCCCTGACTCGCTCACCACCACACAACAACATCAATATAAAGTGCAAAATAATTGTCCGTCTGTCGTGACATATGGTGCATTAATCCCCCCACCACCCCTGGAAGAAGAAGTGCACAACTCTGCTCCTCTACACCAGAAGCAAGAGAAATCAGATGCGGTCAAAAAACAAACTAGTTTCACAGAGCGTGATGATAACACACACACCATTCATGCCAAACATTTTAATAAACAAAATAATGAACCACAAAATATTGCTGAGATTAAGGAACAAGATTTCAATAAAGATAATGAGGAGAAAACATTCGTGAACAAAAATAACACAATAGAAAAGGGTGAAGAAATTGTAGAGGTGGAAAATGGGGAAGAAAATGCGGGAGAATGCTTGAACTCTGGTAAAATATCCGGCACCACCCTAATTGCGCATACACCCGTAATAGGGGCCACGCCCTGCCATGCTTCCGGACTTGAACACCTCAAGGATCAAACACAACAACAACATCAACACTCATTACAACAACAAAAGCATGAATCAGAGAAAACAACAATGGACAAACTCGCACAAAAATCTAACCATGAAACAAAATTGTTGAATGAAGATTTTAAACATGTTGATGTGAACATATGTAGCGAAGCTAATGCTAAGGACGTTGTGGAAGCTTTGGCGACCATTGTTGACAAAATTGATGTGTCCATAGAGAATGATAACCGTGCAAAAGTGTTGAATGGTGATGTCATTGAAAACACAAAAATCTCTCAAGAATTTAAACTAGGGAGTGCTGACATAATTGATCCAAAAGAGGAAGTTGAAACTGAGAAAGTGAATGAGAATATTTCACCAATTGATGCTAGTGGCAAAGATGATGCAAAGGTCAAAGTTGAAAATGAAATAAACAATCCAATTATTGAAGATAAACATGAAGCCGCCACCACCACTCCCAATCATGATTCTAAAACAGAAAATGTATCTAGTAAACCAGCAGTTAGTTTGAAACCGGTTCCTGCCCCCCGTCACTTCTTTTTGAAGCCCCTGAATGATGAACCCGCCCCCAACAGTGAGCTTGAAAATGTATTTGCACGTAGATCTAGAAGCATTAGAAACCTTAGAGAAGTCAAGGATCTGGACAACAATGACGTCAAAGCTGACTCAAATTTCTCCAGGTCCAAAAGTGCCAGAAACCTGGGTGATATTCACAGACCTGCCACTGGTGCACCCGACCTTCATGTCGGTGAGCCTGCTGCAGCCAACATCAATAATATGACTGATCAACTGCTCAATGTGAAAGAGCGTGCCAAGAGCTTTACCACCAATATCACGCCCCAACCATTCCGTCCAAAGCCAACCAATATTCCTCCAAAGCCGAAGTTGCCTGTAAAACCGGTTCCTGCCCCCAGAACCTTCAGAAGCGTGTCCAGCGCCAACCTGGGCCCGACTATCCGCAGACCCAATCTGGAAGTAAAGCCAGGATCTAAATCTGCATCAAATATTTTAACCAACACATCCAGAATATCTTCTGACCACCAAAATGAAACATTATCCACGGAAAATGAAAAGTTAGACAATAATCTTCAAAGTCCAGATATTTTGAGTGACATCCAGGTAAAGAAAATCCGCCAAAACTTTTTGTCAGGTGACCAAACAAAGCCGACAAACATTGACAACATTCCTACCCAACAATCCAATGACAACAACATATCCAACCGTGTGCTAAAATCCACAGATTCTAATACTTCTCCAGTTAATGAAAATAGAACCTCACCGGTAGCTGTCGACAAACCATCCCTTCCAGAAAAGCCGAGCAGACGGATACGCGAGCTGAGTATGGAGCGTCAGTTGTCCACAAATGGAGCAGAGGACAACTTTGTAAATAAGCCTAATAACAATGAAGAAAATGAGGAGGAGAATGAAAATATAAATACTGAAAATTCTGGTGCAGCTACTAATGGCAAGAAAAAGAAGAATGTTATGTCCATAGTTTCTCGTATCAATGCCATGGCCCTTTAATTTGTTTTCTTTTATCAAATGTTCTAAATCTTCATTTTTAAGATATTTTTCTTCAAAATCTTCATAAAATACTCTTGAATTTTAAAACATTTAAGAATTGTAAAACCAGCTATAAATGGCAGTTAAAATATCTTTTGCAAGCTAAATAATATCATTTGTAAGCCTTAAAAAGGGTCTTTTTTCATAAAATACTGTATTCTTGTGTATTATAAAATAAATCATACATTATCTTTCAGTTAAAACATATTTTGTTTAAATTTCATTGTACATTTTTAAGAGAAAAAACCCTAAATAAATATGTATTTTAGATATTGGAAATAAATAAAAAAAATGTGATATGTTAAATAAAATTATTTTTGTTATTTCATATGTTGATAAATATAAGGATGCTTTGTTAAAGCAGAAAGTATAATAAAGAAGTATTATTATTTTATGTTTCATTTTTTAGCACTGCTACACTATGACTTGAGTATGTTGTCCGTTAATTAAAGGTTGTGCAAAAAATATTTATTTCTTACATTTCAAGTGTCGCGGTTTTTGTTAATAATAGAAAAATGATATAAATGTCGTCAGAACCGATATAAACTACTTTTTAAAGGCAAATCATTTCTAGAATTAAGGTCGGTCCGTCCGTACGGTTATCTCTTTTCGTTAATTTAGGCAAGTTAAAACTGTCCTATCTATTTTAAACTTTGCACTATGATTAATGTATTGATAAGGTACGATTTAGAAAGCGTAGCAACTCTATAATCGTTTTTGAATGATTTTCAACTTTATAGCAACAAATTTTTATGTGTAACATTTTTGAGACGCTGATTCCTAGGACAACACAGGTCGATGTTGTAAGCGAAGTATCTCTATAATCCTAAAATAAGTCCTAAAATGTAATGTCCTTAATCATTATTCTGCATTTTCAACAAATCTACTTCCATTTTTGTTTCGACTTTTATACATATATATTCCGATTATTCAGTTTTGACACTCTACATACAAGTGTTAATGTTTGTTTGTCTTACCGTTTCAGGGTTCGCTTTATGGATGATGTAATCCTTGTACGATATATATAAATACCAGAGTGCATTCTCTCAATAAACAATAACAGCACTCAGCAATTCCTTTTTTTGAAGAATAGGTTTCGTGAATTTATTTTTTTTAAAGTATGCTAAGTCACATTTCAAACTCTTGGGGGTGGGGACATGGCATCACATCCGTGGTGGGAGGCCATGATATATTTTTTTTTTGGGGGGGGGGGTGTGACTAAAATTATACTCCATAATTATTGGATTTTGAGGTTACAATTTAAGGAAAGGCTTTGCTTAACATTTGAGGTTTGGTTTGTTTTATGGCTTGTTTATAAGTCAGAACTAGTTTGTCTGAGGACCACGATTAAAACTTATTTTTTTACATTTATGGGATTGAATATTTTTATTTATTTAATAAATGCAAGCTAGTATATTTTTTACTAATATGTTAGTCTTGGCACATTTATATGTCGTCATATTTAATTTTATATTTTTTGTTTTGTTTAAAGCTTTAGTTTGTAGCATACACAGGGTTTTGTCAACACAAAATCTATTTTTTCTTTGACACCCCTCTTGTCTGTTGAGACAATTGAATGTGGGAGTGGATACAACTTCCGACTTCAGCATTCTGCACGCCCCTGTTTGAAAGTCCATCGTTAAACGTTTGGAACAGAAGTTGATTTAAATAGTTCATGAATTATTGAGAAAAAATCGAAATTTAATTTGTCATACATTATTTAAAGCCCTCCAAAAAGACACAGATCCAAAAGCTTTCATGAAAAGATAAGCATAACTATGAGTTTGCATTTATTTAAAATTAAACTTTATAAATAGTAAATTAATTCTCTACTTAAATACTAAAATTGTAAGGCTACTTAAGTTTATGTTTATGTTTTTGATTCATATTAGTCTAATGTAAAGATCAGGGGTAAAATAAACAAAAATAATGGTGTGTCTTTGATTCGACAGATGTGAAGTGACTACAATGTTGGGCGAGCGAAATCAATAGCCGGCCTATTAAATACCTATTTAGTTAAAAACCAAAACCGTTTATACTGCCAAAATAAAACAAATATTGAAGTTGTACAGATTTATCAAAATAAAGAAAAAGATAGATACATACAGGTTAGGTGCGAAGCTTCTCACAGGTGTCATGCCAGGATGACCCAATCTAACCACTTAGTCCTGGATTAAATAACCAAGACAAGGTTCAGAAGGCAAAGTAGAAGGCGATGACTCTAAACTCTGGTGTTAGTTGCTAACCTTTGCCCTGTCAACAATCCTAGTTGTCAGTACAACCCGTATCGAGTAGGGCGCCAGTTATAGCAATACTGGGTACAAGGTACACGGTATGGTGGAAACAGTTTGGTAGATTCTAAATAATAACATATTAAGAACAAATAACAATATAGATAACCTATTAGCTTATCCCAATAGAGTTAAACCTTAATATGTTGTAAAAGGCAAAGTACAAAAGTTAATTGAAAGAAAGCTGTCCTAATAGAGTGTCTATAGGGCCTTATATCTATTGGATAATGATAATTACAATTAAGAGTTACATACCTAAATACAGTGCTCATTAGGCGGCGGATTTCCTTAAACTGCAATTATCTACAATTTAGCTATCCCTAACGTAAACTTATAGTTGAGCGATAACTAGTTTAGGACATAAACAATAGAAATTTAGTGTACTTAAAACAGAATATTTATTAAAAATCACAATAATTTGATAATTTAATGTAAATGTTTTAAGTAATATTTTGTCAACGTTTTGTATTAATTTTAATTTATTAAGTACAAATGAACATTAATTAACCCTTTGGGGAAGAGTGCATATTCACCTAACTGCTCATACGACATACAAAGGGCACAGAACCTTCCCTTCTTATTTGATAAAAGTTAAAATTAAGAGAGGGGAGTGTATTTTTTTGTGCTGATATGTTACTTTATGTTAGGTTAGGTCGTATTTGGTACAGGGTAGTGCTCTCCCCCCCCCCCCCCAGGCTTTAGAATATATAAAAAAAACTAACCTGCAATGCTCTATTTCCAATTTTTTAAAGGAGGAAGATGGTTCTTTGCCCGCACTATGTGGGAAAACATCGTACTGCATGTTATTACAACAGCATAAATCCATATTATATTAATTTGCTTTCAAACTGTTTGGAGGTGTGTTATACGCGGAATTAGAGGCGCGTCCGAAACAACAAGAGAGTTAGAACATTTACCTCCGAAATTGTCCGATTCTCTTACAAGGGTGGGTTCCAGAGAGAATTTTATTCTACACTTTTACAACAAAATTTAATTGACGCAGCTATCTAATAACAGAGTCTAATCGTATGCGGTCGTCTGGCACTTAGATTATAAATATTACATAATACAAGTTGTTTTGTGATTAAAACATTTATTGAAAGAAGTTGTATCAACTTTTTTTTTTATAGCTAGCCGGTTCTTTTAGTAAGTAGTAGATGTAAAATTTTTCATAGAATTCAGATATGCAATCGGTTTTTTTGTAGACCTCTTATTTTTTAAGTAATTTAAGTTTTTTAAAAAAATAATTAAGTCGGTTTTAAGGTACTAAAACGCAAAAAAATAAAAGAAGAAAATGGCCAGTAAGAACAAAAATAGTAAGATCTTTAATTTGACACCTTACTTTTAAAATTCTGTTGAGTAATTATTGAAAAAATCTATTTTTTTAACCTCGGTTTAATAAAAACTTTAGACCTAAATATTTTCTCAAACAGACATAAAAAACATGGGTTCATATATACCTTTAGAATCAGAAAAATATTACGAATCCATTGTAAGCAAAATTGAAAAAAAGTAAAAAAATAAAAAATTAAACAAATGGCCAATTGTATTTTTTGTTCAGGCAACACTATCGTCTTCCCTTTTTTACCCCCTCTTTATCCCCTTCCCATTTTTATACTTAATTCAAGAATTAAGACGTTGCCTGTACAATATAATATGATATTTTCATATAATTCCTTTTATTGTAGTTTATATACTATATTGTAAACTTTTTTTTCAATTTTGCTTACAATGAATTTGTAATATTTTTCTGATTCTAAAGGTATATATGAACCCATATTTTTTTATCTGTGAAATAATAAAATTAAGTTCAAAGTTTTTATTCTCGTGGGTTTAAAAAAATCGATTTTTTCAATAATTACCTGACAGAATTGAAAAAGTAAGGTGTCAAATTAAAGATCTTACTATTTTTGTTCATAATGGCCATTTTCTTTCTTTTTTTTGTTGCATTTTAGTACCTTAAAATCGACTTAATTTTTTTTTTAAAAACTTAAATTACTTTAAAAATAAGAGGTCTACAAAAAAACCGATTGCATATCTGAATTCTATGAAAAATTTTACATCTACTACTTACTAAAAGAACCGGCTAGCTATAAAAAAAAGTTGATACACCTTCTTTAAATGCACAATGAGTTAACTTGATTTTTTTCCGAAAATTGAACCCAGATATGATAATTGTGAATATAAATATGTTTATATAATAGAAACCCTTCCAGGAATACTTAAATAAATTCCAAAATTTGCGTAAATTTACAATTTTTTTCAATATTTTGTCCCAAATTAAATCAGTTTTATTAGATTTTTTATCCTTTAATGTTTTCGAAGTGCCTATTGCTCTTTTTATTTAAACTGTTTTACTACTTTTACATTCTTTTGGACACAATGTTCCTTGTTACCTATTTAGATTTAATTAATGAAAACTAAACAAACAAACGACTCTGGACCTGAAATTGTATCTCCCCAATTTGCCCTCCGTCTAATACTCTGAGATTCCTACTTTAGGGTGTTCAATCAATAAAACTAATTTTTTCCACGGCCCCTAAGTGATTATTGCACAACCAACTTTGGGGTGTGGAGTGAGGGGGGGGGGATCTTCTTTACCTTCCCTCCAAAAATTCTTTGTGCCATAATTCAAAGCTATTGATTTCTACAAACCAGGTAAAAATTTAAGTATTTCATACCCAAATATAACTTTAACCAACGCCAAAATAAAATTTTTGGTCGTCTTTGATAAGCATACCCATTTAAAAAAAAACTAAAATTGAAAAGAAACTGTAGAATTGAATAAAATAGGAATAATATTCCCTATGTTAAAATATTTGTTGCAGTATTGTAAATTGACCTAAGGTACGCACCTGTAGTGTAAACGTAAATATCCTCAAGTGAAAGCATTTTTTTCTAGGTCAAAATTATCATAAATCAGCTGTGAGGTGCAGGGATGAAGGAAAATATAAAATCGTATTCTTGTTTGTATATTATTATTGATATTTTTAGATCCTCAGAACAAGTTCAGTGACAAAGAGTAAGAGAATCATCTTATTTAACAATCACAAGGATGATTCAATGAAAAGAAAAGAAATCTTTTTAAACTTTGAACTTAGAGTACTTCAAGTGGACATAATTTTTTACATACACATACATCATTTCAACTTAGCCCCTAGCCTTAAAGGTTAGTTTGCTTATTTAGGGTATATCACAAGGTAAAGAAAAAAAATTTAAATATTAATAAATATTAAAAAATTAAACCATAGTTTTATCTATGCACCCAAGCAGAAAACTACCATAAAAACAATACTAATAGGCAAAAGGGAATAACTTTTTTTAAAAATAATTATAAAATACGATTTAATAAGATAAAGTAGTTGGATGTATATGTGTGTGTATGGTTTATTAAACATTTGGACAGATAGTTTTAAAATTTTAAGAAAAGTTTAATAATGATCCAAGAAAGTTGACATGCCTCCACCCACACCTTCGCTCCCTCCCCATAATAAAAATCAGGGAAACCCTAGACGCTATGGGCGAAACTAAAAGTATTAATAATATTTAATAAAACAAAAATCCTAATACAGTTTACCATTCCTCTGATCTCCGAGCAGGACAGTAGTGAAATATTCTACTCTGAGAGGAGAGAAAGAGAATGAGGAATGGGAAGGGAGAGTAAGAACTTGAGTGGGTAGTAAATAGATTTTTATCCGCTGTAGTTTTTTTCTCTGCTAGCCTGTTGTTTATTGTTATTTTGTAAATCATTTTACAAACAAAAATAGTTAAATAAATTACAGTTTAAACAGTGATTTTTAGTTTTCTGTTAATTTATAAACAAGAATAAAGCATTTTTAATATGAATATTTATCATTTCTTAACATTTATTAAGTTTGTTTACTTTAATAAACTTTAGCACTTAAAATATTTTCAAATAGCGAGGTCAAAAGACAAATTGAGAGGAAAAGCTTTAAAACTCTTATTTAAGTTTAAACATCTATAACTATTAGACCATTTCATTAAAATGCACTTTTTTGGAATTTTAGTCTTCTGCTAACCTAAAAAGTTACTTTAGGAGCCCAGAAATACATGTACAAAATTTCAGCTCTCCATCTCTACTGGCGACCTACCGCCAGGCATATAAAATATCAACAGTCAACAGATAACGGTAGCACGGCGGTTTTAACAATATCTCAGCAATGTGCAGGTTTAAAGCTCTTCTGCATAATTCAATTTAAACACATAAGGACAAAGATATATTATCCCAAAAATCTTTTGTCAAAGTCTATCTCTACACCTAGCACCAGTCAGTTTTCTAAAGTCATGCATTTTAAGAGGGACTTTTCGTGCTAATTTTACTTAAAGATTAGGTAATTCTGGTTTGAAGGTTTTATGTGGTTAATTTTGGTATCAGATTAAGATTAAGTTAAGATTGTATGACATAATGTCGTTGTGAAAAGCAACCTAATCTTAGGTATAACCCATCTTATTATCAAAGCTGCTGACAATTAAATATTATGAAATATTAAGGGATAAGAAAATGGACGTTAGATTTATGTATAATTCAATCCCTCAAACTATTGATACAACAGTTTAGACACTGACTGTTTGTAACGACTATCAAGATTTGAAAAGTAACATAAGGTTTTAGGCCAACAATGGTAGCACGTGTTGATAAAGTTATCAGTATAATTTACAGTCCTACGTCTCCTTCCTCACTGGTTATAATCGGGGAGGAAGTGGACATTGGGCTCTTACACTAGTCCTAAAAGTTTTATAAAATACTTTTTCTTATTTGTTAGCTTATTTGTTGGGGACTATTTTGGATTTTGATTGGCTGCTTCATTAAGTTGGTTGTCAAAAAAAATTCTACTGAAGGAGTAATTTTATATATATCATTACTGGGGATGAACATCAATTTATCGGCCATTGCCATAGAGAAGCTGTGCTACTAAAAATGGAAACTTTGATTATACAACAACAGGGTGAGTGAGAATACACAGGGCGTAACCTTTGATTTAAGTTTGATACAAAAATGGGACACACAGAAAACTGTCCCGAATTTGTATTAATTTTGAGGAACAAGACTTCAGTGACGTCATATTTTTCTTTCCCGAAAAAGGGAAGGGGGGAAGAAAATCTCTTCAAAAGAGATGGGGAAAACCCCCTTTTCTCCCATCTCTTTTTTCTTCCCCCCTTCCCTTTTTTTTCTTTCCCCCTTCCCTTATTCGGGAAAGAAAAATATGACGTAACTGGAGTCTTGTTCCTCAAAATTAATACAAATTCGGGACAGTTTTCTATGTGTCCAAAAATGGATATAGAATATACGTGGATATTATGACAAGAGAAAAATTGTCGCTTAATTAGTTTGCTATTTACCCTGTATTTCATTGGTTAGGCTGTTTATCCAGTAGTATTGGAGGGGATAGAGTAAAGGAGAGGGATGGGGAGTATCGTTATTTTAGCCCGCAAAAGAGATCACTTTATTAAAGAACATTAAAATCTGGTGTAAGATCCATGTAATAATAAATCCATTGATACAAATAATTCATCTGTTTTGCTACCATAATTTAGCAAGTCAGTTTAGATTCAAATTTTCAGTGGTTTATTCAGTTTTTTTTTGCATTTGTGAAAAAATATTTGATTGGGAATGGTTATCATCAAATACAGCTGACACTGGAAATAACCATTACACGACGTTTATAAAGCTTCCATGGAAAGCATAACCAAATATGACAAGTCATTCCGATGATATTTTTCTTCTATCAAAAACAAAAGTACGTGATGTTATAGATTATTAGATTCATGATTTTTTTGGACGTCAAGTGTAATTTTTTTTCAATTTATGAAAGTAATTGGTTGATTTTTTTTACATTTAGTAGGGAAGTTGTTCTAATTTTCGAGATGTCCGCGCGTCTGTCCGTCTGAAAATAACGGTTAAGGTTATAATTTCTCGGCTGCAAATCAAAATAAAAGTCTTTAATTTTCATTGGAGATTTCCTATGTCAATCAGCATTCTATATATGATTTACTTGGTATGTTAAATATGTTATACAAAATGGTTTCGTGATTTTTTTATATTGATTTTTTAGAACTCTATAATTCACATTTTCGGTTTGTCCAGCCACAATTTTTCTTTGCTTTGCTACTTTTGGATGTTGTTATCCCTGTCTAAATCAATTAGGTAATAATTTGAAACTATGTTCAATTTCATTCATTCGGGAAGGTGTTTCTATTAATAGAGATTGCTGCATATATTTTTATTAGCGCAAGCTGCTGCATAAACAAGGTCAGTCCGTCCATCAGTCTGATTAAGTTAACAAAACTCTGAATTTCTCATGCGTTATGAAAGATAGATGTTAGATTTTTACAGTGTAGATTTTTCCAGGGATAAGGGATAGGAAACCTGGCCATTAATTAGGTCCCGGCCTAGATTCTAAAGGGATATTGCAACTATTACAAATTACTATCAAACTGGCGGACGCTCCCAAGTAGCTATAGCTCTAAACCAATAAGAATCGGCCTGTTTTTAACAACCAATCACCAATTGGCGAAAATTTTAGAAGCAGACAATTATAGAAAAAATAATGATTTTGTCTGCTACTAAAAAATAAATATAAATGGTGTTAGATCACATTAGCTTAATTATCAAATCTGCTTAGAGTTAAACATTAAAAAAGGGCCATATAGAAAAAACAAAAATAACGGGATTATTTTTTGGAAAGGAGGTAGCTACGAATTTTCATTTGGTAGTTTATAAATTAGATGTTGTATTTTGAATTTTAAAAATTTAATACCGAATTGATACAACACTTTAACCCTAATATATGTACAATACACAATACATCACAGTACAAATATATCACTACATAATAGAATCCAAAGAATACTTGAGAGAATGTTACCCAAGTGCATATTAATTTATTTATTTTGAATTTTAATTAGCAATGAAATTTTCAAATAAAATTTTTACTCATTAATAAAAATGCAAATAATACAAACTAAAATCTGTCTGAGGGAAACCCAACGATAGCTTTCTGACAGTTCAAATTACCAAAGTAAAAGATAAAAAAAATTTGGGAGAGAAAAAACTTCATTTTTACAAAAGCCATTAATATATAGGTTTATAAAAAGTTATGTTTTTTACTTTAAACTAGCTACCTGAATTTGATTCTATACTTTATCTACACACACACACACAGCTTTTTTATTAGCGTTTTATACGAAGCACTGCGCCATCCCAAAACTGGTTTATTAGGCTAGAAATAGGCCTAGGCTTGAAATAGGCCTGAAATAATATTTTCCTACGTTTCCCATCCCTTATCCCTGGATTTTTCGAACTATAGATTATGTTTGGTTATTTTATAAGATTGGTAGTTGAAGTAGAACCGTTTTTCAGCCATAATGAAAAATCATGTATAGCATAATATTAAAAACAATTTTCCACGCAAATTAAAATAAAAATCATACAATTTATGCCATTTCTAATCTTTAAATTTTTAATTTTAATATCCACGGAAAACTGCCTATAATACGATTAATAACTATTGTCTTCTTCTCTTTATCTCTTTCTCTCTACTAATTTTTTATCTCATTTTCTGTCTCTATCTTTCCCTCTTTCTCCCTTTCTCTTTCTTTAATATTAATATGAATTTTCAAAGCTGCGCTTGCACTACTTACTAAATGCTTCTTGTTTTTTAGAGGACAGGTGTTAAAACTGTTACCTAATGAAAAATGCTTGATTATTTTATTTCTATTTTTTTCCTTATAATGCATTAGTAATATTAGTTAGGTAAGTTAGATATTAGAACCTTCTTTAATTCTTTATTTATTTTTTTTAATATTTTGGAATTATTATTTTCCAGTATGTCATCGAATCAATTAATAACTGCTGGATTAGAACAATCGTTCTGAGCCATACTGAAAAATCATGTATCGACAACTTCCCACGAATAATTAATCATAAAATTAATACCAGTTTTGTTAGCCCGAGTCCGCGGCCCCTCGTGGCTAACACAACTGGTTAAATCTTTTGAGGAAAAGTTAGACCAGATGGACAATGGAGAGGTAATATCTATTTTCTATATGATTTAAGATATAATCTAAATATTATCATTTCAGACAAAACTAAGAAATAATGAGAATGTAAACATATTTTAAGGTGTGGTCAATGGATTCTAAATGAAAATTGACATTATAAATCTATCGAATTCCATCAAAACTATTCAACCAAGTAGTAGCATGGCTATTTAAAATTTTGTTAAACAATTATAAGTTCTTCATTCGGACGGACTAACATCAGGGAGTAAGGGAGGGGACAATGGGCAATTAATTCAATATAAGAGTTATCAAAGAAAGGGCATGAATCCAGTTTAATCCAATAAATTTGCAGGAAATTATAAAGGGATTGTTAATTGAATAATAGATTTCCATAGCGTCATGTAAAGTGAAATCACAACTTGTTTTTGATGAAATATATTGAGGTTTTATGGTGTGATTTTTATATTACAAGATCATTGGACCCGGCCAGCTGCTAGCAAGAATATGACTGCCCCTTTTTATTCTGTTTATTTCCCTTGCCCCTTGCCCCCACCTCCCTTCTCCCTTCACCCCGTCTGCTACATTCCAAACTAACACAACGAGTAGTTATTTCCCTTGCCCCCACTTCCCTTATCCCTTCTCCCCGTCTGCAATATTCAAAACATACACAACGAGTAGCGGCATTTCATGCGCAAGTACCCAAACTCAGTCAGAAACTGCTAAATTCTTGCACATTCCCTTTAAGCCAGTACCCAAAGTCTGAGACTCCTAAAAATTGAATATTCGATCCATTGTCCCCTCCCTTACTCCCTGGACTAACATAGCCCCAATATAAAGAACAATAAAATTAAATTAAAACTTTGTAAAGCGATCATTTCTAAAGTGTCTATTTAATAATCTAAAATCTACGCGGAATTGATTGACCACACCCTGCTGTTGAAAGGTTTCTGTTACCTGGATAAAAATGTAATCTGATTATTACACAGAGCTTTGATTTGTAATGTTTATAAATACAAACAATTCTATCAGGAAATTCATATTTATTTTATAGAAATTAGTTGAACTGAGGTTTTTTTACAATTGTGGTGTGTAAGTCTAATAGAACTGTTACTCAAAATACACTTTTTAAAATTTAATTCTTCTGCTGACCTAAAAAGTTTCTTTATGGGCCTATAAATAAATGTACAAAATTTCATCTCTCTATCATTACTGGCTTCTTAGCGCCAGGCCTCTAAAAAATCAACAGATAACGGTAGCATGGCGGTTTTAACAATTTCTCAGCAATGTGCAGGTTTTTAGCTCTTCTGCATATTTCAACTTAAACATATAAGGCCAAAGATATGATATCCAAAAAATCTTTTGTCAAAGTCTACTCTACAACTAGCGCCGCTCAGTTTTCTTTAAAAATTTCTGAAAAATGCTGAAAAACAGACATCGCCAGCGCTAGGTACGATTCAAAGATAGCACATCATACTTTTGACACAACAATCTTAATCACATTTGTAATTTTAAAAATATGCAAAACACCTAAATTAATCTCTTAGCCATTCTCGTATGCATTTGAAATTTTTGTATGAAATAACGGGATCTTAAAAGTGGCCCTATTTAGAGGCCTGGCGCTAGGTAGCCAGTTGAGATAGAGAGATGAAATTTTAGACATGTATTTCTAGGCCCCTGAAGTAACTTTTTAGGTCAGCAGAAGAATTAAATTCGAAAAAATGTATTTTGAGTAACAGGTCGAATTGTCTAAATATTACTAGCCTTAGGAAAATCAACCTTTTACAATAGGGGGCATTACACATTTACCCCTCCCCCCCCTGTATTTAGTAATTTCTTTATTATCAACACAGAAAAATTATACTAATTAATTGGGAGCTGCATTTGATGTTTCTTTCATCTGAAAAGTATCTTAATATGAATTTTGTTTAGTATTAGTCAAATATCATCGTGCTGTGGTTCCCCTCATGGTCAGGTATGATAATGACAGATTGTTAGTCTACCCCCACAAAAAAAATAATTTTAACTTAAAACCATAGTAAAAGGGGGGTGGCATTTTTACATACAAATTATTTACATTTAACCCCCCCCCCCCCCTCCCTCCAAGCTTACTCCAAAGTAGTAGGTGTTAGAACTGAATGTCTTGGGCACAATACAAAATTTTACATATTAAACTCTCCCCCCCCCCTCAGGCCAAGTGGGGTTCAAGTGTTTTTAAGCAAAGCTTTTCTATAATTAGGGTCGGTCCGTCCGTAACGGATAGCTTTTTTTCGTTAATTTAAGCATGTTAGAATTGTCCCATCGATGTCAAACTTTGCATGTTGATTCCTGTAGTAGTTAGGTACGATTTAGTAAGCGTAGCAACTCTATAATCATTACCAGAATATCCGTACGTCCATTTTAAACAAGTTGATTTTTCAACAACAAATTTTTATGTGATCTAATTATCCGATTGGTATGATTTTTGGTATACTGATTCCTGGGATAACCAAGTACAATATTATAAGCGAAGCAACTCTATAATCAAGTTCTAAAAAATGTAAGTATGTCCATAAACATTATCCTGTATCAAGTAGTTTTTCAACAAATTTCAACAAATACATTTATATTCTGATTATTCAGTCTTGATGCTATACAAGTGTTAATGTCCGTTTGTCCTACCGTTTCAGTGCCTCGCTTTTATGGATGTTGTCATCCTTGTTGACTAACAAATTAGTTTATCTTTCAATAATATTTTCCCTCTCGGTAATTAAATATTGATCTATACTTTATTTTAGGCCATGTATAGTGAAAAGAAAGAAGCAGTATTTTCTCTGACAAGTTTGGAGGGGAAAGTTTCTCTCATTGGAATATCTCTGGCCTGTGTTCACTTTTTGGGTAAATCAATACATTATTTTTTTTGTTAAATATGGGGGTCTGTCTTAAAAATATTAGTGACTGTTAGCCTATAGTTTATATAACCTAATCATATGTTGTTTAAGATACTAATCCACAAAATTTACTTTTTATATATTTATCCTGAAGAAATCAAAAAATAAAAGTCTAAATTCTAAAATGCACAAATTAACAGCTTTCCAAATTGAATATATTGTGTTTGTCCCTGTATTACCTGGTTGCTAACTACCTGTCTCATGACCAACCAGATGATACTACCCTCATCTGTGTCTAGATACTATTATTTCTATATTATATATATAAATATATTGTAGGACTATGTTTGTCCCTGTATTACCTGGTTGCTAACTACCTGTCTCATGACCAACCAGATGATCCTACCCTCCATCTGTATATAGATACTATTATCTATATATTATATATATATAAATATATTGTAGGACTATGTTTGTCTCTGTATTACCTGGTTGCTAACTACCTGTCTCATGACCAACCAGATGATCCTACCCTCCATCTGTGTATAGATACTATTATCTGTATATTATATATATAAATATATTGTAGGACTATGTTTGTCTCTGTATTACCTGGTTGCTAACTACCTGTCTCATGACCAACCAGATGATACTACCCTCCATCTGTGTATAGATACTATTATCTATATATTATATATATAAATATATTGTAGGACTATGTTGGTCCCTGTATTACCTGGTTGTTAACTACCTGTCTCATGACCAACCAGATGATCCTACCCTCCATCTGTGTATAGATACTATTATCTGTATATTATATATATATAAACATATTGTAGGACTATGTTTGTCTCTGTATTACCTGGTTGCTAACTACCTGTCTCATGACCAACCAGATGATCCCACCCTCCATCTGTGTATAGATACTATTATCTATATATTATATATATAAACATATTGTAGGACTATGTTTGTCTCTGTATTACCTGGTTGCTAACTACCTGTCTCATGACCAACCAGATGATCCCACCCTCCATCTGTGTATAGATACTATTATCTATATATTATATATATATAAACATATTGTAGGACTATGTTTGTCTTTGTATTACCTGGTTGCTAACTACCTGTCTCATGACCAACCAGATGATCCCACCCTCCATCTGTGTATAGATACTATTATCTATATATTATATATATAAATATATTGTAGGACTATGTTTGTCCCTGTATTACCTGGTTGTTAACTACCTGTCTCATGACCAACCAGATGATCCTACCCTCCATCTGTGTATAGATACTATTATCTATATATTATATATATATAAACATATTGTAGGACTATGTTTGTCTCTGTATTACCTGGTTGCTAACTACCTGTCTCATGACCAACCAGATGATCCTACCACCCATCTGTGTATAGATACTATTATCTATATATTATATATATAAATATATTGTAGGACTATGTTTGTCTCTGTATTACCTGGTTGCTAACTACCTGTCTTATGACCAACCAGATGATCCTACCCTCCATCTGTGTATAGATACAATTATATTGTAGGACTATGTTTGTCTCTGTATTACCTGGTTGCTAACTACCTGTCTCATGACCAACCAGATGATCCTACCACCCATCTGTGTATAGATACTATTATCTATATATTATATATATAAATATATTGTAGGACTATGTTTGTCCCTGTATTACCTGGTTGCTAACTACCTGTCTCATGACCAACCAGATGATCCTACCCTCCATCTGTATATAGATACTATTATCTGTATATTATACGTATAAATATAGTAAAGGACTATGTTTGTCTCTGTATTACCTGGTTGCTAACTACCTGTCTCATGACCAACCAGATGATCCTACCACCCATCTGTGTATAGATACTATTATCTATATATTATATATATAAATATATTGTAGGACTATGTTTGTCCCTGTATTACCTGGTTGCTAACTACCTGTCTCATGACCAACCAGATGATCCTACCCTCCATCTGTATATAGATACTATTATCTGTATATTATACGTATAAATATAGTAAAGGACTATGTTTGTCTCTGTATTACCTGGTTGCTAACTACCTGTCTCATGACCAACCAGATGATCCTACCACCCATCTGTGTATAGATACTATTATCTGTATATTATTTATGTAAATATATTGTAGGACTATGTTTGTCCCTGTATTACCTGGTTGCTAACTACCTGTCTCATGACCAACCAGATGATCCTACCCTCCATCTGTATATAGATACTATTATCTCTATATTATTTATATAAATATATTGTAGGACTATGTTTGTCTTTGTATTACCTGGTTGCTAACTATCTGTCTCATGACCAACCAGATGATCCTACCACCCATTTGTGTATAGATACTATTATCTGTATATTATATATATAAATATATTGTAGGACTATGTTTGTCTCTGTATTACCTGGTTGCTAACTACCTGTCTCATGACCAACCAGATGATCCTACCCTCCATCTGTGTATAGATACTATTATCTATATATTATATATATATAAATATATTGTAGGACTATGTTTGTCTCTGTATTACCTGGTTGCTAACTACCTGTCTCATGACCAACCAGATGATCCTACCACACATCTGTGCACAGATGCCATTGTCTGTATATTATTCAGATATGGTCCTCAAATTCATCATACAGGTTGTAATTCAATCTTTTCTATGATTATGGTCGGTCCGTACGTTCCTCCGTTATGGACAGCTTGTAGCATTAAGTTATGCTTTTAAGAATCACTCTATGCTGATTCCTGTAATAATAAGGTTCTATTTAGAACCAACTCTACAATCGAAACATGAAAGTTTGTAGGTCCATTTATAACATGTTTATTCTTGTTTTTTTTAACGAACAATTTAAAAGGTAACATATACGTTATTAGAATGTTTAATCTAATCAATGAAACTAAACTTCAAAGATAATGCAATATAAATTCTAAAAATGTCTGATAGACAATACATTACAATGCAATGTTGTAAATTTCTTTTTGCAACTACAATCTCTATAGGTTACTTTGAACAATTTGTTAGATAAAATAAGCAAGAGAATGCAGGGATCTAAAGGACTAAGACAATGGTCGATAAATTGATGTACCAATAATGATACACAAAATTAACCCTTCTTTAGATTATAATTAGTGATTGAAACGTTTAGACACTCATCTTAATGAACCCTCCAATCAAAATTAATTATAAGTCGCCAAAGTTATTGAGCCAAAGAATAAGAAAACGTTATTACAAACCTTAGGGGACTATTGAAAAAACAGCCCAATGTCCCCTTTCTTCCTGGGATAATATACAACTTTACGCCAATTACTTCATGACGTAAATCTGTTCAGGTCACACAAACACAGCATTGGCTGGTCAGCTTTTGTTCAGCCTGCTAGCTCTGCTGGTCAATGCTTTGCTGGTAGGTGGAGCTCTTTCAGCCAAGCCTCTGGGTATCCTGGTCTGGCTAGCCTGCTACCTGCTGGATATCCTAGGATGCCTGGTTCTGGTGGTTATCATGGCGACCACTTTATCACATAGATACCATTACTATGGAGATCTCATGGAAGGTTTGTTTTATATCTTATACAGAAAATAAAATCATTAGAGAAATCACAAAACCTCTCATTTTATTTTTATTTTTTAATAATCGGGGGTTTTCCACAAAGTGCTTAGTGGAGCACAAAACTCCCTCCCATTAAAAAATATTAAATATTAAAGTAATAGGATATCTGTCTGTTTGTGTGTGTGTGTGTGTGTCTGTTTATGTATTTAGCAAAGGATTTCCTTAATTACTAAACCGATATGGTCCTCCTCAGTCCACAGTGAAGTTTCTTATTGATACAAGCAAGGTTTATAACCTAATTGGGAGGGCACCTCCACACTCTCCCAAAAGAAAACAATACTATAAAAAACCTAAATTACTTATTTACAAATGAGCTAACTAAAACACATATCATGGCCAGAGATTTATTGACAATACATGTATATTTCTTATTGTATCTGTTCTTTTAGGCAGGAATGTGCTAGTTATCAAATATATTTTTCAGAGGAATTGGGTTGGATAGCTGTGCCATCATTGTTGTGCGCCTTCTATATAATTTGCTGGATTATTGTCTGTACCCTTTATGTTAGAATTAGAAGACAGGAGACAAGAAGATTTTATGTTACACAGTGAAGCTTTATCATACATACAGTATTACATTACCAAAGATTTATTTATAATTTTAATTATTCTATAATTTACTTTGTCTGTCCATCAGTCAGTCCATAACGCTATGATACATACCTAAGAGCATTAAGTATGTAAGTTACTTGGTCGGTCGGTTTGTCAGTCATGCTACAAAATATAAATATAAACATTTAAAGGTTTCTTAATTTCATTTGACCGAAATAAGATTTGAAAATTACATCCTAAATTTGGGGCTCAGAAAATTAGCTATATTTAGATTTTGTACATGTATAATTTATTGAATTATATTTGAAATACATTTTTAAATTGAAAAAACATCTATATCTATTTTACAAATGTTATTTTATATTTAATTACGTACGTAATAATCTTTAATAAATAGTTTTCTTGATGACCTGTTTTTATTCACATCAAGAAATTTGTATTCTAACAAGGATGACAACATCCATAAGCAGCAAAGCACAAAAATGTTATATGATGCGCCTCTCTATATACATTAAATAAAAAGAATAAAGTTCTAATGCAATTATCCTAAACCTTTTTTAAAATCAGACAAAACTGGCTGAAATATGTAAAAAATTTTATTCATAATCGCTAAATAATAATTTTATTTATTAGAATAAAATAATATGATATTCATTAGTTCTTATTAATGAGATATTAGGATTTAACCCTTTTGAAATGATTTTTTTGTTCTCAATAAACTTAAAACAAACCATTTTTATTCGTAGTAGTGATTCCTGTTACGATGAGTATGCGTTAAGCATAATTACGACAAAAAATTTCTATTTTCAAAAAACTTTTATTTATTATTTATTCATTTATTGTTGTATCAAAACTGTTGACATTCCATCGATATACATTCCAAAAGATTTGTCGATTTTATGGCTTTAATAGCAAATTGTCACGACTGTAATAATATCGACAAAGTAATGACCCTCTAATATACTTATGTTGAAATAATAACGATATATTTTTCGACAGAATTGAAAGAATTATTTCAAATGTTCCACCCCCAAGGCATCTAAGTATTGATGTAGAATATTCAATATATAGATATTATGATTCGGTCAGTGAAACATTGAATTAATTTAGCTTGCTAGCATGGAACTCATTTATTAGTAAGTTCATTTATCCAGTTATATGATAGGGGGTGGAAAAAAAGGGGTTGGAAGAGTGTAATCGTTATTTTAGCTGGCTACAAGTTTCACTTTATTAAAGGACATGAAAATGCAAGATCCAAGTAATAATATATCCATTTATGTAAGCCTTGTTAATGAAGGGTTACAGAAACTAAATAAGTTTAGTTTTATAAATTGATCCTTATTTTATAAATATGCCTAGAAAAAGTTGAAAATATATTTGTAATCAAATATTTGATTAATTTCTAGAGAGAAAACAAGAACCATTGTCTTCAATATAAGCAAAGCTGTTTAAAATATAAAAAAATATTGGAATAAACATAGATAAAAGGAATGACAGCTTTAAGAAAGGGTAGAGAGAGAAAAAACAATGAAATGGGAAAAAGATAGAAAGAAATAGAAAAAAGAAAAGAAATTTTGGATAATGTTTGTATACATTACATCTTTTTATGTAACTTGTCCAAACTAGGCCTAAAAACTGATTTATAATTTTAAATATTTAGGAGTGTTATTTATTGCATCTTTCTCACTGTACTGTTAGATTGGGTCAATTTTTTATATTTTTAAGTATAATTTTGGTAAATATGAGTAATTGGGGAGAAAATACCAATAAAAATATCTCTGCTAAATAACAGTGCATTGCAGACAGAAGTACACTTATAGAGAAGGTTGGTTACTAAAAAAAAATTTTATTATATTTTCTCTTCATTTTCTTTTCAGAAGTCAATTGTTTATCTTCATCAATATATTACATTAAATAAATTAATTAAAGTTTGTGTGAATTTAATGTAAAAAATATATATCACAGTTACATGCAAAACAAATTGTAATCTTTGACTAAAAGATGAACACCTCAGCATCTATACTGATAAAAATATTCCTAGCAGTATATGCTGTATTTGAAATATCCATATGAACATTATCCTTAAGTATAGTTATTGTATTTGATGGGATATTTTGGTCGAAAACAAGAAGTGTTGTTGAGATTACAATATTGGACAGGAATGATTAACTTAACATTAAAGTAAAATAATAGAGGGGGCACGAGCATAGACGTTTAAGGGGGGGGGTAAAGGGGTGATTACACCCCCAAAATTTTCATTTTCAAAAATTTACCCCCCCCCCCAAATAAAAAAGCTTGGACGCTATGTAACTCTAACCATGGGAACCCTGCGCCGAGTTTTAATTTGGTCTTTAAATATCAGCTAATAGCGTCGGAAATATCAACACAGCTAAATAACTATAATAGAGCAGAAAGCAATTTGCTAGCAGACAAAATCTATCCCAACCATTTGGGCCAGGTAGTTATCAAAGAAGATAAAGTATAGAATAGAATCCAGGTAGACGATTCCCAAAAGTCATTCTGGCGTATAGTAAAATCGCAAGATTTCAGAAATTATCCAGATAGATTATCAAAATTAATGCCTTTTTTAATAATTTACTGAAAGCCCTGCCGACTGGCATTCAGCCAAATAAAATGGATTAAACCTTTATATAGTTTGCAAAACCATGTACAAAATTTAATTTCAACCTGAATTTATTTTTAGAAATGACTAAGAAATATTTGGACAAAAATAATAATATTGGCGCATTCGTTATATCCAAACTGGAAAATTGTACAATTCAAGTTGGTTATAAGTTTTTTATTGCGTGAGCGCGACTTTTCTTCAATTTCCTAAGATATATTTACGCCCCCACCCCCTCTGGTTTTTTTCTATCTCATTTTCTATGTGTGAAAGATAGACGGCAAAAACTGAGTGGCATTTTAAATATGGGTATGACACATAACCAAGGACGTCCAAGCTTTTTTATTGAAGGGGGGATTTGAAACATAACTAAGAGTTTAGATATCTCCATCCTAGCGGGCACAGGATGTCAGCAAACCTGGCAGGGTCATCCAGGGAAAATGCATACATTTTTTGACTTAAACAAAGCATTTTACCTTACCAAAATTTTACCGCTGACTGCAAGCTGCCAAGAACAGCTGCAGCCGCCAAAATTTATGTTTTGAGATTTCTAATATTTTACATAAAGAAAAACATTTTCAAAAACATTATTTTTCTAGCTTTAAAAATAAGAAAATTACAGATGTTTGAAATTTTTAAGTAAAAAAGGACCAAAAAACAAAGGTAGTTAAATAAAAGGGTAAATGAAGTGAACTTTGACTTTGACTCACTTTTAGTAGGAAATATATAATCAAACAGGGGACTTTTTAGAAATTTTAGCCCTCTAGCTCTAATAGGAGCTGAGATAATAAGGGTTGAACGCCCCCCCCCCCCCCCCCCCGCCTTCCCCTCCCCGACCGATAAAGGTGCAGCAAGGGACCCGACTGTTAAGGGTTAAGTTGGTTGTTTATACCTTACTTTCAATTAATAATCTTTTAGTGTTATCATTCCATGAATTAGGTTCTTATTGATGAACATAATAACAAAGTGTTCTTTACCTCTTACACTTACTCATTCTACTTTGCTAATAAAATTAGCTCAGAATGTTTAGAGTTGTTGAACTTTCCATGGTTTCTTCTTTATATTCTCTCAACAAGATTTACAGTACTAGCAGTACTTTCTTGTGTATGTCAATAACCAAAGTAATTCTAAATTGAAGACTTGATATTTACATGAGGTTGAATTCAAGTATCACAATTAATCTGGCATCTATGTGTGCTATCATCTTGATTTTGTTTGACTTGATGATAAGAATAAACATGCAATCTATGATAATTGTGAAGATAATCTAGCATTTGTGGGATATCAGATTGAGTTTCAAAGACAGTTTTGTGTTCCAAAAATTCATAACTTATCAGACAATATGACACTTTGGGAAATCTACAATCAGGCTGAAAATGTTTATCCAATTGGTTGTGTAAAATGTCCTTCTTACCTAACTTTAAGAATTTTAGGAGCAGGTGTCCTTTTTTATGGAAAGTATCAAATTCTTATTAGGATTCCTGAGAATTGCTAAAAAGTACAAGAAAACAATCACAGACTTAAAAAGAAATAGAATAATTCAAGTGAAACCTGTTTCTACCTCTAATACAAGTGAGAAAAAGTTTATGAGAGTTTACAACAAGTCAGTCAATACTGTTGACAGCACAAATGTAAATAGTGTGAAATTCTATCCATTTGAAATTCCTGACCCTAAGAACAGTATTATAAGAGCTTCTACTCCTGCTGTTGATGAAATACAAGTCATTGAAGAACAATTTGAAATTTAAAGGGGAAGAATAATTGCTGACACTGAAATTGTTAAAGAACAGAATAAAGTAAATTCTGAAAATGTAACTGATGATGCCAAGAAAGCTTGCAGTGCTGACTGGAAGGCTGTTAATGCACACTCCTTGAAAGAAAGTTTACCACCATGATATTAAGAACTTTAACCTGGACTATTTTATTTTGTGCTATTTTACTTCTTGCTTTCTCAGGTAATATACACATTCTTCCATTAGTTTGTCACTTACTTTGAACTTACTTAGATATCTATAACTAGCAGCTACTCCCCCTAAAAGGAACACAGTAATAGTGTCTGACTGATTATGACGTAAATAAAAAAATTAGCCAATGAGAGGCCACAATAAATTTTACCATTGGTCAATAACGGCCTCTCATTGGCTAATTTTTTTGTTACGTCATAATCAGTCAGACACTATTACTGTGTTCCCCTAAAAGCATCTACAGGAACTTGAGGGAATGGGGGTGAGAGGATTGAACCTCTACTGTAGTATTTGGAAATATTTGTAAAAATAAATTAATGGGCGATTTTGCTTGGGATGTTGGAATTATCTTCCCCTAAATTTTGTATAAACCTTCCTTGACCTTTGAAAAGCCTTACTGTAAATAAGAAACACATAGACATCGGCCAAGCATCCTGTTACTAAAGAATATTATTTTACAGTTGAGTGTATCTCCAGGGCAAGTTATGGTCATAAGCAAAAGGCTAAGGGCTTATCTGAATCCAGTATTTTGGCTTCTAACTGATGATAAAGTAATGCTTTTCTGTAAAACTAAGTTAATAAATAAAGTAGTAAGAATCTTCAATTAATGCTAATTCTACGAAATATTTCTAAAAAAAACCAAGGATGACAACATCCATAAAAGCGAAGCTCTGAAACGGTAGGACAGACGGACATTAACACTTGTATAATGTTAGAACTGAATAATCAGAATGTAAATGTATAAGAGTCAAAGCAAAATTGTAAGCAAATTTGTTGAAAAACTGCTTAAAACAGGATAATGTTTATGGACATACTTAGATTTTTAGGACTTGATTATAGAGTTGCTTCGCTTATAATATTGTACTTTGTTGTCCCAGGAATCAGTGTACCAAAAATCAGACCAATCGGATAATTAGGTCACATACAAATTTGTTGTTAAAATTGTAAAAAAAATCTACATATTTTAAATGGACGTACGGACATTCTGGTAATGATTATAGAGTTGCTACGCTTTCTAACTCGTACCTAACTTCTATAGGAATCACCATGCAAAGTTTTAAATCGATAGGACAGTTCTAATTTCTAACATGCCTAAATTAACGAAAAAAGCTATCCGTTACGGACGGACGTACCGACCCTAATTATAGAAAAGCTTCGCTTTTAATTATTGTGTAAATTATAAATATACACATATATAGTGTAGAATCCAGTGTATTATAGGGGCGCATTTCGAATCTGACATGTTGAACATATGCGCGTCCAACTTGTAGTACACATCCTCCATCCTCCAAAGATTTTTATGGGCAGAATGGTGACGATCATTACCTAAGCTTTTAATATTGGGTTCAAACTTCCTGATCGGTCCAGTAGTTTTGTCGCTCTGGCCGTTTTAAAAAGTCCGGTTTTATGTGGCGGACCTTGTATGTAGACTTATTTAAACTTTTTTTCTCAATATTATTTAGTTTCTAAAAAAAATAATACCCTAATAATGACATCATTTGATAAACTTATGAAATACCGAAGGCTTTTTTTTATAAAGGCATATCCAGAATATTTGTCTGAGAAAAGTTTGTTATTCTCCAGATTTTTCAATTCAACATTTAAACCAATGCAATGTATGGAGTATTATAGTAATGTGGGGGAAGGGTTAACCAATTTTTCTAGTTAGTCAATACTAAATATTTGATATTTGATAATATCTTACAATTAATGGAAAAAACTTTACTTCTTGTAAATATCATGTTTGAAATACCTCAACCGAGCGTCAGCCGCGTGTAAGCCTCAGTGAACCGTTATATTATAACTTTACATTTCACCTGGATGTCTTAATCTGTTGCTAAACAGTCAATTAATCTTTTCAGATTCTTTTGGTTTTGCACTTAGGCGTGTTTACTTTTCAGGCTTATAAGCGGCTGCCGAGCCCTGCAAAATACCATTAAAATAACTATATTTTATATTAGTAAAATATTAATTAAAATACACTTACAAAATATTTATCAAAATTTGATAAATATTGTTTTCGCGAATTTTCGACTGAATTGTTATAAAATAAGATATGAAAACATATATACTTTTTTAAACATGAAGCTCCTAGTTGCTATGGATTGAGGAAAATTACTCGGATGCCAAGTTATAATTCTAATCAAGCAATGATGACAACATCCATAATTAGTGAAGCTCTTAAATGTAAAATGTAAAAAAAGAAGAGCAATGTATTTAAATAAATGGTGAGCAAAAAAAAATGCGTAGATTTTTAAAATTCAAATTGTGCGGCTTGTGTTAATAGTAGAAAAATGTTACGCATACCATTAGAACCGATAAAAAGCCTATTTTTTGGAAATATAAGAACGATTCCTCTGCTACGTATAGTTAGGGAGCTACATGTTAAAATGTCCCAACTGACTTAAAACTTGACTTGCGAGTAAATTTTTGGACATTTTACCACCTAGCTCCTAGATTATTTGTAGCACATGAACCGTTCTTATATTTCAAAAAAATACAGTTCATAGCGGTTCTAACGGTATGCGTAACATTTTTCTACCATTAACACAAGCCGCGCAATTTGAATTTTAAAAATGTACACACGTCGTTTTGCAAGAATTAGTGTCTAATATTTACTAATATACTCGCAAGTCAAGTTTTAAGTCAGTTGGGACATTTTAACACGTAGCTCCCTAACTATACGTAGCAGAGGAATCGTTCTTATATTTCCAAAAAATAGACTTCTTATCGGTTCTAATGGTATGCGTAACGTTTTTCTACTATTAACACAAGCCGTGCAATTTGAATTTTAAAAATCTACGCATTTTTTTTTGCTCACCCTTTAGAAGGGAAAATATTATAGCTCAACATAGAGACAGGAGAGCATAGTGATTAATATGCTCAATGGTCAAACGAATCTTCACAATATTTCAACTAGGTAACATAACAGCTGTGCTGAGCAGTAATAATAAGTCGACAGACAATGCTTTGCATTGGTCTGCATAAAATTCACCAAAATATCAGCCTTCTGTCTTTTATTAAAAAGGGTTTTAAAGGATTGGAATAAAAATTTGCAAAAATTAAATTTCAGAAATTTCGGAAGAAAATGATCAAAAACATTTTGACATAATTGTTAATTTTAAATATATTTTTTCGTTGTTTAAGGTTATTTCTAAAGGTTTCAGCCGAAAAATTATTAAAGTCCCTCCACAGATTATGACGTCATACGATTAAATAGCCAATGAGCGGCCAGTATACACTGTAATTGACCAATGCAATGGTAAAATTTAAATATAAAACATATAAAATTTTAGATAAATGATTATTGTGATATTAGCCAATGAGAGGCCATTATACAATGTAATTGACCAATAGTAAAATTTATGCTGCCCTCTCATTGGCTTTTCTATCGTATGACGTCAAAATCTGTGGAGGGACTTTAATCATCTTCGTTTCAGCCTAGCTAATATCACAATAATCATTCCATTGCAAAAAACGCGATATTCAGTTTGTTTAAATATTCAATTAACCCATTAGTGCCGAACCGGGCATCAAAACCCGGTTCCGAAAAATGGAAAAAAAACCGGTTTCCGGCTTCATAATTGCATCATTCTCAGAATGAATCCCCCCTCTACTACCCTGACTTTCATTTCCCCCTGGAGCAGGCAGTTTAGCTTACTTCCGTTTGCTGGTATAGCTCAACAAAATTTGAAAATCATGAAAATTCAAAATACCCCTTTAACTTTTTTGTTTTTATAGTAAAGTCGCTGATTTTTTTTGTGAAATCTAATGTTTATTGACAAGTACATCTATTTGTGAATTCGTTTTATTCAAATTATAATTTTTTATATGATTTTTTAATCGATTTTTTACGCCCTATTATGACCCGGTTCGGCTTGGCCATAAATACCCGAAAATTTTAAAACCCGGCTCGGTTTCGGTTTTTATTACCCGGTTTTAACTTTTCAACCAATAAAAATAACAGTTTACGTCATTAGTAAGGGTTTGAGCCACCCTAATAACCCTAGTAATCTCTATAGGTGTCACCCAATAGTTTTATGCTCGTTTTCTGATATGTAACACCCAAATTTTATATGTTCTTTTTTTGTAGTGTGTGTCTTTTAAAACTTCGAGCAACGGGTTTTTTTACCCGAAAACGGCGGCACCTATAGATGAAACACTAAATTTGAAATAAATCGCTTCGTATTATACTTGTAGCTCTTTAGATTACATGAGGTTGTGTAGTTTTCAATTACGGATCGTATCAAAGTTCTAAAAAGTGTTCATCTCACTTTTGTTGTTCAAAAATTACATTTTTCGATTTTTGGTCAAAATAACCGGGTTTATACAGGTCAACCGGGTTTTAAAACTGGGGGAAAGCACCAAAAACGGGTGTTAATGCCTGGTTGGTATTTATGGCCAAGCCGAACCGGGTTTTTTTGCAACTTTCCTGTGCACGCCACTAGAGCAAAACAAAAAAATACGAATTCCGTTTTGACCATTATAAAGCTTCCCTGAAACTTACAGCTCGATCGGCCCATAAAAGTGGCGCTCGGCACTAATGGGTTAATTAGGTTTTTTCAAGAATGTCAAGCGTGGGAAAATTTTTAGAATGTGGGAACCATTTAATTTTCATTTAAATGGTACATATGTTTTTCATTTAATTTCATTTTTAGGACCCGTGAGAAAATTTTTTTAACGTGAGAACCATTTAATTTTCATTGAATTTCATTTTTTGGAAGTGTGGGAAAAAACATGAGAAAAAATATGTTTTAGTATAAAGAAATGTTCTATCAGTTTCAAACCTTTTTCATTCGATAGATCATACTGACTTTGGAAAAACTGTCAGACCGATTTTTGAAATTCAATCTGTGAAAAAAGATATTCAAGTTTTAATTTTTTGTTTTGAAAATATTATTTTCATGTATTGACGCCATCTTGGATTATGATAATTTTTTTTTGTTAGAAGATTTTTTTTCTAAAATATTTTTAAAAAATTAACTTTTTACAATAAAAAAATCTTTGAACTTAAATTGACCAATAATTCAAAGATTTTTTCTCTTTGATTTGGAAGATTTTTTATGATTTTTATTTGTAATTTCAAATAAAAACACAACAGTAAAAAAAAATGAAAATTAAATGAAAAAACGTTTTATGATTTTATTCAAGAAATTATTTGCTAACATCACCTTTTTGTTGCAATAGAATGTTATTTAAGCAAACAAAATTTAGCATAAATGGATATTTAAATCCCAAGGTATTAAATGATCGAGCGTTAGCTCATCATTTAAATAACTCATTTATCTAAAGGTACACTCCAAAACAATCTTTAGTATTTATTTAGTAAACTAGGCTGAAAACAAGAATGACAACATTCATGAGTATCAAAGTACAAAAATCTTGGTTGGACCAAAAGACAAAGTAAGTTAAAGAGAAGATGTTAGTTGGTCATCAAAGAAAAAGAAAAAACATAGGATAAGACACATTTACAAATATATATTTATGTTTTTGTACTATAATCAACAGACCAATGTTTATACTAATTGTTCATAGGTATAGTGAAAAATCACAAAATAAATTCTGTCTATCTTATCCTATAATTTAAAGTAATAAGCTTTTTTTGTCTGTAGCGAAAGATCTTGCTAACCGCTGAACTGATATGGTTCTCCTTTACAATCAAGCTACTCTTACTATTTCGGGGGAGAGTATCTCCCACATTAATTGCCCCTAGAGGCGTGACCGCTAGTTTCTTAAATAGGAGCCGAGAATTATGTTTTCACAAGAATAGGATCTTTTTATTGTTAAAGAAAAAAATTGTCAAAGGAAATATAAAATTCTGTAAAAATATAAGTCTTTTGGTACAATAAATTTACCTTGAGCATTCTGAAAACTGATTTAAATTCAGGGTTTTTTTAAATGTAGGGGGACAAAGTGTCTCAAAAATCAGCCACGTGACGTCATAAAAATGAGGGAAAGGAAAAGTGGGCAAGAAAAACCAAAATAAAAAGAGATGGATAATCCTTCATTTTTATGAAGTCACATGGCTGATTTTTGAGACAATTTGTCCCCCTACTTTTAAATTAATTAAATTAATTTTCTTACCATTCGAAACGGAAATATTGTCAAATGTCTGAAAATCGTAGATTCTTTTCACTAAATAATTATTTTATTCCTTCCCGGAATTATATATTTGTTAATATTTTAATATAAATAATCATGCAAATAATTGATTGCTGCACTTAAACTTAGACAACCCGCAAGAAACATCAGACTTATTTCTCTTTTTACGATCTTAGCTAAAAAGAATAAGTGATATTAAGTTAAGAAAAAGTTTTATCAAAAGAATAGTATTGTGAATAATACCTGAAGTTCATTACAATGAAAACATCTACATCAATATTAATAAAAATATTCCTAGCAATTTATGCTGTCTTGATAGTACTTATTGGAACTTTATCATTTAGCATAATAATTGTCTTTGATGGCATATTTTGGTTGTTCTCAATCATATGTTCCACATTATATATTATCTATCTGAAAACAAGAAGTGTTGTGGAGATAACAATTTTGGACAGGAATGAATAATATCAACTTAAATATATAAGCCTAGCATAACATAACAAGCAGGACATCCAAGTAAGGGGTTTGTATTTATGGGGTTAAAACCCATCAAAAAAATTTCTATCATTACTTTTAAAAAATCATGTTCCTCAAAATTCCCTCAGCTATTAATGGTTACATTTTAGTTTTTCGTGCATTCCAACAATTGGTCTGTCTGAAAATAAGTGGGGAGGATTTTTTTCTTGTTATACCTAACCCATGTGAAAAGACCTGACCCTGCGAGGATTGTACCTCTCTCTACAATCTCTATCCGTATGTGACTACCCATTTCCCAAAATAATCTATCCTAAGCTGAACTAACGTAATAAACAACCAAACGTAACCCCCCTCCACAATTTTCAATTTTGTTTCAAAATAAAGGAGGGGGTTGGTGATCAACAAGGCACTTTGAGGGATAACAGCGGAGGGTGATACTTAAAAAATACAATCACTGAATCGGCTATGGTTTCCAAATCACCAAAATTATTTTAGTAATAAAAAACTTCGAAGATCTTATTAAAAACCTACAAAATTGAATAAAATTATATTTTGATAACACTTCTATGTTTTCCACACTTTTCCTTTCAGACAAACATACAAAATAAAGTTTGGGGATCTGACTACCAAAGCCAATTCAGGGATACTTGTTTTTTTTAAGAACTCACCTCTTATTTATTCTCTATGTCTCAATAATAAGATCAATATTGATATCATTCCTTGGTCAGGTTTCTACTGATGAACATAGTGACAAAAGTTTTCTTTACCTGTTACACCTACTTCTTCTACATTGCCAACACTTTCAACAGAGAATGTTTAGAGTTAGTCAACTTCCCTTGGTATCTGCTTTACATACTATCTGCCAGGTTTACAATCATTGCAGAAACAACCACCTTCTTATGCATGTCTATTTCGAAAGTGATCCTAAATTGGAGACTTGACATTTACATGAAACTTAACTCAAGTTTAACTATTAATCTAGCATCTTTTTGTGTTATAATCTTAATTGTGATTGATATGGTGATAAGGATTGACATGCATCTCTATGGAAACTGTGAGGATAGAATAGCCATAGTTGGATATCAAATAGAATTTCAAAGGAATATGTGCATCCCAGAATCCTACAATACAACCGATAATATGACTCTTTGTGAAATCTACAATCAAGCTAAGAATATCTATCTAATTGGATGCCTAAAATGTCCATCTTATCCAACATTGAGGATTTTGGGTGGAGCAGTTTTGATAATGGAAAGTTTAAAATTTGTACTAGGATTCCTCAGAATTATCAGAAAGTTTAAGAAAAACTTTAAGACTAACCTTGTTAACCCTACACTTTCTCAGAGTGAAAATACTAGAAAGATGCACAAGTCCAAAAGTACTTCTGAAACCAATGTGAAACCATACAATTTAGATAACAGCATAAAGGGTAATAATGAAGATGATTGTCAAATTGAGTTTTCAGAGCCCAACAGAATGAGTTTAAGAGCTGTTTCACCTGCTATTGATGAAATAGAAGTCATTGAACAAATTCAAGATGATCCAAATATTACTGATGCAACAAATAATGAAGTTAACTTGACTGTCAGGTACACTTTAATAGTAATATTTCTAGAATAGCCAATAGAGGACTGATTACATCATGAGATCTTGATATAACTTTAAATAAAATCTTACTTATTGATGTGCATGATTCCATGGCCAAACGCTAACTCTGTGATTGTAAGATCTTTGTCTGAAAGTCCAAACTGGTCATGGTCATGAGTTGCGCCTTTTTTGGGCCATGGCATTCACCCTGATCTAACTATTTAAGTTGCACAACTGACATAGCTTCAGTAGGAACTATTTTTAAATTAGATATATGAGACTATAGATAAAATTTATAATTGTTTCAGGTTTGAAAAGGCAACTACTGAAACTGATACAAAAGAAGATGAAATCCAAGATGCTCCAAATGTTGTTGAAGATAAAGTTGATATAAAGATTAATGTCAGGTAAGGATCATAATTAATGTTACCAATTGTGTTTTAAAGAAGGACTAAATCAGGGATCTACAGGGATAAGACAATGGCAGATAAATCCCCGATGATGATACACAAAATTACTCCTTCTGTAGATTAAAATTATCGATTGAAACGTTTTAACACGCAAGTTAATTCACCAACCAATTTAAGATTCAAGATTCACTAGTCCCCAATGTCGATAAGCCAACAAATAAGAAAACGGTATTATAAAACTTAGGGGACCAGTTTAATAAACACCCCATTGTCCTCTCTCTCCCTCTGGTACTTAAAATTTCATTCACTTTTCAGTTCTCAAAATAAAACTACTCCTACTGCACCAAAGGAACAAAGAATCAACCACTGGAAGGTTGTAGTGGCTCCTGCACTGAGGGAAAGTTTTAAATCTATGGTACTGAGAACATCAACTTGGACTCTGGTACTTGGGGTTATGGCAATGCTGGCTTATTCAGGTAAAATAAAGAAATAAAGAAAGTAAAAATAACAATATAATTTTGACCTTAAAAAGCATTCAAATTTCCCATTTAATTCTTACCTAGCTGCTACGCACCTAGAGGCCACTAGGGGCATTTTAGGAAAGGATGGGTGTGGGGGGAGTGATTAAGTCGACAATTCATTTTCAGTTTAAAATGAAAAAAAGAAAAAAATCGGGGTGATATTTTTTCCACGGATGATTTCTCTTGGGATGGAGAAGGTATCCTTCCAACAAAATATTTATAAAACTATCCTGGACTTTTCAGAAGCCTCACTGTAAAGGACCATATCGGATCAGTTGTTAGTGAGATCTTAAGCTTTAGACATACATCCTGTTACTTTGTTAAAGAATAATTCTTTTCCATTTTTAATTTTGGATCCTCACTTCTAAATTATATATTTACATATTTCAGAATTAAGTGTTTCGCCAGGACAAGTAATTTACATGAGCAAGAGGCTTGAAGCTTATCTAAATCCAGTATTTTGGCTTCTGACGGATGATAAAGTAATGCTCTTCTATAAAACTAAATTTGATAAATTTGCAAGAATCTTCAAATTTAGCTAATTTGATTTTATGTATTTGGTTTCTAATAAGATAATATTGATATATGTAGTAACGAAATATTGGAAAATTTTTATTTAAATAAATGTCTATCCAAATATTTTATTATTTAGTGTATAAACATTTTCCATGAAAGAACACAATTGGAATTTGGGGGAATGTTTAATTATTAAGTGTATATAAATTTTCTATAAAAAAAACATGATTTGAATTTGGAGAGATATTTTTGTTACAATACTAAATAAATTTTCATAAAGACTTTTGAAACTGCAATTAAAATTGTATAAGTCATAGTAAGAAAATTAATTAATTTTCCAGTGTGGATTCGAACCCGTTTAAAATTTACTGGATCAGAAACGGTTCTGATCCATGCTGAAAAATCATGCATCTGTTCATTCAAACTTAATTTTCTCTTACCGTCGACAGTGAAAATAACTTTTAAATAATATCCTAAAATTACTATTTTTTTTAATGCCATATATTCGACAATTAATAAAACATTGGGATAAAAAGACAAGGTTTTGAAAAAGAATTGACAAGGTTATCTACCTAACACCCTAAAAGTAAATAAGCTTTGCATTTTTAAAACAAAAACCGGGTATAGTCCCTCTCGTGGCAAGGCCCCTTAACGGTGATTATTTGAATTTTCACAGTAGCTTTTCTCCTATAACTAGCCCCTTGAGGGGGGCTCGAACCCTGCGGGGCCAATTGCCTAACCTAACCTAAAATAACATATCAAAAGACAATTTTAAGATACGAAGAATCGCCCCTTAAGGGGCGTTGCCACGAAAGGGACTTTACCCCCAAAAACCTATGGAATTGGATTTATTATTACTTTGATGTTACACTATATTTTTATGTTCTCCCTCCAATAAAGTGAAAGCAGGCTAAAATAATGACCCAGGTTCTAATTAATACCATAAAAACACCTAGGTTTTACCACTTTTATGGTAAAATTTTACCAGCCTATACGATTTAAAAGGTGGTAAAATTTTACCGTAACCGTGGTAAAAACACTTTTTGTGGTACTCTCTCACGCTTTTTACCAGCGATTTTTACCACAATTATCGGTAAAATTTTACCAGATTTCCGGTAAAATATTACCATTTTAGGACGCAAATTTATACCAGATTTTGACCAATTTTTACCACTTTTTTGGTAAAATCTTACCGCAAATTTCTGTAAGATTTTACCGAAAAAGTGGTAAAACTGTTCAACACCTGGTAATATTTTTGCCCTAAATTGGTAAAATTTTACCAGAAATAGGGTAAATATGGTAAAAATTTACCAAAAATTGTGGTAAAAACGGGTGGTAAAAATCACGAGAAAGTGGTAAAAAACGACTGACCTTAATTATAGAATAACATCGCACGTATAAATCGCAAAAATAAAAAAAAAATTGTTTTCATTTTTATCTTTATTGATTGAAACAACACTTAAACATATTTTTTTACATAATGATTTACATAGGTACGATAGCGCGCTACTATATAGGTATATATTCACAGAAATTTTCTTAATTAGTCTAATTCTAGACGTGGTTTAAATGACCAAATATTACATAGTTTTATTCAGATACTATAACTGCATGTTTAATCGGTTTAAGCTGAGAAATTAACACAAATTATACATAGGTTTTAAGCTGAGATCTGGATTCTAATTGTACTTTATACTAGAACATTTTTATACACAAGAAATAAATATATTACGAAGTTACTTTCCATTAATTTAAATTTTCAAAAATTTGCTATAGGAATAGCGGTTTCAAATAATATTATATGAATATTCTCATCATCAGAACAAAACTGTCGAAACTGTCATATAGATTAATGTACGTACAAATTAAAGGTGGTTAAACATATTTTTGACTCAAGATATCTTGATATATATCACTTTTTTATCACAAATAGTTTTTACGCGTATGCATATATGATCTGACTGGAAGGACTATTATACATCAGCTTACTTTTGTCCTTCTTTTCTTTCCTTTTGCCTCTTGTGAAAGAACACGCGGCAGTCAGCACACAACCAGGTGCATTCTATGAGTCTTGTGTTCGTTGGCAGCTCGCTTCGGGGACTGCGTCCATGGGCGCAGGTCTTGATTTTCCCCGGTGTTGATGTTCTTTTGCGCCTACTCAGTTTTGATGCTGGCGGGATTGTAGGAGGGGGTGGTTCAAACATCTCCTGCTCATCATCTGACACTCGATACACTGAAATTAAAATATTTTTTAAAATTATTTTTTTGTACAAAAAAATAGTTCAATTTTACAATAGTTTTTTTTTCTAGCCTAACCTAACCTAACCTAGTGTATTAATAGAAAGAGTAATATTTCTAGTTTTAGCCTAACCTAGCCTACCTAACCTAGCCTAGCCTAGCCTAGCCTAGCCTAGCCTAGCCTAGCCTAGCCTAGCCTAACCTAACCTAACCTAACCTAACCTAACCTAGTGTAATAATACAATGTATTACGGCATTTTCTTAGTGCCTAGTACAGAAATGTTTCACTATATGCTTTGGGCACAGTCGCTAGTATAAATATTGTACTATACCTGGGCTTTTTGGTCCTGGATCTTTATGTTCTCATAAATGATATCAAAATCCGGTTTGTTTTCCATATCCCTGAAATTAAACAATCTATACTACAAAGTAAAACGATTTTTGTTTGTATGTAGCGAAGGATCTTGCTAACCGCTGAACCGATCGGGTTCTTCTCATAGGTACCGGCAAGGGAAGGGAGTGGCAAAAGAAACTTTAAGGATATACTTCATATTAGAGGGTTTAGCGTACAGAAAAATCATTTACAACACAGTCGCCAGGATAAAGTAGTAAAAACAATTTTAAGAAAATCTTACTTTGCTGGTGTTTCCATAACAGTGATTTCCTTAACCTCGTTCTCATCCGAATTTCCTGGAGAGCCAGCTGTTTTGTTCCTGAATTAAACAATATATATATAATAATCTATTTAAATTAAGTAGTCAACTTTTTGGTTCCACATTTACCCCTTCCACCTTACCCAGCTAGAGGCGTACTTGCTAGTACTTGCTTTTAATAAATAAAGGAACACGTTGAATTTGTCTTTACAGAAAAATCATTTACAACGCTGTCGCCCGGATAAAGTATGAAAAAAGAATATTAAAAGAAATATCTTACTTTGCTTCTCCTTCCATAACAGTGATTTCCTTAACCTCGTTCTCATCCGGTTTTCCTGGAGAGCCAGCTGTTTTGTTCCTGAATTAAACAATATATATATAATAATCTATTTAAATTAAGTAGTCAACTTTTTGGTTCCACATTTACCCCTTCCACCTTACCCAGCTAGAGGCGTACTTGCTAGTACTTGCTTTTAATAAATAAAGGAACACGTTGAATTTGTCTTTACAGAAAAATCATTTACAACACTGTCGCCCGGATAAAGTATGAAAAAAGAATATTAAAAGAAATATCTTACTTTGCTTCTCCTTCCATAACAGAGTCTTGTCCGACCTTCTGGTCATCCTTTTTTGCCGGACATCTCTCGGATTTTTCCCTGAATTAAGCAATCATTATTTTAATTAAATAGTAAACTTCTTTTGGTCCACATTTACCCCTCCCACCTTACCCCTAGAGGCATACTTGCTAGTTTTGTAATATATAAAGGTGAATTTGTCTGTACCGAAAAATCATTTACAACACTGTCGCCCGGATAAAGTATGAAAAAAGAATATTAAAAGAAATATCTTACTTTGCTTCTCCTTCCATAACAGAGTCTTGTCCGACCTTCTGGTCATCCTTTTGTGCCGGACATCTCTCGGATTGCTCCCTGAATTAAGCAATCATATTATAATTAAATAGTAAACTTTTTTTGGTCCACATTTACCCCTCCCACCTTACCCCTAGAGGCATACTTGCTAGTTTTGTAATATATAAAGGTGAATTTGTCTGTACCGAAAAATCATTTACAACACAGTCGCCCGGATAAAGTATGAAAAAAGAATATTAAAAGAAATATCTTACTTTGCTTCTCCTTCCATAACAGAGTCTTGTCCGACCTTCTGGTCATCCTTTTGTGCCGGACATCTCTCGGATTGCTCCCTGAATTAAGCAATCATATTATAATTAAATAGTAAACTTTTTTTGGTCCACATTTACCCCTCCCACCTTACCCCTAGAGGCATACTTGCTAGTTTTGTAATATATAAAGGTGAATTTGTCTGTACCGAAAAATCATTTACAACACAGTCACCCGGATAAAGTATGAAAAAAGAATATTAAAAGAAATATCTTACTTTGCTTCTCCTTCCATAACAGAGTCTTGTCCGACCTTCTGGTCATCCTTTTGTGCCGGACATCTCTCGGATTGCTCCCTGAATTAAGCAATCATATTATAATTAAATAGTAAACTTTTTTTGGTCCACATTTACCCCTCCCACCTTACCCCTAGAGGCATACTTGCTAGTTTTGTAATATATAAAGGTGAATTTGTCTGTACCGAAAAATCATTTACAACACAGTCGCCCGGATTAAATAGAAAAAAAGAAGTGAAAAAAATTTCTTACTTTGTTTGTGTTTCCAAACAAGCGATCTCCTCTTCCAAAGAAGCAATTTTTTGCTTTGCTGCCCCAAGGTCTTGTTTTAATTTCTGCATTGTCAAGCTTGGGAACTTATCCCATCCATCGTCGTCCCTGAAAAATAAAAAAAAATAATACTAAAGTAACAGGATGTCCGTGTTTATGTACCGAAGGATCTCGCTAACCACTGAACCGATCGGGTTCTTCTCATAGGTACCGGCAAGGGAAGGGAGTGGCAAAAGAAACTTTAAGAGATATACTTCATATTAGAGGGTTTAGCGTAGCTGCTAATTTGAAATATCAGGGGTGTATATCCTATATGGGATCCCCTGTTCAGGTGGTGGGGGGAAAATAACTAAAATATGTGTGGTAGGAGGTATTAAACCAAAAAATTTTAGTTCTTTAAATATTTCTCCATTTCCGTCCCTACTTGGTGAGATAAAAATAGGTGGGAAAAAAATACAAAATTTTGTACCACGGGAACAAAATAAATCTTGTGCGTAATGTACACCCCTGAATGAAACTATAATTATTCGCCATAACAATAATGTTTATCCTACTCTTTTCAATCCGGCTACTACCACCTTCCGAACAGAAATAGAATGGTAACAAAAATAAATAAACTTACGTAGTGCAATCCAAAGTTAGGTTCAAATCTTCTGTATCAGACGATTTAGGAGGGCTATCAGGCAGGTCAGGCAGCTCAGCAGGCAGCTCAGGCTCAGACACACTCATTTCGTTCTTCTCTTTTTCGCTATCACTGAAATATATAAATATATATTATATATCCCAGGTAATCGGACCTTTGCCCAAAGAAGTAATTACCAAAAAATATGTAATATGTATTTATGTAATTATGTTGTGATGGATTGTCGAATCCGATTCGATGAATGGTTACCAAAATATAGCTAGGGACGGACGGACGGACAGACAGACAGACAGACATCATTCTACTTCGTTTTATACTTATTAAAATATTACTCACCCACTTGTGGTTTCCGGCTTCTGTTCTTCGTGCTGTTCGTCTCTCTCTAAGTCGGCTGCTGCGGCTGACATGTCGGACATTCTATATTAAATTTGAAAAGAAACAAATTATCACTGGTAATTAAATTTTCATGAATAAATGTCCAAAAAACTGACGTAGGGAATTTTAATATAATAGGGTCCAGCAAGATCACATATTGGTATATCTTATATTGTAAACAAGTATATAGACAAATTTCATTTACAAAAAGTTAATACAAATTTGAAACGTTCTCTTTTTTAATTACAGCACATAAACCTTACGGATTTTACCATGGAAATCTACCACCCTATTAATTAAAACATTCCCTACGATAACTGTTATATATTGTAGTATAGTTCAGTTTTAAGTTTTGGCTTAAAAGTAGAAACATCATTTACTCTTTATTGCTCTGTAAAAGTTAAGAGCATATTTAAGAGAACATTTAAGAGAACTTTTAAGAGAACATTTATTTAGTTAGTCAGTTGATATTGAGAGTCCTAACACAGAACATTATCTGGTTTGGGTTCGAGTCTTTATTAAGACCAATACAGCTATTTACAGACTTCCTACTACTTTAGATAGTTTGCATAGGCAGATATTCTACCCCTTCAAAGTGTATAGTTAATTAATACATTGTATTAATTAAACAGTCAGTCATCCTGTTGCTTGGTGTCCTGATAATTAGACAGACAGTCATCCTGCTACTTCAGAGTTATACAGCTAATTAATACCTTGTATTAATTAGACAGACAGTCATTCTGCTACTTCAGAGTTGTACAGCTAATTAATACCTTTGTATTAATTAGACAGACAGTCATCCTGCTACTTCAGAGTTAAACAGCTAATTAATACCTTTGTATTAATTAGACAGACAGTCATCCTGCTACTTCAGAGTTATACAGCTAATTAATACCTTTGTATTAATTAGACAGACAGTCATCCTGCTACTTCAGAGTTATACAGCTAATTAATACATTTGTACTAATTAGACAGACAGTCATCCTGCTACTTCAAAGTGCATAGTTAATTAATACATTGTATTAATTAAACAGACAGTCATCCTGTTGCTTGATGTCCTGATATACAGACAGACATCCTGCTACTTCAGAACTTTCCAGCTTTGAATAATCAGTAGTTTTGACTTATTAACATATTTAATCATTTCTAAATATAGTATCAATATATAATCTTATTTACTCAAAAACTGCATTTAATCCAATATAATAAATACTTAAAAATCTGTTTGCATTTTGAATTAAATATTAAGTCTACTCTATCATTAACTTATGTAAGTCTGTCTATATCACATTTGGCGCAGTCTTATTGTGCTACGTGTTATTTAGACCTGCTGCTGAGTTAAGGGTGGGGGAAGTGGTGTTTAATTTGAATTCAATCACTTTTTGAGATTTTTTTTATCTCGGATTTTTCACAGTTTTGTTTTATTTTTTTATATTTCTAACTTGATTTATATTTTAGGTTTCTGTGGAATTTCATTCTTTAACTCTTCTGATCTAAATTTCACGGCGAATCTAGTTCTAGTGCTCGGATATGGCTGATGGAGAAAAAGGAGAGCGGGGTAAAAATGAAGGCAAGCGTGGACGGCCGCCTAAGCGTCCTAGGGAGACTGACAGTCAGGATGATGATGGAACTCCCGAAAATTGGGAGGAGGATGATGCTGTGGCTGAGGATGTTGGTGCAGGTGCTAATGCAGAAGTGGAGTCGGCTCTGGGTGCTGTGGAGAATGATGCTGTGCCTGAAAGTATAAAGAAATATGTTAGGGCAATGATAAAAGAGCATACGTCTGTTAAGAGCCGAGTGGATCGGTTAACCGCGGCGAATAAACGGCTGGAGAATAAGGTGAAAGAGTTCAAAAGTTCAGATGAGCATAAGAAATTAGGTTATGATGTTGATTTAGCTACTATCAAGAAAAAGGTGGCTCAATTGCCACCAGATGGCGACATTGGTGGATTCTTGTATGAGACAAGTTTGGGGGCTAGTGTGGCTACAGCTAAATCGATGGGGGATGATTCATTTAATGCATCTTTTATTAATCGATTGAGTGTGGAGGCTAAATTGGATTCTACTAGTTTCGAGGCTAAGAGGGTAGAGAGTGCTCCTGGACATTTGAAGTTTTCGCAGATAGATTTTTTGGGTCCAGCTGGTAATGGTAATTGGATGAATGTACGTGAGAGTTGTTTGACCGAGTATGAGAATCAGTTATTGGATATATTTCCTTTAATCGAGGAAAGGGCTGAAGTGCTTAAGGCTTACAAAAAGGTGGCTGGTGGCAGTGTCAGTCAGCAGACTGTAGAGGGACAGTTTAAGGAGTTTTGTCTGGTAAGGGGTGTCAAGTGGGACAGTGATTTTGTGCGGGACGCTCCGTTTTGGGATGGAAATATTGATTTTGAGGATTATTTTTTGTCCTTGTGGAGGGTTGCTCGGTTCGCAAAATTGGAGGATCCCATGCTTTTCAAGGATGTGTTGTACAATAGGATTTTTGAGTGCAAGGGAAAGAAAATGGGGAGGCTTATTACTCCGGAGGCTAATGCCTCCCTGAGTGCTTTAGGTTATTACCTGTTGATAAGGAGGTTGGTGATACCGTTTGCAGATACAGAATCAGCTACTGAATTCTTCTACGCCCTGAAACAAAAGAGTGGTCAGAATGTGGATGTGTTCTTTAATGAGAAATTACGGTTGTTTAGACTTATGCATCCTGGTCATATTTCTAAACAATCTTGGCGTGATTTTTATAACAATGTGGCGAAGAATTTAATGTTTACAGATTTAGCTAGAGATATGGCCAACTTTGTTGAATCTATGCATTACCTGGAGGATTATAGCTCATTCTTGACTTATTTGATTCGTAGAGGTCAACATTACATCAGCTGGGCTCGTTCTGGACACATTTCACCTGAAAATGTGACGTCATGTTATTCCCAGGCTATGGAAGGGTTGAAATTGGAAGAATCTAGGGAGGTGAAATCTAGGCCTGTGATTAGTGAGGTGCATGTATCCGATTTGGCTGACAGAACTGGGACTGGCAATAATAATGCTTGGATTGAGGGGAAGGATGATATCCCTTGGGATCAAGTTGAGAATGTGATTGGGGCTTGGAATTCGAAGGCTAAGAATATGATTTGTTGGTATTGTGGGAAAGAAGGACATATAATGGCTGATTGCTGGCAGAAGAGGGATGGTAAGCCGCCTGCCCCTGATTCTCGCATAGGTAAGACCAAGGCTAAGCTCTTTCCGGCCAATAATGAAAAGGGAGAGGGGCCTGGAGTGCCTAATAATCGGGTGATACCTGAGCAGTTTCTGAAGAAATCAGTCAATCAGAGGGGGCCGGCTGTGGATTCTGAAAAAAGCAGAGATAAAAAACAATATGAGGCTATGATTGCTGAAATGGCTAGGTTCAATTATCAATAATAACCTGTGTAGTAGTGTGATGATTGATTCGATGTATAAACCTTATTTTATATATCGTTTCTTTATCCACATATATTATATCTAGGTTATATTATTGTAATTGAGTTTTTAAGCTATGTAAAATATGAAAATTTTTGCTGTTTTGTATTCGGATAATGGCTCTCAATGTTGTGAAGAAGTTTCTGTTTTTGTTTTTTTTTTTAGTCAATGTTTGGAGGTGCTAGTAACTGTTAATGGGAACAATATATTATATAATACATTTAGTATAATTGTGTATAAATTTTGGTAGGTATCTAAACAAAGTTTTAATGAATATTAAACCTTTGAGGGGTACTTACTTGTGTTGCAAGGAGTTTGGTGTCTAGTCACGAGGGGCTGATGTTCTGCAGGCTGTGCATGACATAATATGTTGATCAGTATGCTGGCGGCTGGTGGATGGCGGAGGGCTGGCTGCTGTGTTGTAGATTGATGGCTTTATATCTGAAATTTGAATTTAATTAATTAAATATATACATTAATTATTTATAACACGACACTGAAATTTTAATCCGACGGAACGGTGGCAGAAGTTACTAGGGCTTTAAAGGGATCGTGAAGTCTTGAAGATAAAGAAAGAAAAATGCCTATTTGCGCGGATTTAGAGTTTTTGTACCAGGAGCTGATATTACAGTGGAGGAGTTAGGAATTTTAACTCTTTAATATCTAGAGAAATTTCTGATAAACATGAAATTGGTTTCTGTCCTGCTAAGTTATCAGCCTATTCGGTAGATTAAAAGAAAGTTAATATTATTGGATATGTTGAGTTAAAATTTAGATTTGTGGGAACCAAGCTGTGTTTACAGAAATATTTTATGTACCTGAGGTAACAGGCAAGTTGGTGAATCTCGGTTCTGATTTCCTGAAGAAAAATAAAAATAATATTTGTTTGGAAGTGGATAAATTTGAATTTCATGGAGAATCTGTTCCTATTAATTCTTGTTTACAAAAACAGGTAGTGGCGGAAATGTAGAAAATTCCCATTTTGTCCGGTCATAGATATTCTGAGATTCTTTCTAAACCTACTCTGTCAGGGATAAAGGAGGGGTTAACATAGTTAATGCATCGATAAAACCTATTACCTTGCTTAAAAATGTGAAGATGGGGCACTGTTTTGTCATGGACAATCTGGATTCCACCTGTAAGAAAACAATTAATGAATTAAATAAACCAGAAAAGTTGTCAGGGCAGAAAATGCATGAACGAGTACAGTTTATTATTCAACAATTGAAGTTAGAGGAAAATCAGATGATTAAGGAAAATCCAGAATTGAAACCAAAGATTATTAAAATTTGCAACGCGCCATCCTTGTTTTGTGCTTTGATGGACAAGATGTTATCCATTTTACTAGGGATGTATGGTTTCTGTATCAGTTACCTGGATGATTTGATTGTGTTTTCGGTTAGTCCAGAGGAGCATGTAGAACATTTGCAGGCGTTGTTTCCGGTTATCAGACAGGGCAACCTGGAATGGAATCTGGATAAGTGTGATTTACTGACTAGAGAATGCCACTATCTGGAGCATATTATTAGTGCCGCCAGATTGAAGATGAATCCTTCATATTTGGAACGGATTAAGGATTGGGGCAAGCCTAAGACAGGAAAGGAGTTACAGAAATTTTTGGGATTCACTAATTATTACAAACGGTTAAGTTTGTTTTAATCATAATCTGCTTAGCTTATTTTCCAGGTATATATTTACGTGTCAGCTAGTTGATGCTAAGACTGAGACAGCAGTGAAGGCTATTTTGGAGAATTTTGTACCTATCTATGGTTTATTTTGGAGAATTTTGTACCTACCTATGGTTTATTTTGGAGAATTTTGTACCTACCTATGGTTTATTTTGGAGAATTTTGTACCTACCTATGGTTTATTTTGGAGAATTTTGTACCTACCTATAATTTATTTCGGGCTTTGAGATCTGACAGAGTTACAAAAAGGGGGTAATGAAAGGATTGGGGGTGGACACCGTTTTAGTTCCTTTCAAGAATCCAAAATTACCTGTGACAACATTGGTGATTAACTGCTCCAAGAGCTCAAGGACAGGTTATTCGTTTTTTGGTCGTATTTGGAATTTCTGAAACATATGGAGGATATAATTAAGAGAATTTACATATATTTGGAGGTTCAAAACAAACACAGAGTACAGAAGGAAGCATTAAGAGTGACGTGTTCAAGAAGTTACAGTCTTTCTACGGTGGGCCTTTTATTTTGGTCAAAAAGTTTTCGGATGCTTTGTATGAATTAGCGCCTTTTGGGAATCACCCCCTCCTTCAAGGGATTGAACATAAAAAAATATTATGTATCATTCAAGTCAATGTTGAATTCTGTTTTAAAGGGACTGTGTATGAAATATCTCCCTTTAAATATATGATGGCGGTTGAGTCTGTAGTACCTGTTTCTAAAGCTGGAACAAGTGTTGATGAGGTCAATTTTCCATTGGATTAGTTGCTTCCATTTGCTATCTTTGCCTGAAAAAGTGGTGACGATTAAAATGAGTGGGTCAGTAGCTAAATGGGATACAAAGAGGAGGTTAAATCTCAAGTAGGAGGTCCTGTGGTACATGTGCAGATTAATAAATATAAAAGTTTTATATATATGTTTATATAATGGAGATTCATTAAATTATTGTTTAATTATTTTAATAACAAATATGTGCTTATTAAGCTAGTAAGTTGGGAAATTGATCTACAATAAAAGTTAAGTCCAGTTGATAGTTGGAACTGAGATTGTGAGCAATTAAATCATAATATCGAGTTATAGTGGTAAACCATCAAAATCAGGTAAACATTTTTACTTTGTCTGGTTTTGGGAAATTGTCTTTTACATTTTTATGTGATGCTGAAATGTACCTGTATTAATGACAGAGTGGAATGGCAGAACTGTGAGATTCTGATTGTTCGGTTTTTGGGCTGGTTCACAACAGATCACAAGAAGATAGGTGTCATTTCAGTAATTTTTGGGCTGTAGAAATTGCAAATATCACCTTGTTTATTATTTTTAATTTTAAATATGGCGTCTGAAGTCATGGTGGCCAAAATTGGTTGGCGATTTCTCCACATTTTTCATTAGGATTGGAGTAGGAGGAAAAATTGGCATTTTCAGATTTTTTGATGGATTTGTATTATTTTATTCCTGAATAAAATAATAAATATTCCTGATGTGTTTTTGTGGGTTACATCAGCCAAGTTGAAATTTGTCCTGGATGCATAAAGTGGAGGAGAATAGTGTTTTATTGTTGCAGCTGACTTCTATATAGCATCAAGTGGAAAGGATTGGTTTGTACATTTATTATGGTTGACTGATAGCTGGCAGCATTTTGTCATGGTGGTGATTGGCGCGGCTGGAGTGTGAAATTTTCTTGGTATCTTTCGATTTGTACCTTGGCATCCCTGACATAAAATTGATATGATGATTCGTATAATGTAATCTGTTTTAAATGTCGTCTTAAATATAAAAAAATATTGAAATTGTAATTATCAGGAAAGATGGATGATAGAGAGAGACATCGGCTGGTTCCTGGTCGGTTGCAAGAGGAGCACGAGAGGTCTTTAGAGAGGTTGGAGGATGGTAGGACCAACAGGCGGCGGGTGGTGTACAGAAAGGATGATAAGGCTGGTCCCAGTAGAAGACAGCATAAGGATGGGCGGCAGGTGGTGTACAGAATGGATGATAGGGCTGGTCCCAGTAGAAGACAGCATAAGGATGGGCGGCCCAGGTATGAATTTAATGATGAGTTTCTGAAGTTTCTGAAGAATAATGATGATATTGGCAACAACGGTTTGGAAGTGAATCTTGATGCATGGGACAGGTGTCCGAGCGGACAAAGTGGTCTGGAGGAGGGCGAAGGAGGGTCAGGAAGAGGTGTGGCCAAGCGTCCTGCTGTTGGGTTAGATAATTTGGGTTCTAAAAATAAAAATTTGAGAGTAGAGGTGACATGTATTTTAAAGGTGGAAGCAGTAGTTCAGCAGGTGGAAAATGCTTGGACAAGTCATGGGGCCAGTGTGAAGGGGGCTAATTTAGACATGTCACAGAAAGAGGCAGAAGTTCAGAGACATTTGACAAATATATTCAGCGAGATCAGGCGCAAAATAAGTAAAGATCTACCTGCTGTACCTTTGCAGCTGCAACAGGCTGGGAGTACTAGTAGGGCGGTGGCTGCCAGTGAGGTGATGGTGGTTCAGGGAGACGTTCCAGATATTGGTGCTGAGTTGGAGGTTCAGGCTTCAGTGCCTGCTGAAGAGGGTTCTGTAGCTGCTGCTGTAGATAATGCGGTAATGGCTGCTGATGTAGATTCAGATTAGTGAAGCCTTGACGGCGTCAGGAGGGGGAAAATGTAGTATAGTTCAGTTTTAAGTTTTGGCTTAAAAGTAGAAACATCATTTACTCTTTATTGCTCTGTAAAAGTTAAGAGCATATTTAAGAGAACATTTAAGAGAACTTTTAAGAGAACATTTATTTAGTTAGTCAGTTGATATTGAGAGTCCTAACACAGAACATTATCTGGTTTGGGTTCGAGTCTTTATTAAGACCAATACAGCTATTTACAGACTTCCTACTACTTTAGATAGTTTGCATAGGCAGATATTCTACCCCTTCAAAGTGTATAGTTAATTAATACATTGTATTAATTAAACAGTCAGTCATCCTGTTGCTTGGTGTCCTGATAATTAGACAGACAGTCATCCTGCTACTTCAGAGTTATACAGCTAATTAATACCTTGTATTAATTAGACAGACAGTCATTCTGCTACTTCAGAGTTGTACAGCTAATTAATACCTTTGTATTAATTAGACAGACAGTCATCCTGCTACTTCAGAGTTAAACAGCTAATTAATACCTTTGTATTAATTAGACAGACAGTCATCCTGCTACTTCAGAGTTATACAGCTAATTAATACCTTTGTATTAATTAGACAGACAGTCATCCTGCTACTTCAGAGTTATACAGCTAATTAATACATTTGTACTAATTAGACAGACAGTCATCCTGCTACTTCAAAGTGCATAGTTAATTAATACATTGTATTAATTAAACAGACAGTCATCCTGTTGCTTGATGTCCTGATATACAGACAGACATCCTGCTACTTCAGAACTTTCCAGCTTTGAATAATCAGTAGTTTTGACTTATTAACATATTTAATCATTTCTAAATATAGTATCAATATATAATCTTATTTACTCAAAAACTGCATTTAATCCAATATAATAAATACTTAAAAATCTGTTTGCATTTTGAATTAAATATTAAGTCTACTCTATCATTAACTTATGTAAGTCTGTCTATATCACAATATAATATTCATACAAAATTAAACAAATATATAAAATTAACAAAAGCTAATTGTGAATAGTTTTTTTTCCTTAGTTTAGGGGGTAAACTACAACTGCTATATACTGAATTACAAAAAATGCGACAGATTATACAACAAAAAATTTTCAGTTTAAGCTCTTAACTTTAAGCTCATTAAACTTAATTGGTGGAAAGGGGTAGTTTCACAAAATGCATTTGAACTTAATTTTGTGAATTGCATATTTTTCTTTGTTAAGATGGTAAAAGTACGTGGTAGAAAATTTAACTTTCTTCAAATTTATGCCATATAAATAGAGTTTAAACACATTTAAACAGGTTAAAATATACGGTTCACTAAATTAACTTCAAATGCATTTTGGGAAACTACTCCTTTCTAGATATTATAAAAAAAAGTTTAAGATGAAACTTATGAAATATAAAAAAAATTACATATAAATATATATATACGTAAAGTCCTGGAATTATTGGGATTGACTAGGACCTATCAGGTCTTCGTCTTGTTCTTCGTCTTGTACTTCGTTTTCAGATGTTTCTTCCGACGTATAATACTTGTTTCCATTCTGCGGTGCGCAGGGATGTATATTCTACATGGTTCGGATGTGTAATATTTTTTCCAATTCTGCGCAGGGATGTATATTTCATTAAATATAAATAGATGGAGGAAAGAAAAAAAGGTAATAATTAAGAAAACTGAAAACATTTGTAAATTTTAAAAATTTTTAGCTGTGGACAAACAATATTTCTTGTGCAGAATATACACCCCTTTCCCGAATCAATGTAGCTGCCAAACAAACTGTAATTGCTTATGTTCTGAGCACATTGTTGAGAACTTGCTCTCTGTGGTGGTCTGGAGCTTGATCTTTTCTTCTTCTCTAACTCAGCATCTTCAGGCCTATATCCCTGTTCCCACAATCTTTGCTGCTTCATGTTGGCCTTTACTCGTTTGTTGGCATCTCTTCTTGTCCGAGCCTCACCACGCTGGCCGAAATCGGGCAAATGTGTATTTGTTCTGTTCAACATTTGCTGCATCCTAATTTGGTTAGGTTGCTCACTGAGTTGACTATAACTACAACCTGGCTCTGGACTGAGTTGACTATAACTACAACCTGGTTCTGGGTTTACGTCTTCATCAGGATTTGATGTGCCTGCGCAACTTTCAGCATAATCCCGGCTTGAATTTTGTGCTCTGCTCGTGCTTGCTCTGCTCTGGTTTCTGTACAACACCGCATCAATTTGATTCCCAGATGGAAATGTTGTTTGTTTTCTGGGACGTTTAGGAACTTCTTTGGTAGGCTTTGGCTTTTGGGCCACTTTTGCTTTTGGCCTGCGTCCAACTTCTTCTTCTTCACTACTACTACTGCCAGTTCCAGTGTCTGGGTCTGATTGATGACCTTGATCTGTATCATCACTTTCTGGTGCTTCTTCTTTGATGTCAGAAATTAATTCACCTTCTTCTCCATCTTTCCGCCACGATGCTTTTTCTCCTACAAAGAAATAAAAAATGTTAAAGCAAATGTACATAATTGTAGCTTCAATATTATTTCCATACCTATATGAACATTAGTTACTATTAATCAGATTCAAATGAAAACAAGCAATATTTTTTACCCTATATTTATATGCCAATCAAAGATAAAAGGGGGAATTTTGCATTGGCAGTTGCTTTATAGGGGTACAATATGGAACTGTGAAGAAACGGCGTCGCCACCGCCGAGAACCGCCAATAAAAGCCCCAAAAAAATTCGGCTGGTTTTAGTTTTGGTTTCAAAAAGTGTCACTTTCGCCCACCCCCCCCCCCCCCCCCATTTATTCCATTAAGACCTGTAACTTACCTACAATGTTGATGAGTTCTAAAATTTCCCTTTGGTTGTGTATAGAAACATTTGAGCCTACTGCAACAACCTCATAATGACCCAGGTGGTTTTCAATTATAATGGCAAGTTTGGGTAATATTATTCCACATGGATGTATCCGAATTTCCTTACTTGCGTTGCCGTCATTCTTGCCCTCAATGTCCTCAACCTCCAAAATTTCGTCACTCTCGTTTCTGTCATCTTCGTTATCCACCTCGAATGATGGTTCATTTGAGTCCAGCTGTAAACTTCTCTTGGTTTTTGCTTCGGCTTCCAATGCGGTTTGCCTTCGCTCCCGGTTCTTCTGTGGAATGATCGGCACATCATCTAAATAATTATTATAGTCATTATTTCAAATAGTATAAATGTTACCCACCCCCCCCCCCCCCCCTCCAAGAAAATAGCTTAAAATCACCGCAGGACCAATACACAGAAGAGTAGAATCCGATCCCCAGGACACAATTAATACCATAAAAAACCTAGTTTTTACCACTTTTATGGTAAAATTTTACCAGCCTATACGATTTAAAAGGTGGTAAAATTTTACCGTAACCTCGATCGATTCAGTGGTTACTGAGATCTTAAGCTTCTGACGGCCGGACAGACATTAAGCTACTTAGTATTATAGATAGCGGCTGCGCCCATACAAATTTTAGCCTAAAACCCTGTCAGGGCCTGTACGAAGTTTCCCTTAAAACAAAATTAATGCACAGGGTTTTTATCTAAGACTACTTCTCAACTAAAATATTAATAAACTTAAATTTAGGTGATACAGTTCCTACGTTTTTCAAACTATAAATAACAATACCTTCGGCATCCTCATCATTCTCATCACTGCTGCTTTCCTCCACGACACTTGTTGCCTTTCCAGTCACCTGTCTCTCGTTACTGTTGCCTGTAAATAATTAATTTATACATTAATTTTATACGTTTCCAAACAAAAAGCAAACTGAAAACATTTTTTCCACCCCCCCACCCCCCCTACTTGGTGAAAAAAAAATTTTAAAAGGAAATGTGTTGTAGGAGGGATAGAATAAATAAATCATAGAGTTCTTTAAATATTTTTCCATTTTCCCCCTACTTGGTGAAAAAAAACTAGGGGGGGGGGAAGAAAAATTTAAAAAAAAATTAGTAGCAGAGGAAAAAAAATCTTGTGCAGTATATACACAATACGAGGAAAGATAAAACTTATAAATAATAATTAATGTTCAACAAATATGTACCTGTGATTGAATTATTTCGTCCAGAAAATTCTTTCTGTCTTTGCAGTGGTGGCAAGTTTGGTGGTGGTTCATCATCTTCCATTGGCACTGTGTCATCAAGATTTTCCACATTTTGGGCCTCATCGTCTTCTTCGACTTTTTCGAGCACTTTCCTTTTCCATGCTTCTTCCTTTTGGAGCTTGTGAGGTTTTCAAATAAATTTACAAAGGATTTATTATTGGACTGGCTGTTGACCATTGGATCATCATATAATCTACGTGGCTTTACTGGTTGCTTTACTGGTTCTGGAGTTACTGCTGGATTCTCCGCGGGTGGTATGCCAAACTCATTCCCAATCTGATCATCATTTGAATTCATTTCAACGTCGTCGCCTCTTTCATCAATTACAAGCTCACCATTGTTGCTTTCTTCATCAGCAATGTTTTCCATACCATTTTCTTCAACAGCATTGCCTTCAGCATCATTGTCTTCAACAGCATTGCCTCCACCATGATTGCCTTCACCATCATTGTCTTCACCATCAGTGGATTCATCAGCAGTGGAATCATCAGCAGTGGAATCATCAGCAGTGGATTCATCAGCAGTGGATTCATCAGCAGTGGTGTTCATTCTTCCGATCTTTCTATTTCTGGAAATTACTGCTGCTTTCTCACCGGCATTGTGAATCTTTGTCTGTTCTTCACTCATTTCTGGTTTCAAATTTTGTGTGGCGTACGTATAATACATTACAGCTCTTGCTATAACCTTCGAATTACTATGGACTGTCTTGAAAAATTGCTTGGGGTTCTTTGCTTTCCCAATGTCAGCATAATTTTTGATCTGATATGAAGTACTCGACCTGTCATTGTTTCTTTTCAAGTAAATCTGGTTCTTTCCTTGAACTTCGTGGGGTAAGCAACCCATTGAGTAGCCACCTAACATGTAGTAAAATTTCTTGTCTTCGGCTGTAACACCTGGTGTTGAAGTTGTGATTGTCTTCGGTTTAATACGCCGCTTAATTCTTTGTATCTCTGCAGGGGCCAGATACAATCCACACATCTCTAAGGCTGATCGTTTCTGTGGCTTTTCCTTCTTGTCTTTCTTGCCTTTCTTCTTGCTTGTCTCCTTGCTTGGCTTGAGTTCAAAAACCTTTTCGAAATTGTAGAGGGGGGTTGACAATGCGTGTTCTTGTTTTCGCGTTACCAGCGCTCTAAATAACCTCCAGATGACAGGATCATCATTATCAATCATATAATCTTCGGCTCTCTTCATATTTTCACAAAAACCATTGGCTTCCTTGGTAAAAGTGTGTTCGAAATTGCGCTTGAACCTAGATAAAAAAAGGGTTTATATCAAAACAGTCTCAATATATAACATATATCAAGAAAAGATGAACTAAAAGTCTTGCCACATAAAAAAATACATGGTACAAAATTGAAATTCTTTGAAACATATGCCATAGAAATGTAGTTTAACAATTTAACAAGAATACAATATGCAGTTAACATTTCGTGAAACTACTTTTTTAACTAAAGAACATTGAAATGCATTTTGTGAAACTACCACTTTCACATTTAATAGACGCGGAATAGATGCGATAAATAATTGAATTACCTACAAGCTTGTACGTGGTTCCTCACTCGAAAGATGTCGCTTGAAGACACATAGGTTCCTGTTCTCCACAAATTTGGTGGGATAGCTTCATGTAGGTACGTGTGGTTAAGCACTAACTTACAATGATCCAAGAAACGTTCCACTGAAATAATAATGAAATTTTGAATTAACTATGCATAGGTACATGTTTATTATTGTACCAGGGGTGTATATTCTGCACAAGATTTATTTTCACAAATAAAATATATATATAAAAAGATTATTGTACATGGTCACCTGCTAGCAAGAATAGGAATGCCCTTTTTATTCGGTTTATTTCCCTTGCCCCCACCTCCCTTCTCCCTGTTTTACACGTTTTCTCATCATGTCAAATTTACAAAATAATATTTACTTACCAGTTTCGTCATCAATAAGTTCCGGAGCAGTCCAAAAGGCAGCGGTGATGCGGGCGTCAAAGGTGAACTGCTCGAACACGACATATAGGAAGGTGATTGTGTCTCTGCATACTTTCAGTAAGGTTTGCCAGTCTTTATGCACTTTCAGTGGGTCATCGAAATTTTGGATGAAAAAGACAATTTCTTCTCTTCGCATATAACCATCTTTTTTCAAGGGGTCATGGTTCTGTATTCTTTCTTTGTAAAATTCTGGTGAGAAAATACGGTCCACGACAACATCCTGATTCTCACTAGGCCCTTTATTCGCCTCCTCCTCAAGTTGCTCATCCACATTGGTCAGTCTTCTTAGATCAGTCACCAAGGTTTCCACTATTTTTCCGGTTTTCTTCATTTCTGTTGTCAGCGTTACAGTATTTTCAGCCATATCTCTTGATACACTGTCTTGCAGGTCTTTGATGTCATTCTTTAGTAATTCATGGTTTGTCGACGATTTGTTTGCCAAGTTTCTGATGGACGCATTAATGGGCTCTATTTGATTTCTTAGGTGTGAGGCGAAGTAAGTACGTAGCTGCTGAAATTGGTTCTGAATTTGGTTCATAACGGCCCCGGTCAACAAATCCTTAAAATTAAACATATTAAACCACATATTTTCAAGTCTTGGTATTTTAAAAACTACGTGGTAGAAAAGAGGACTATCCACAAACAAGAGCAAGTGATCCTAAGCATCTTCCATCATTTTTGGACTTTGACAAACAAAAAAACTTGGTAAAATTTGACCAACTTTTTGGTAAAAATTGACAAGGTAAATTTTTAGGCTAAGTCCAGATTTTTGGACTTTGACCAAAAAATCAACTTGGTAAAATTTGACCAACTTCTTTGTAAAAATTTACAAGGTAAATTTTTATTGGTCAATGTTTACCAAAAATTTAGTCAAATCTTACAAGTTATTTTTTCCAGGCTAAGTCGATATATATCCTAAATAATTGTAATTTGTATCCTCTGGATGACAAAATGAAATAAAAATAATACCTCGCTTTCTACCATCTCTACGGTTCTACCAGAAGGGGCAGATGATCCCTGGGGTCGTGATGACTGGGACTGGGGTCGTGATGATGTTGCAGGAGGAACTACAGCTCTCTCGGTCCGTTGACTCGCGGAGGGGGGCCGTGGCTGTGGAGATGGAGGTGGGGTAATCCTTATTGGAGATGTTGTGGTTCTAGTTGTGTTCTAAAAATAATATAGATAATTATTGTAAAGCATTACTTACCGAGGATTATAGTTTTAAACAACACCGGCATTATCCTGTTAGGAATTTTTTTCTTCTATTTTTTAAAACTTTACCCTCCCCCCCCCCCCCTCTCCCGACAAAATGACTGTGTTAGGTTAGGCTAGGTTAAGTTATATGGTTAGAGGGACCCAATTTGTTCAACGGTTAACGAGATTTGTTGGTACAAACCCACAAACAGACATCATGTTAGTAAGTTTAGTATAACAACAAAACACCAACAAACCAAAAACCGATAACAATAAAACTTAAAATCCTACCTTTGCTGTTGTACCTTTGCCACCTCCAGTAGATTTGTTACTTCCAGGTTTGGAACTTCCAGGTTTGGCACTTGCAGCTTTGGCACTTCCACCTCTGGCACTTCCATTAGGTTTGCCACCTCCAGTAGGCTTGTTGTTCTAAAACAAGAAATAATTGTTGTATTTACAATGCATAATAAGATATTAGATAGCAGTGGCTACGCCCCTAGAATTTTAATTACTAATATCAAATGTTAAACACACTGTGGAAAATTAATAAATAATTATACTTGGTCAATAATCTTTTGTGGTCTGTTAAGCATGAACCGATAAGGTTTTCCTTTCGATCCGGTAACATGCGAATTTATAAGTTTTAAGAGCGAAGGGTAGCAGCAATTTGTACAATAGTAAATTAGGCCTTAAATATAATTTTTACCTTTCCAGAACTAGCACTCTTTCCAGTCCTCGTCATTTTGGGATCTAGCTTGGTCAATTGCCAGTCGAAATTACGCTGTTCTATCCAGGTCGTTGGCATGGGCAATTTGCATAGTTTTAAATCTGAAATGTGTAGACAGAAATTAAAATTTTATGTAAAATTAAATTAAATTGCAAACATGTACTCTTTCAAATTACAGACTAGACTTATAACACTTTAACTTCATACCCATCGATGGCCAAAAAGGTAGGGTTTTGCTAAATTAAGTTGAAATGCCTTTTTTAAAATTAGCTATAAAAAATAATTTTAATGAAAAAAATATTTTAAAGTACATTTCACATAAATTCCAAATAAAGAGGGAAGGGCCTTCAGTTGAATTTTACAACATTTTACATACATATTATAACAAAAGGGGGGGGGGGGGGGAAGTGACACTTTTTGAAACCAAAACTAAAAGTCAAAGGAACTGAACTAAAGAAACAGTTACAGATCTGACATTTTGCATGGCAGTTGTTTTATAGGGGTACAATATGGAACTTTTAGTTTTGGTTTTAAAAAGTGTCATTTCCCCCCCCCCCCTTTCTCTGCTTTCAATGTACAAAATTAAATTCCGATAGGAATTACGATGGAGACATCTTGATGCAACAGGTGTACGGAGATACATGCTACTCTGTACTTCAGTAGGTTGGAGGCTAGTTGTGTTGGAGGATGGCTATAGTCTTCGGGATCGTCAGTCTTGCCTACTCCTAATACCAGGGGTGTATATTTTCAGTGTTTAAAACCATAAAACTTAATTCATATTTCCTAGACCCCCCCTTTACCACACTCTCCTCCTGGCATGATAAGAGAATTACAAATAAATTGTGGTAGGTTAAAAAGGAATTAGATGAAATGTATAGTTCATGAAATATTTCTATACAACAATTAATCATGTGCAAAATATACACCCCTACCTATTATTCTGGAATCTTCAGGAAAGGTGTATGCCGGAAAAAATGTCCTCACTTTGTGGACCAACCATACTGTTTTATCACGACGGCAGTCTGGGACAAAGTAGAGGTCTTGGCAGTCTGTATAGAATTGATTACTCTCGAACTTTCGTTTGTTGGCATTCCTAGTTCCCCTGACAGCCAGCTTTTGATTTATGTACGGTTTCACTGTGTGAAATATCAACAATCTAAATATGTCATTTATGTCATTAATGGCTGTTAAACGGAAAGGTATGTTGCTGGTGAAATCGTTATAGCTTAAGTGTTTGAAGCAATACACGGAAAGAAAGTTATGTTACATTTTTAAAAATTACATTAAAATTTGTAAAGAGTGGGGGGGGGGAGAAGTGACACTTCTTGAAACCAAAACTAAAAGTCAAAGGAACTCAACTAAAAAAAAATAGTATTACCTGTTTGAAACCTCTTTAAGGCCAAAATTATAGCCGCGGATGTAAGTTGATATCACATGATTGGCACTTTCGAAAGCATAACAACTGAACGCCATGGATGGTCCAAATCGGCGGACATGTTCCGGCATATGGTAAAGCATGTGAGTATTGTAACTCAAGCACGATTCGCCGTACATCTCCGCCAATTTTGAGTTCAGGACCATTATCATGGTCTTGAGCTCAGCCACACGTTCAGTTGTTATATGCTCTTCGAGACTGCGCAATATGTGGAATAAAAACTTGCATATCAGACGTTGTTCATCTTTAAGATTTGCCAACTGGAAAAAAAAACATTGTAATAATTTAAGGTAAAACTAGCTGTTTCGCCCCTAGCCTCTAGGGGCTTCGCCCTATATACTTATTGGAAGTCCACCCTCCTCAATAGAAATATATATATATATATATAATATAGCACACGTGCGCAAATTTAAAAAGAATGTTATTGCTATACAATATAATGAAACTGAAATAAGCTTTAAATTCTAAAAAGATTATAATATGGTAAAAACCTACCTCTGCATAAAATATCATATGGTAGAAGCCCAGTACTTTGAATTCAGAACTTTTCAAATTGAGGGCTAGCTTCTTCTCTGTCAGGCGCATGATGGACGTACGGGGAACGCGATCAAAATCGCCAACAAGCTTCAATTGATTGTTGATTTCATCTATAATTGGAGTTACTGCAGTTCATGGTAAAATATGGGTGATAAGGAGAAAATTTTCAAAATTTAAGTTCTTTAAACTTTTCAAACTAACACTCTTTTAAGCGGCATAACAAGGCGTACAAATAATGTGTAATAGACATAAATCCAAAACTGCAGAATTTTATCGCAGTGCTGAGAAATGCGCGAAGAAAACACCTATTTTACGCGTCATTTCTTTAGTCAAATGCAGTACATCCCTGTAATTCTCTCCATTTGAACTAAGTCTTCTTCTTCCAATTCTGGATAACTATTACGTCCTTTCTTCAGGTACGTCATCACTTTCTTTACATAGCCCAGGTGCAACGCGTGCATCGGATCACTGGGGCAATCTTGTATTAAATCCAAGCTCGGGTCAAGGTCAGAAAAACTGGTTTTCATGTTCTGATTATTTTCCTCTAACTTGCGGAATTTCTCGTCAGACCTCGGCGTACCCATATTTTGACTGTCACTGGGGTAAAATACATTCATTGATTCGAACAATACCAAGTTCTTTTGACGGAGATAAGTCTGTGAAAAAGCCATCCCTGGAAGGTCACAGTGTGGGCATCCATTTTTTGATCCATGGCCAAGAAGGCCGAATACATCGGCTCTGGCAACGGCATCGTGGATGATGGTTCTACATTGAAAGGTATGTCCAGGTAATCCTTCTTGAATTAGTTTGTTGATGAATCGGGTAACATTATCCAGAAAGTTGTAACTGTAGGGACGCTTCCTCGTCTTCTCAAATATGCTGACTGGCAATATAACACTGAAATCTTTGTTGAAGAATAACCTGAAATAATAAAGAAGAATTAATAATAATAGCATTTAATACCTTAGACTTAAAATTGTAGTCACTGATTTATAAAACGTAAAGGCTGGTAAAATTTTACCGTAAAAGTGGTAAAAACTAGGTTTACTTATGGTATTAATTAAGTCCTGGTATACAGTAAGACAGATTTTTATATATGAATGCAATAGAAAAAAGTATCAATTGTAAACTTAGTTTTCTTTCTTATTTGTTTATTGAATGGTTTCCTAAACTTTGGCTTTAAAAATCTGGGCTGTCAATTGATGTAAAACAAATATTTTGATATCCTTTGAAATATAGGCTGCCAATCCTAAAAAATACCTTTTCGAGGGTCATGCTGTATATGAAAAGAACTTTATCCCAACCCAACCCTTTCAAATCCACAATATATTAATTACTTACCTAATCCAGACAGTATAATAGGAGATATGAGATCCCTGAGCTGCTTTCACTCCGTCGCCCGAGATGTCAAAAGTTATATGATCATCAACGGCCTGTTGTCCATTCAACCGTTTAAAGTCTGTGATGGCGTCTTGGAGGATCTCATAGGTAGGGAATCTGGAAAAAGAAATATATTTTTAACTAAAACTTGCATAATTCAAAGAAATTTTGCACCATCGGGCTCCAAATAATATTACGATGAAAAGTAATGGAACAAGGATGACAACATCCATAAAAACCAAAGCACTGAAACGGTACGACAAACGGACATTAACAATTGTGAAGTATCTGAACTGAATTTAAAAATATTAAAGTCGAACCAAAATTGTATGTAAGTAAATTTGTTAAAAAAAAATGCTTGAAGAAGGATAAGGTTTATGCACATACTTAAATTTTAAGGAATTAATTATAGAGTGGCTTCGCTTATAATATTGTTCTGAAGTTGTCGCAGGAAGCAATATACCAAAGAATGATCAAACTGATAATTAGAACACTTGAAAGTTTGTTGTTAAAAAAGGAGAAAAATCAACATGTTTAAAATGGACGTACGGAAATTCTGGTAATGATTATAGAAATGCTACGCTTTCTAAATCGTATATAAACATACCTGCACTCAATCAGTGAACCAGGAGCATTTGTAGGATTATATTTGTTTTCTTTGATTTCAACTTTGTATTTGGGTTTGAATAATGTATTATATGACGGAAATTTGAAAATACACAAGCGTTTCAGAATCGCCAGGATGATTCTAACTTTGTTGTGAGAGATGGGGTTGTCTAGAACACAAACGCTTCTGAAATCATTAACAATTTCTTTCTCAAGTTCTGTAAGATGTTTGAAGGGATCCCCGTCATGATCGCCATCAGGTTCGTCATCAGGGTCATCGTCATCATCTGGGTCAAAATAATCTTCAGGTATATCAAACAATTCGACGTGTTCCCAGTCCTCGGCATCTTGAATGCTGTCATTGTCTGCATCATTATTATCGTTGGTATTATTGTTGTTAATATTGTCTACAACAATATTAATGTAGTCCGTTTCTTCAGGATTGTTATTTAATCGCTCCAAAACTTGGTTTGCGTAGCATTGATAACATATACTTTCGGTTTCCTTTGTGAAGTTGGTATTGCAGCCTGTACAAACTTTACCTAAAAAAATACGATGTTAAACATGATGTTTTATAGTTATAAACCTTCCCGGGACCTATGTGAAGGTACCCTGTAAAGGAGAACCCAATCGGTTCAGCGGTTAGCAAGATCCTTTTGAACAGACACACAGACATCCTGTTACTTTAGTATAAGGATAATGCCGTTAAGAAAAACTAGTCAAATTAGAAAGTTAAAAAATTAAAAATTCCAGAAAAAGTAGATAAATGTAGAGAGTGGGTGAAGGTGGGTTAGGTTAAGGGATCCCATGTAGAATATACACCCCTGGAACAAGGATATCTTGAGACAAACTTAACTAACGTTTGATCAAACCAATTGTTTGAAATTTAGATTGAAAGGAAAATAAAAAACAAAAATTGGGAGACAATGTTTGTGGGAATTTGGACAAACAAACAACAAACAGACAGACCGACATCGTTCTACTTTATATTACAGATATTGTAGGTTACCTTTTGACGATGCAGTTTCGTTCTCATATTCCACATCCATCAAATCCTCCTGCTGTTCTTCTTCTAGTAATGGCTGACTGTCTTCACTTTGTTGATGTTTCTTGCGCCAGTATTTTCTGGCTCTCGTTGCATTACAGAAGAGTTTTCTTATGGACCTCAGTTTATGCTGCAACTGGAAAAAGATTACATAATTAGTGAATTACTTATTTAAAATAATATAGGGGAGTTGTTATGGATCGTTATTTGGGCAAGCTACACGTGTCAATTGATTACAGTACATATGACTATACTGGTGTAAGAGCAAGCATGTTTATAGTGCGCTGACTGCAAGTGAAAAATAGAAATTAAAGTCGAGCATAGATTATACTTTAAGTACAGTAATGAAAAGTAAGGTCTCATCTTAAATATGTAGAAATAATTAGTTGTAAAAAGTCACCTGTACATTTTTCCTCTTATCTCCACTTCTTATACGCTTCAGTAGAGCTTTAGAGAGTGTACCAATCAAATTGTCTCCCATTTCAATAACGTCTAACAGGGGTGTATAGGTAACTCCTGAAATAAGAAGTATATGTTATAATCAGGGATGTATATTCTGCATGGGATCCCCTGCTCAGGGGGGGGGGGGAAATAAAAAATAAGTGGTTGGAGGAAAAAAAAATGTAAAAATTAAGAAAACTGAAAACATTTTTTCCATTTTGCCCCCCTCCTTGGTTAAAAAAACTAAAAAAATGTGTGGTAGGAGGGATAAAATAAATGAAATATAGAGTTCTTTAAATATTTTTCTATTTCCCCCCCTACTTTTTCAGAAAAATCTAGGGGGGAAAAAAAATAAAAAATTTTGTAGCAGGGGAAAAAAAATAAATCTTGTGCAGAATATACACCCCTGGTTATAATAATAAGGTTATTACTTGTTTACATATAACGAAAGAAGGAGAAAGTAAAAAAGGGGGGGGGGGGGAGTGACACTTTTTGAAACCAAAATTAAATGTCAAAGGAACTCACAAAATAAAGAGTTAGAGTTACAAACATAAGAAAATACCCTTATTTATTCTTTGATTGTCTATAAAATTAATTAAACTTACCTATCAAAATTGTGATCCAATTATACATACGTCATCCAGCGTTGGTCTGACATTTTTTTACTTTGAAAAAAATAACTATATACAATATACATAAAATTTTGTTTGTTCCAGTCCTGACCTGGATAATACCTATATAAATTTCCTGCCTTCCCTGAAAAGCCGACGAACGCATATATAATCGAGCCCCACTGGTCGTGACTTTTGCAGAATTCTGCAGTTGCATGGAGTTTTATTATAACAACAGTGTTGAACCCAGAAAATTTGTTAATTTGCTATAAAATAAATAATGTAAAACAACAAAAACAACATAACAAAAATATTAAAAAACAAAAACAAAAAATAAAACATATCAATTAAGATCTCCTAGAGAGCTATAGCCAGAAGCTTAAAAAACTGTACACGTGCATACGTAATCGTCGGCTTTAGGGGTAAATAATGTTTATTAATGTTTATATGCAGGAAATTATATATCTGCACGACCAGTGGGGCTCGATCACTGTCACCATGGGTACTTAATTATAAAATATATGGGCGCTGCAATCAAAGAGAGGTTAACATAAATGTTCTGAAAGAACAAATTGATGTTATCCTCTTAGGAAATACCCCCCCCCCCCCCCTAGAAAAACGGCCCCTGGCCTCTACCTAGCCGTATAACTTAACCTAGCCTAACCTAACCCAGCAATTTAGTTTGGGGGGGGGGGGGGGGGAGTTAAATAATACAAACAAAATTTTCTAAGAGGATAACGCCACAAATTACAATTAAAATTCGCTTTCAGCATGGATATCCGGAGGCTGGATGAAATCGCCGGCGGCGAGCTCGGCTTCTCCTAGCTTCTCCTTTCTCTTCCCTGAAAGGAAAGAACATTGAATTAAAAATGAGAAAACTAAAGCGTTTTTTAATGAAGAAACTCAAAGAATTCTGAAACATTTTTTGGTTAAAAACAATTTTTTCCCCTGCTACAAAAGACAACTAGCCATGAACAAGAGCAGGTGATTTGAAGCAACTTCCATCATTGATCCACTTATTTCTTTTTTCCCCCTCCCCCCCCCTCCCCCCGGAGCAGAATATACACCCCTGCAATAATTTTGTAGTTTTTACCTTTCCTTATTCTTTCCTGCTCGTCAGAATGTGAAGAACTCATGGTCTTGAATATTATCAGGGCCGAGCAGGTTAATCTAAATTAAGAAAAGAGATGTGTTACTATGGGTTTTATTTAGAAAAAAGGGCTGACGTTGGTGAGGAAAGGTGCACAGTCGGCTTCATGGTCAATGACATATCTCTCGGTATCATCCAGGCGGGGTCTCTCGTTCTCGTAGAGATTCTCGGGCATAGGTTCATTCTTCTTTAAGTGTGTCTCTACCCAACCGTGATGGTATAACAGTTTTACTATTTCAACAGCGTCATCAATGCCACATGATTCTTCTTGAACTCGAATATTTAGCTTGGAGAAGAGTCTCAACATCCTAACCATGAGGGCGTCCCATCTGTCATGCAGCTCGTGGTATTCGTATGGATTCATCCTAATTTGAGGAATGATTATTTTGTTTGTCTTGTTTATTTTTGGGAGGGGTGTGATTAATGTTTTTTAACTTTCCGGTATTTTATTTGTCCTTAAACAAGGGGGGGGGGGGGGGAAGGCCTGGAGCTCCGGAACCTGGAGGCCTATCCAAAAAATCTTAAAACTTGGGAAAATTTATCATATAAGAATGATTTTATCCCTAATAACCTATACTCTCAGTCCAAAGATAAAGCCTATACTCCCTGTTTACGCAAATGTGTCAAAACTTCCCCCCCCCCCCTTATTTATTTAAAACAAATTTTGTAGCAGGAGAAAAAAAATAAATCTTATACAGCTAATATACACCCATACCTGTTATTATGATGTACGCGTACCCAGGTGATTGACTTGAATAGCCTGTTATTCAGAACTATCTGAAAAGGTAGAATATTTAAGAAATACAAAATTAAAAAATAAAATTAGCTCGTATTCATTCGAATCCGGTGGATAGGAACAGGTGTTCTCATTCATACGCAAAAAAACTAGGTAACTAGCATATCGTATTATATCCATGGTTTTCTACGAATATAAAAATCTAAAAGCATAAGATTAAAAACAGTTATTTTTAGCCAGTGCCTCTGGCACCTCTGGGCAAAAAAGTAGTTTCATTCTTATAATTTTACTCCTATATTTGCGAAAATCCGTTTATACTACGATGCAAGAAATATATTTATTAATTTTACATTTAAAAAAGTCCTGTATATTACGTAAGCTAAAAAGAGTCCCAAAAATGGGAGAAAAAACGAATACGAAGAATATTTTACAAAGAATTCTCAATAATTAATGATAAAATTTGAATTATAAAACAGAATGTTACATATTAACTTAAAAATTCACTGTAATTTCACTAAAAATGATTACTAAAATACAAAAATGCACCGTAGTCATATAGTGCAGTTGAATATTGCGCCGATGGAAAGTTACGGTTGCCAACATACAGATTGAATAGGTGGCAAAACACTTTGCAAGACAGTTATATTTTTAATCGTAAAAATGCAACGAATAATAACATTTCATGAATTATATAAGTTATGCAGTTTTAATTAATTAACCGGTAAAATATTAAAATGATATTATATACATAAGGTGTTTTTTAAAGTTTGGCAACTTTGTCGAGCACGCTGATTTGATCTTCTGAAAACAGGGTTACGAAAGTTAAATTAATGTAAATTTTTTTTAATGTGAATGTAATATATTTTTGCAATGACTTAAATGAAATATCATCGATAAAATATAAAAAAATATATTGCAATGGATATAAAAGAAATATTTTTCAATATAAAGTTGTATACCTGTACAGAGCATGTGCATGAATGCCGCTATATACCGATTGAAAACTATTGTAAACAATGAGTGTTATTTCAAGTCTCTTAGAGAAAATACGTGTTATATCCAAGTATGATTGACAGGAGATGGTCCATCTCACAAGATTTATATGAATGTCATTTAAGAATTCTAGAGAGCTGATATTCAGAAGTTTAAAAAAGTACGTGTCCACCTTCAGTCTTGGCTGTTAGTATATGGACCCTGCAATCAAAGAGTGGTTTGCGTAAAAGTAAGTGTTTAAATAATTTTAATATAAAAACATTAATAATATAGGACCTTGAGCGTACAGTTTTAGGCTGCCTTCGATTAACGGTTTAAGTTTTACTAGCGGCTATGCCCCTTAGAAGCCTCTAGGGGCACTTAAAGTAGGAAGAGAAAAGTCGAGGCCTCATCCTATTTTTAATTTGAGTTTCAGCTATAGATTAAAATAAATAAAAAGCTTCGTTGTAAAAGAGAACAATATTAATATATTTATATAATAGGATAATTGTTTTAAGCCTTTTTTAAGCCTTTTTGATTTGATCTAAGAAACACTTTTTATCCTATTCTTAATATTAAATAATTCTTTAAGGGGTTTAATATATATAAATGTAAAAGAAATATTAATAAATTATATTTAAATTGAATATTGTTTTTCAGGTTCAGCAACACTGATTCATCAGAAATAACTATTTGGGCGCTGCAATTAAAGATTGGCTCACATAGAAGTAAGTGTTTAAATAATGTAATAAAAAAATCAATATAATATAGGACCTTACGCATGGTTTTAAGCTGCTTCGATAAACTGTTTGTTTTATAATTTTTTAAACCTTTTTGATATATGATATAAGAACGACTTTTTATCCTATTCTTAATATTTAAAGTATTCTACTATTAATATATATAAATAATAATAGAAATATTAACAAATTATATTTCAATTAATATTGTTTTTCAGACTTAACCAGGAATCAGATTCGTGAGAAAATATATGGGCGCTGCAATTAGTGAATGGTTTACATAGAAGTAAGTGTTAAAATAATTTTAATAAGAACATGGATATTTTAGGCCATGTTATTAAGACTATCCTTTAACGAAACCTTTTTAATTCAACCTTGCTACGAAGCCTTGTGTGATGGTAGAGTGTTTGAGTTCTTAGGGAACCACACTAATTACATAATATTATCTTGAGTTAGACAGGTTTTATAAGCTGTAAACAGACTAATACAATTAGATATGTCATTATCTTTAAATTATTTATTATAATCTATATAATAGCACCTTTGAAATAAGCTCATATTATATCCAACCTATATTCGCCCTTTAAGGTTTATGATTGTTTTAAGCGTAACGAATTTTTATACCCTTAATAGAAAGATATTATAAGATGTGTTTTATGTAAAATAATATTGAAAATATATATAAATTATATTTCAATTAATATTCTTTTTCAGGTTTAGCTTCGCACACAGCTGGGTGTATTCTCTGATTATAAGCTGACCGCAATTCGATCGTGGAACATTTCTTGCACCAACATGAAGCTGTTGCCATCAGAAATTCATCCGTTAAAAGTAAGTGTTTAATTATTTGTAATAAAAGATAGTTGGAATAATCCTACACGCAACTACGGCAACACCTCGCCCCCAAAAGGTAGTTTCCATGTATACAAGCGTAACAAATATGAAGTTAATATACACAGACACACATCGAACTACCTTCATGAAACTGTATACTAAATTATATTAACAATTAAGCTATTATTAAATTTATTAGATAGATATTAAACTGGTTAGACAAAAGTTAATACATAAAAATAACGTACTAGATAGGTAGCTATTTAAAATTAGATTTTACTACTTTATATTATTGAAACAGTACTTTCAGGATATTATTAAAATCTAAACAGCATTACATTCATCCTCGTGCATGTTTACTTCGTGAAGAACAGCTGCCAGTTCGGCAGCCTGGGCAGCGGCGGGCAGCAGAGGGGAAGGACGGCAGCGATTAAGATGTGTAGTAATCCATCCATGCTGATATAACCTCTTACAAACCTCCCTCTGGATCTCGACATTGTCAGTTCTGGCTCTAATCTCTAGACTCTCTCTTAAAACTAACATACGACTATTTCATTCATACCATAACTCCAAATTCCCGTTATAAGACATTCTTAGTTTCTCTCAGTCTGGTTATGTATTGATAACTGAATTAAACTTTCTCTAATAAGCAGGCACGTACACAAGCTGTATCTACTTTCTCCATGAAATTTTCCCAAAACAGTTAACTTTCCTTTTTGTAAGGCCTTTTTGATTTGTTAATCCTTTAATTGCTTAATTTAAAGATGAATATTCTTTTTCAGGATTTTGGAGTTGAACCAGTTTTGAAGTTTGGAGCTTTGCAGTTCCATGGAGAACAACTTGAGTTCCATCTCAACATGTAACAGTCACAGATTATACAAAAAATTTCATTATTTATTATGACGACAATGTTGAACCGAGAAAATTTGTTAGTCAGTTAAAATTAACAAATAATTTACAGAACGATACTAATAAGTTTTATTATGACGACAATGTTGACACCAAACATTCCACAAGCTAAAATTCTAAAAAATATTGACTTTATTAACAAATAAAGCGTATTGATTACAATCCGCCCAATCAGTGTTTATTATGACAACAATGTAGAACCGAGAAAATTTGTGTCAGTTAATTAAGTTCTACTCGAGAGCTCCAAACATTCCACAAGCTAAAATTCTAAAAAATATTGACTTTATTACACATTTGACAGGTGTATGGTATGTTATTTACAGAAACGATACTAGTAAGTTTTGTAGTTTCAGTATTGACCTGGATAATATCTATATGACCTGTTATGTTATAATATGAAATAAATTCTAAATAAAATCATTATCATCATATTTTATTAATTTCATATTCCATATAACGAAAGCAAATAGTGCTGAGTAAAAGGATGTTTGTTTGGAAAGTATTAGGTCTGAATATTTCCTCATTATATTTTATTTGCGATTTTTATCATTAAGTAGAAGGATGTTTGTTTGGAAAAATCTGGACTTAGCCTAAAAATTTACCTTGTCAATTTTTACCAAAAAGTTGGTCAAATTTTACCAAGTTTTTTTTTTTTGGCAAAGTCCAAAAATCTGGACTTAGCCTAAAAATTTACCTTGTCAATTTTTACCAAAAAGTTGGTCAAATTTTACCAAGTTTTTTTTTTTGGCAAAGTCCAAAAATCTGGACTTAGCCTAAAAATTTACCTTGTCAATTTTTACCAAAAAGTTGGTCAAATTTTACCAAGTTCATTTTTTTTGTCAGAGTCCAAAAATCTGGACTTAGCCTAAAAAAATACCTTGTCAAATTTTACTAACTTTTTGGTAAAAATTGACCAAATTGCGTTTTTTTGTCTAAGTCCGAAAATTCGGACTTAACCTGAAAAATAGAGTTGTAAAATTGACCACATTTTTGGTAAAACTTCCAAAAGTGGTAAAATTAAAAAAAAAAAAAAAAAATTTAAATTTAGGCTTCATTGTATAGAAGTCATTATTTTAAAGTACTACAGCTGATTATGAAGAGCTGTTTTTAATTTAAAACACAAAAAACGGGTTTTTTTGTTTCGTCAAATTTTACAAAAAAAATGGTAAAATTTGACTAATTTTTTGGCTAAAATTTTTGCTGGTAAAATTTACCACGAAACTGGTATATTTTACCAGGTTGACCAGCTTTACCACTTTTCTGGTAAAACGATTTTTTTTTCTGGTATTTCGTAGAACCTGGGGAAATTCCTTATCCAATCCCATTACCTCATCTCCCTCTCCTACTGGATGGACGAATTGACCAAATAAATGAAGTCCATGTTAGCAACCTAAATTGACGAAATTTTTTTTCCATTTCATAATATCACGTACATTCTGTTTTCATTCTATGGGTGAAGGAACAAATGGATCAGTTTAATTATTTTGAAGTAATAATATGATTATGTATGGTATTATCCGACAGTAAACAAAGATTACACAGATTATCCGTTTTCAATTTATTATAAACAAGGACACGAGTAGAAAATATTATTATATAAAGTAGTAAGGTTTTTTTGTCTAATGCAAAAGATCTCTTAAAATGTTAGTTGGACTTTTCAGAGAAGCCTCATGTATATCCTGGGATGGTTTTAGTCTATTTTCCTGACCTTTTTACCTTTCCCTAAAAGCTAAGGATGCAGCAACTAGTTTATTTATAAAATAAATAATAATATGTTATCTTGGTTGTCCGTTAAGATCTTGCTAACCACTGGACCGATTGAGTTCTCCTATTTTATAGCTTTGTTAAGGGTCTTAAAGGTTTTGGTAAACATTATTGTTAGTTTAAGGCCTTGAGATGGTTTCAATATGACAAACAGATAATGAATTTTATATTTGCTTCGCTTTTCCATATATATTTTGCTATATAAATAGAAAGTTCTAAGACATTTTCCCAGTTGCTTTACAGACACGAGAGCATCACATTTAGAAGTTTCCAAGCAAAGGACCTTACTAATCACTGAACTCATATGGTTCTCTTTTAGTGTAGAGCTTCATCTAGGTTTAGGCACTAATAACTGAACAAACTGATATAAAAAAAAATCTAGATAACAATTTTCATTGTTTTTTTTAAAAATAGTAATACAGTTTAAATGATATGGACAAACATCAAGTAGAAATTTGATTTATATTATTTTTCTTCTTTTTTTTTACAAAAAAAGTATTTTTAAGTGTTGCCTAAAGTTTTTAAATATCTCTTTAGATGTCTAAAAAGTTGATAAATGAGTTTTTAACCAAAAAACCTTATTATGCTTTGTAGAAACCTTTAATAAGCATTCGAATGGTTTAATTTATTTGTATTGTTGATTTGCCCCACAGTGCACAAAAAAAACAATTTTTTTCCTGGTTTCTTATGCACTATCGTGATTTTGTCAATATTGATGTTTAGTAGAATTCTTTTTTCTTGTAGTAACTAGATTTTCCTGAAAATGTACTATTCGTGTCTTGACTAAAAATCTTTGTGTCTAAGCCTTATAACTTTTAATATCATTTTTTTCTTTTTAATCATTAATTGTATATAAGGGCATGACTTGAGAAATCTCTGTCAATATTGTATTTAGTCAAAATGGCATTAGTGTAAAATGTTTAATAAATTGTTCATCAAGTATAAGTTTTGAATTGTTTATTGATTTTCCACACATTTGCTCTTAAAAGAATCATCAGCCAAGATTGTAATTATTAGGACATCGTTGTTATCTTTAAATATGTTGTAATATAGATAGTAAAAATGGGTAGTAGTCCACCAAAAAAGAATATTTTCATGTTGGATGTAGAACCCAAAACTGAAACGGAAGAGGTATTATTTTATTTTTATGATTACAGCTACTCTATACTATAGTTATTAGATGTCTATGCGTCTGTATCTTCCTTGTTTGGTGAAAGATTAAAATTTAGTTACATGGATTGCTTTAAATATTATTTTTTAAGTTTTGTCATTGAAGACCTTTTTAAAAACGAAGCTTTTCTATAATCAGGATCAGTACGTCAGTCCGTACATTACGGATAGCTCCTTTTGTTTATTTACGCATGTTTGAATTATCCTAACAATTTCAAACTTTGAATGATGATTCCTGTAACAATTAAGTACGAATTAGATTGCAAAGCAACTTTATAATCGTTACGTCCATTTAAAACATGTTGATTATTAACTTTTTGATAACACTTATCCTAATAATCTGATATTTGGAACAATTATTCCTAGGACAACAAGGTACAATATTTAAAGCAAATTGTTTATCTTTCATCAAGAAAACAAAAAAATGCATAAAGAAATATTAATCTTTATAATAAAGTAACTGTCTTTTTGTCTGTATGTCTGTACCAAAGAATCTCGCTAGCCCCTGAACCGTTATGGTTTTCCTCTACAGCAAAGGACTTGGGAAGGGTACCACCACCCTTTCAAGAGAAATCGCCCCTAGAAAAAATTATCTCGCCCACACAAAAAAAATGTTAATTGTTTTTTAAAACTAAAACTAAAAATAGGGAGATCTTAAGGAGCTTAGACGCTAGTTTTAATTAAAATCATTAATAGTTATTTCTCGCATCGTATTATTAACGGCTTTCCGCGGACATAGAATGTACAATTATAAGATAAAAACTAGTTTTAATCCCATAATTGTACTTTCTATATCCGCGGAAAGCCGTTTATAATACGATGAAAGAAATAACTATTCTCGTTTTCATTTGAATCCGGTGGATAGGAACCGGTTCTCATCAATACAAAAAAACTATTTCTAGCATCGTATTATATCCAGCTTTCTACGAATATAAAAATGTACAATCAAAAGATTAAAAACCAGTTAAAAAACTAGTTTTAATCTTATAATTGTACATTCTATATCCGCGGAAAGCCGTTTATAATACGATGCGGGAATATCTATTCCTGTATTCATCATTATTACGAAAATATGATAAATAACTATTAATCATGGTTTAGCTGTTGTCAAAACTATTTGATTTTAGATTGACAGTGGCCATATGACCTCAGCAATAGGATCTAAACAGTCAGGATCATTGTTCCGTACTGTTTTCACAGTCGGAGGGTTAGTAATTATATTAAAGTTTATATTCTATGTACTGTTGTAGAAACTAAATAGTAGAGTGCTCCGAGACATAGAGGTGGATTTTCCCTTAATTTTTATTTATTTTGGAGAACAAAAGTTTTACATAATAAATTTTTCTTTTTTAATTTTGTTGGGGGTTGTCCCATCTAATCCCGTAGATTAGCTTAAAATCACCATGGATTAAATTGGCATATTCTCTAAAAATCAAATCCTAATCAGTTTAGGAGTTACCAAGATCATTAGTTTGACATAGACAGATAGATGGAAAGACAGCGTACTACTTTGTATTATAGATGACAAATATGTATTACAATGTAATTTGCTAAATTTGCTAATTTGAGGAGTTTTAAGTTTTTTTTTATAGCATTGATATTGTCTACCTACTTTTGCACAAGAATACCTTTCAATTTCCATACAAAAAAAAAACAATATTAGAATTTAAAGTCTTGTCTAACCTGAATATAACATGTTGTTAATTTAGTATGAAAATAGACAAGTATACCTTCCAAACAGCTGGTCTCATGATCTTTACACTCATTCCTGTTTTTATACTCTCAGTACAGGTTCATTTGATTTACCGACCTTTCTTTTATAAATGTTATTATAACGATGTTCTGTGAAAATAAATTAAAAATGTTAAATTGCTATTAGATCTGAAGTGTGAATTAAATACAATATATACAATTGGTCAAATGGACACAATACTACGTCTAACTAAAAAAATAATGTTTATTCATGTATGCATGTTTTAATTACAAGCGACGAAATTTTTTAACAATTTGATTTGATTGCACCAAGGAAAGATTTACTAAATTCGAGACAAAAAGAAAAATACTGCCCTTCTTGATCATCTAGACTTTCTATATCAATTGAAAATACATTATTTATTATTAGAATATAATAAATCTGGCACAATTACTGGATCATAGAACAGACGTTGTTGAAATACAAGCTGGAGTTAAGAAATTAGACGAGGTAAAATTTTAGTTGTTAGGCTACTCTATAGAAAGTTATGTTGGCATTTCTGCAAAGTTTTTAAATGCCATGGTGAACTTTGTTCATACTGTATTCAATTCTATCTCACTATTCCTTTAAAAAATGTTTTCTTTTTTCTTAAATGTCCCTACACCTTCCCCCCCCCCCCTTTTTTAACTTATTGAAATAAGAGAGGTAGGTAGATTCTGGTTTGCTTGTTTATTATTTTAGGTCAGGTAGGGTTAGGTTTTATTGGGTGTAAGTATCCCCGCAAGGATAGGGCACAGCAGAGAAGGGGTTTATCAGTGCTCAACAGGCACATTGTGTGAAAGCACTAGATATTGTTTTTCATTTTTTTTATAACTATTTTTTTCTCTTTTTAAGAAGATGATCAAATCGATAGAATTTACATTTAGATTGCAGTTTGTATATCTCGACTACAAGAGGAAAGATCTCTGCTAGCTTTCTATATCCTTAGAAACCAATCTTTAGACAGCTTGGGATATAAGAAGCTTAAGGTAACTTTAAACGTAATATTCATCAGTGAAAATGTGATTCTGATAAACAATTCTAAAGGAAAATTTCCCCACAACCCCCTACCCCTTTTCCTCCCCCCTTCTTACCCACCCCTCTTCAGTTACATCAAAAATAAGATATACCCCCACATAACTTCCAAAGGGTCGTGATTTTTTGTAGAATTGATTGTTAGAAATTAGAATATTAAGGCCTGATATTCATAAAAGGTCAAATGCTATTCTAAAGTCAATGTGTTTCAAAATTAAATTGTAAATGCAAACATTTATTTTTATTTAAGAATCTGATTTAATTTGGTGAAGTAAAACTTTTTCGAATCGCTGAGAAAAATATATATCTAATGTTAAAATAACCTTATATAAAATAAATACTAAAAATATATTAATAAAAATTTAAATATTGTTATAGGAATCCTTTAGATTGACAGATTTAGCAATAGCTGATCTTTCCTATTGGGAGGTTGATGAGGTGATAATATATATAAATTTTTATATAATTTCCGGATCTAGGGCAGTTCGCAGTAGGTAAAATGTTCCTGGTAACGATTATCTCCAAAAATCTAAGAACTTTAAAGATTACTAAAGGTCAAATGGTGTAACTGGAACGTATAGATTTGTTAACCGAAGGCCTACATTTAATCTAAAATAGTTAGTACTCAAAAAAGCACAGTTTATCGAATTGCATGTAAATGCGCAAAAAAAGAACTTATTTTACTCGTTTTTTTCAGTGAAGATTTCCCTTAATAAGGTGTGCAAGGTACAATCAGCCGTTAGGCCGCTCTCAGCCTTAAAAGTTCATAGATTTTTAGATATAATCGTTACCAGAAAAATTTTTCTGTGAACTTCAATAGATCCTAATTTTCTTAAGCATAAACCCTCCTTTACTGTTATAAGCAAACTGCTGGACTGGTATGGTTCTTCTTTAAAGTATAGCTTCATCTAGATGAATAGCCGGTTTATAAAGTTTCTTTTTTACGTTTTCTTTTTAAAACTAAGTGGATGCTCGACTATATGATATTAACTTTAACTTTTTAAGTCTGAGGATCTATTTACAAGCAAGCTGAAGTTTCAAATTCGCCTGGATGATTTTAGACAAATAGCTTCATCAGAAAACAAGTTTGGTACTGATATGCTTGAAAACGTAAGAAATGATTATTGTCATGTGAAAGTCATACAAGGTTGAAAATCGGTAGAGCGATTCTAAATTTTGTTTTAAAGCTAACCGTTCTGGAGGTGCGGCAAACACGCCTAAAAAAAAGAACAGCTTTTGTTCTGTTAAAATACACATTAAAATTGAAATATCTACATAAAATAATTCTTGCAGATTTAAGTAACATGAAGTGTATCTATCTATCTGAATGTCCGTTAAAATCTCGTAAACTAATGAACCGATCTTCCCAAATTTGCAGGGAAGTTGAAGGTGAGATATGATACCCCCCTTGAAGATATGGCTCTATGTAAAAATTGTCTCTCCCTCCACCTTTTTTTCACACCAAAAATTAATGAATGGCTGGGAGCGAAGAAATGGACAAAAAAGACAGATAGTCAGATTGTTTATTTTGACTGATTTCAGAAAACTTCTTCAAAGGAGAGACTTGGAAAAAATTTGCTAGATAATGTAAGAACTTTACCTTAAACAGATGCTTCACAGCTGAATTTTAATGGAATTAAGAATATTTCGTAAATACATTTAAATTCATCTGTGATGGACATAGAAATTTTGAACATTTTTAAAGATTAATCCATTTATTTCAGGTACAAAAGGTGAATTTTAACAAGTTTGAGCCCTGTTGTTGTAAATTTATCAAGACGTTATAATGATTTGACTGGTTAACTATTTATATTTTCTTTTTACCCCAAAATCCCAGTTTTCAACTGTAAGTATTTTCATTTTTGTGATTGAATTTCTACCTAGTTAACCAATCTTTCTTCAATCATTTTCACTTTTTTATTTTTGAAGGTTAAAATTTTGGCGCTTTCACACAAAGTACCCTTTTCAGCACTGATAACCCCCTTTCCCTTATTTTTAAAATAAATGGAAATTAAAAAATCAAGTTTTTCGGTTGTTTGTTTATTACTTAATGTAGGGACCCTGCAGGGGGGTTGGGCATAGGGGAAGATCTTTCCTTATTTCAGTACTCATCACGCACTTTAGCCTTTATTCTGTATTAATGTGTTCAGAAAAAATTAAATGCTGGTCATATTCTTTTAATCTATTATTATTATTGCGTATTTTATTGGTTTTTAATCAGTTTATAAACATAAAATCTAATCGTTAAAATTATCGGTAGATTATAGGATTTCTAGGGTTTATCAATAGATAAAATAGCCAAATAATCAATACTCTGTATCTAATAAATGATTCAACTTTAGATAATGCAACGGTACAGTCATGCAAATTCTGTTCTGTTAAATCAGTTATCAAGAAGAACAAGTAGTATTCCATCTAAACAGGTATTATTAATAAATCCGCAAATAAATAATAAATATTTTTTTCTTTTTAAAATGATTAAAGCAAGTATAATGAATAAAAGATCGGCCGCTTCACGTAAGCAACAATTGAGAACAAATAATAAAATTTACTGACGGTTTTATTGAAAATGAGGAAAAGCTATCTATAATACAAAGTAGAACGATGTCTGTCTGTCCGTCTGTCCGTCTGACCGTCTGTCCGTCCGTCTGTCTGTCTGTCCCTTAAGATCTCGGTAACCACTGAACCGATCGGATTCTACTCTTCAGGGTATCTACCTATTGGTCCTGTGGTGGTTTTAAGCTATTTTCTCGGGGGGTGGGACACCCCCAACCCCCCCAAAAACCAAAAAATCCCCCCCCATTTTTTTTTTTTTTTTTTTTTTTTTTTTTTGAAGGAGTTTCCATGGTCCTTTATGGTCTCTCGCAATAATTTTTTTTTTATCACCTCTTGGGCAAAGCCCCTAGAGGCTAGGGGCGAAGCCGCTAGTTTATCTTAAAGTGTTAAAGATAGCTTTCCGCAAATATTAAAATAAAAGAATATATGGTTGAAATAAGTTTTTCCGCGGATACTAAAATAAAAGAATATATGGTTAAGATAAGCCTTTGGCCTCTCGGGGCTAACAAAACTGGTATTGGTTTTATATTCTTTATTTTAATTTTCGTGTAAAATTAACTCAAATATGATCATGTACATGTTTTTTTTTTATCATTGCTGAGAACCGGTTCTAATCCAGCTGATATTAATCGGTTTTGAAGCCAACTTGGGAAACATTTTATTGTTTAAATTGAAAATAGTTATTTTTATTCAGTTATGGAGATATGTTCTAAGCTATGAAAACCTGGTTAGATCTTTAGAAAATATTGGAATAACAACTATTCAGGTCCAAATGTTTTCTTAATATGTATATTATATAAATCCACGGCATTAGCGTATTGGTACCGTGAGAGTATGGGGGGAATGGCTTGGCCCTTAAACAGGCGCAACCCATTTTCATGCACAATTGAAACTACCTGACAAAGTTGGTACAATCAAACGTTATATGTCTATCAAGTACTTTTCTTATGTCAAAGATGCTTAAATTTAAAATTTCCAGAGTCGATTTCTGTTATGAGGTAGGAAGTACCCCTCCGCTATAATAATTATAAACCTTCCCTGGATCTATAAGAAGATTCACTATAAAAAGAGTATGCTATCAGTCCAGCGCTTAGAGAAATACTTCGCTACAGACAAGCGACAAAGTCCAAATTGTCTTAAAATTGTGTAAAAAATGACACATTACAATCTTTCCCGATTTTGTATTACTTTTGCAGTTCTGATTCCAGTTACATCATATTTTTCTTTCCCGAAAAAGGAAAGGGGGGAAGAAAATCTCTTCAAAAGAGATGGGGAAAACCCCCTTTTCTCCCATCTTTTTTTTTTATTCCCCCTACCCTTTTTTTCTTCCCCCCTTCCCTTTTTCGGGAAAGAAAAATATGACGTAACTGGAATCATGTTCTGCAAAAGTAATACAAAATCGGGAAATTAATTAAGGGATTATCCATCTCTTTTTTAGGAGTTTTGTTTCCCACTTCTCATCTCCCTCATTTTATTACGTCACTTGGATCATTTTTGACACAATTTGGGATTTGTCCAGACAAGCAAACACACCAGGGAGTAAGGGAGGGGACAATGGGCAATTAATTCAATTTAAGAGTTTGCGAAGAAAGGCCATGAAATCCAGAATGATCCAGAAAATTTGGAGGAAATTGTAAAGTGATTGTTAATTAAATCTAGAAAACCATAAACTAAGAAAAAAGTTCCAAGAAAAAAAAGCAATCATTTGAAAATTAGATTACCAGTATTACAAACTGACATAACCATTCTGTAATTAATTACTAGAAAAATCTCCTTGGAACTCTCTAGATGAAAGGGAAAGCGAAAAGAGATTTGGGGGCAAGTGATGTGAACAGGGAAAAAAGGGGCAGGAAGGCGTGTAGGGTAACTGCTAGCTGGTTGGACAAGAATATGATGACCCGCACGCCTTCCTGCCCCTTTTTATCCTGTTTATTTTCCTTGTACTCACCTCCCTTCTCCATTTCCCTTTCTCGTCTGCTTTAAAAAAGGAGGTAGGGGAGAAAGGAGTGAAATATAGTATGGGAGGGGGGCCGTGTATTTATATTTTAACTAATCTATGTCTGCAAAACTATATATATTCTAAAATAATACAGCGAGTTGCGGCATTTCTTGCGCAAGTACCCAAACTCAGTCAGAAACTGCTAAATTCTTGCACATTCCCTTTAAGCCAGTACCCAAAGTCTGAGACTCCTGAAGATTGAATATTCGATCCATTGTCCCCTCCCTTACTCCCTGCAAACACACACACACACACACTCACACACACACACACACACACACACAGATAAATAGATATTCTAAAACTTTCATTAATATCTTAAACCAATGAATAAATGTAATCGACGTTTTTTAGGGTTTAATATTGTATGACACGAGAAATATAACAGATACTGGGATTCAATATTATTTGAGAGCATCAGCCATTGCTAAAGAATATATTGAACAAACACAGGTTAATTACATTTTTAAATTTGGGTATGTAATATACGTGGATATTATTACAGAGGCAAAATTGTCATAATTTATTGGTCAGTTCGTGCATCAAGGAAAAGGGGAGGGGATGCGGTAAAGGGGGTGAATGTTATTTTTTAGGCTGCGCGATCACTCTTATAGGGAACATCCAAGTAATAATAAATGTGTTATCTTAAACAAAACCATGAGTAACAAAACAGAAAAAAACTGAAATGTACAAAGTAAATAAAAGTCCAAAAGAATTTTGATAAGCCTATTGTATATTCGTATGTTTGAACTGGCATACATTGTTAATATTTTTGTAGATTTACAACAAAAAATATTTGCGTATTAGAGTTTATCTTGTGCTCCTAAATTGAGTAAAAGTCTCATAGAAATTTGATTATTATCTAATAATGTTATTGCAACCTATAAATAGTTTTTCTTTTCTATTTCTTTTTTTAGACTTTTCTGCCAATGATGAAAAAGCTAGTTGACAAATTTTCAAGCAGTGATGAGCATACCATCTATCTTAATATTAGGGTAAGAAAAGTTCTATCGATTTTTGTACTTTAACTACACCCCTAGGTGAAATTGTGTTAGAAGGGGGATTCGACCCTCCACTTTAAATCAGTTTTTTGAAAGGAAAAAATGGACTGGGGGAAAGATATTTTTCTCAGGATTTATCTTGGAAGTGTCGAGGTACCCTCCCCAAAAAAGTCATAACCCTTTCCCTGACCTATAAGAAGGAGGACCACTTAGGTTAAGTTTTTGGCAAGATCTTTCACTACACACATTCACACACAGATACATCCTGCTACTTTTATTATGCCAAAATGAGTTAACATATTTTAATTCAAAGAAGGTGTATCAACTTTTTTTTTTATAGCTAGCCGGTTCTTTTAGTAAGTAGTAGATGTAAAATTTTTCATAGAATTCAGATATGCAATCGGTTTTTTTTGTAGACCTCTTATTTTTTAAGTAATTTAAGTTAAAAAAAAAAAATTAAGTCGATTTTAAGGTACTAAAATGCAACAAAAAAAAGAAAGAAAATGGCCATTATGAACAAAAATAGTAAGATCTTTAATTTGACACTTTACTTTTTCAATTCTGTCAGGTAATTATTGAAAAAATCGATTTTTTAAACCCACGAGAATAAAAACTTTGAACTTATTTTTTTCATTCCCCAGGCATAAGAAATAGGCGTTATATATACTGTTAGAATGAGAAAAGTATTACAAATCCATTCTAAGAAAACTTGAAATAAAAAGTTTACAATATAGTATATAAACTACAATAAAAGGAATTATATGAAAATATCATATTATATTATACAGGCAACGTCTTAATTCTTGAATTGAGTATAAAAATGGGAAGGGGGTAAAGAGGGGGTAAAGAGGGAATGACGAAGGTGTTGCCTGAACAAAAAAATATAATTGGCCATTTGTTTATTTTTTATTTTTTTTACTTTTTTTCAATTTAGCTTACAATGGATTCGTAATATTTTTCTGATTCTAAAGGTATATATGAACCCATATTTTTTTGCCTGTGAAATGATAAAATTAAGTTCAAAGTTTTTATTCTCGTGGGTTTAAAAAAATCAATTTTTTCAATAATTACCTGAAAAAATTAAAAAAGTAAGGTGTCAAATTAAAGATCTTACTATTTTTGTACATAATGGACATTTTCTTCCTTTTTTTTGTTGCGTTTTAGTACCTTAAAATCGACTTAATCTTTTTTTAAAAAACTTAAATTACTTAAAAAATAAGAGGTCTACAAAAAAACCGATTGCATATCTGAATTCTATGAAAAATTTTACATCTACTACTTACTAAAAGAACCGGCTAGCTATAAAAAAAAAAGTTGATACACCTTCTTTAGCAATAAACTATCAATACGTTCTCATTTTTAGAAAGACATAAGATCTTTGAGTGAGAATGAAAATATAGTTTTCAACGTTACTTCTGAAGATTTTTATGATTCTGCTATCAAATATGCCAACCAAGTACAGGTAAAAAATATGCCAGGAAAATCAAAATTTTACAAATCAGACATAAGAACGAACTAACAAAAACTATTATAACGTAAGAACACTTTTTAAAGTTACAGCTTAAACAAAGGTTCCCTGTTAACTTGTTATAAAATTGCATAAATTTAAGATTTTAAATCGACTATTAAACTACCTTTTGTGTTTTAGTTATAGGAATGTTTCGCTTGTAATTTCGTGCGAAATCATCATAGCATTCCCCATGTCTTATGTACAATCAAAAGTATTGTTCAAGAATGTCCAATTTTGTTTTAAAGCAGCTAAAAATATTTCCAGTATGTCTTCGAGTCCGATTACTATCCGCTTGATTAGAACCGGTTCTCAGCCTTACTGAAAAATCATGTATATCATCGTATTATAGACAATTTTACACAAAAACTAAAATATAATGATAAAATTATTACAAGTTTCGTTAGACCTCGCCTTCGGACCACAGGTGCTAACAAAACTAGTTTTAATATCATAACTTTTCATTTTAATATTCGCGGAAAGCTGTCTATAATTCAATGTGAAAAATGACTATTCTTAGAATGCAATAGAGATAGTAAGAAGTCAAATGACCGTGGAACTACAGGAAGAACTTTTTATACTTGAAACTGAACAGGTTCATAAATGGTTACAGTTACTTATTGATTCTTTTATCAACAGCATGCTCTAATTGTTATCAATTTTTAGGCAAAAGCAATTTCTGCATTGGTGTTTGTTCTGGCTTTAGCTCCATTAATTGTTTTACTTTCAAGGTAAAATATTTCACTACAAAAGATTTGTGTTCTTAATTATCTTTAATAATTTATTTTCAACCTAGACTTTATATCTAAAAATAATTGGTAATGGTATTATTATGGAAAATACCCAAATTTGAATTTAAGCATTTTAAAATAGAAAAATTAAGAAACAAGAGGAGTGCCCTACAGGCGCTAAAAATTACTCTAAAAATTTTATTTTGATATTATATATTTAGACGTGCGATTGTTGTTATATCTGTTTTTGCTGAAAGAGTAAATGCAAAGGTAAACTATCTTTTTTCTTCTTCTGTTTTTATGTTTGTTATTTATACAGAGTTATTTATCCAGTCGTTGGAATACTGTTTCTTCATCATGTTTCTTACAGGCCAAAAAAAATTTGGGGAGGTTATTTTTTCTCGGGGCAATTTCTCTTGGGAGGGTGGAGATGCCTTCACCTACAAAAGTTATTAACATTTCCAGGAAACCAAATTCGGTCTTGCAGTTAGCGAGATCTAAAGATACAGACAGACACACACTCATACACAAAGACATCTTGTTACTTTAATAAAAGGATAATATTTCAAATTGAAATAGTTTTAGCTAAAACATTATATCTTTTTTAGCATACAGATTTAAAGAAAGAAAGACAGAAGTCAGAAAATCTGTTAAACAAAATGTTACCTAAAATTGTAGCCACTTCCCTAAGGTAAATATGAACACCAATTAAACATAAGAATCTAAAGTAATAAGTTAATGGTCGATAAATTAATGTACATCCCAAATTATGATACACCAAATTACCTTTTCTATAGATTACAATTAGTGGTTAAAACGTTTGGACACTCAGCTTAATGAACCATCCAATAAAAGTCCCTAAATTTGTTAATCTAACAAATTAGAAAACGTTTTTTAAAACTTTGGAGATTAGTGTAATAACAGCCCAATGTTCCCTCCTTCCAAAGAAACTGTCTTTAGAAATTGAAACAAACAATGTTTTGCCACTCTTCTTACAATATAAAATTAAAATGGATATTAAGCAATTGATAACAGGCTAACTTAAAGAGTATCTTCGCTACCAATTATAGAAAATTATTTTTTAGAGAGGGAAAGGAAACGGCAAAAACCTTTTCTGAAGTTACCATTGCTTTCATAAAAATTGATGGATTTCAAGCACTTACCCAAGTAAGTAAAACAATGGTAAAAACTATTTCTTTATACAAATTTTTAAAAATATTAATTAATCAAGCCGTGTTCTATAAAGAATAGGGACTAAAATATCAATTATTATATCTTTAAAAAAATGGGAACATGAAAAGAAAACGAAGTAGTGGGTTTCGTCTTATTTTCACAATAGCTTTTCTATTTCTAGACCCTGCGGGGGGCTCTATCCCGGGGGGGGGGGGGGCAATCATTAACATTCACCTAACTTAATAACCTATTAAAAGCTACTATGAAAATACGACGAAATCCGCCACTTCGTTTTCTTTCCGTGGTCCAAAAATTTAAATGGGTTGAGAAGTTTCCTATAAGGGTATTGTCTTAATAAATTGTTGGGTATGGGTGGGAAGGGTGTTTTATTGTCCTCTTTTAAAAAGAGAATTCTGCAATTAATTAAATTTTGAAAAACTAATTCTAGGTATATGATTCTTTAAAAGTGATAGAAGTAATGAATTTTATTTACACAATGTTTGATGCAGAAATTGAGAAACATAATGTTTATAAGGTAATCTATAATACAAAGTAGAAGGATATCCGCCCGTCTGTATGTCATGAAAGTTCGCACTTACCGCCGAACCGATTTAGTTGTACTCAGGAATAATGCCTAAATTATTAAATAATTATAATACGTTATTACATAATACATTATTATAAAAGGCTGAATTAATTTCTATTTCTAGAACTATTAACTGACTGAAATGATTCTGTTGTTCTTTTCAGAAAAGTTTTGGATAAGTCAGCATAATAGCCTTGTTTCAGATTTATTATTTCTCATAAGCCATGATAATTTAATGGAGATCCTTCAACATTGATCTTTTTTAGCGGTTATTGAAGATTTTACCCTGATAAGCGAAAAAAATGCAAGCTAGACATGTTCTAATTTTCAGGTGGAGACCATAAATGACGTGTACATGCTTTCTGCTGGTGTACCTGAACCAAATGATAACCATCTTAGGTATTTTTACTGTTACCCTATAATTCACTTTTTCTGTCCGTCCTTCAGTCAGAACGTCAGAGAGTCCATAAAGCTATGGGGAAACGAGATTTTCTCGGCTTCTATTCAAGATAGACAGCTGAAATTTTCAGGGATCGATTACTAGATTTTCAGGTTTTTGTGTTTTTCTCTACTCATATTCAAGATGGACAGCTGTAATTTCAGAGATTGTATAAGTTATCATTCTACATATTTCCACAAAGTTTCATTGAGATTTGCTTATTGTTTGGGGTGCTTGATTGATTCCTAGATTTACACATTATTAAATTTTTTTAAAGGTTTCGTGGTTTATCTTATTAAGTTTAATGCTCTACGGGATTAAGGTATAACCAACAAGCAAAATAAATCTAAAATAATATTTGGGGGCAAATGGAGAGGTCATCAATTTTTCGATGTGTTGCCCCCCAACGACAGCTGAAAAACATGTATAGGTTTCGTGATTTTTTTCGAATTAATTTGGTTATTGGTATAAGCTGAATGCTCTATAATGACATCGCTCTATAGTTTATTATTTTACAGATGTCCATCCATAACTTTTGAGCTTACCTACTTATGCATGTTGTCATCCTTGTTATTGTATTCTTTCTCCAAACACTTTCAAAGGAATATACTAAAATTAGTATAACAGCCAATTAAAATCCCTGTATGTATCCATTAACGTGATCCGTAACGTTTAGCTCTCATTGTTAATTTAGGCATGTTTGAATTGTCTTATCAATTTAGAACGCGTTGCAACAATTTTGTTTAGACAATTTATATTTCGCTTATTCAGTTCTGACACTCTATATACAAGTGTTAATGTTAGTTTTGTCCTACAGTTTCAGAGCTTCGGATGTTGTCATCCTTGTTTAATCAAAAATCTATGAATCCTAATTCCATCCCAGTACACATTGTTATTATATTTAGTGACATGGCAGTGGCTTGCTTGACACTCTCCAGAAAACTGGCAGGTTCAGATATTCCTAGAGTTCAAAATTCTTTCAGGTGGATTTTATTATCTTTAAAAAAATAAAGGCTTTTTACAACAACAAACAGTTTAATACTTGCATCAAACGATCATTATATAAAAGTAAAATGATGTCTGTCCATCTGTATGTAGCAAAAGATCTTGGTAACCGCCCGACCGATATGATCCTCTTTCAAGATGAAGATTCCTAAAGGTCCAGGGAAACCTCAACTCTTCCAAGAGAATTAGCTCTGAAAAAAATAACCACCCCACCACCAAAAAACCTCAAATACTCAGACATACAAGGTATAATAAAACTATTCTAGTGTTATGTGTGGAATTCATTGTGGACCAATTGTCTCTGGAGTTATTGGTAAAATGATGCCCAGGTATTTTATTCAATTGTCTGTAATATTCATCGCATCATGTATAAGGCAGCTTTCCGCTATAGTAAAATGAGAAAAAAATATTAGTTCAAGTTTTGTTAGCCCCAAGTCGCAAAAATTTTTATGTATTAATTCGTAGAAAAATACAAAAATTTTCAATATGGCGGAGAACCGGTTATACTCAAGCAGATATTTATCGGTTTCAAAGCCTTACTGGAATTGCCTTTCTATATATGTCTATAATTAATCTAAAACTAAGAGTAATTCGAACATTTTTTATTTAGGTTTTATATATTAATAGAAGTTATACCAATTTAGACCAATAAACTAAGCTGTATTTATTATTTAATAAATTAATAGCTGATTTTTACTAACCTTATGAATCATAATAATATTTACAGGTATTGCTTGTTTGGAGATACAGTAAATACAGCCTCCAGAATGGCTAGCACAGGTAAACAAACTGATTGGAGATACAGTAAAAACAGCCTCCAGAATGGCTAGTACAGCTAAACAAACTGTTTGGAGACACAGTAAATACAGCCTCCAGTATGGCTAGCACAGGTAAACTAACTGTTTGGAGATACAGTAAATACAGCCTCCAGAATGACCAGCAGATAAACAAACTGTTTGGAGATACCTTAAATACAGCCTCCAAAATTTCTAACACAGGTAAACAAACTGTTTGGAGATACAGTAAACACAGCCTCCAGAATGGCTAGCACAGATAAACAAACTGTTTGGAGACACAGTAAATACAGCCTTCAGAATGGCTGGTACAGGTAAACAAACTGTTTGGAGATACCTTAAATACAGCCTCCAAAATTTCTAACACAGATAAACAAACTGTTTGGAGACACAGTAAATACAGCATCCAGAATGACAGGCATAGGTAAACAAACAGTTTGGAGACACAGTAAATACAGCATCCAGAATGGCCAGCATAAGTAAACAAACAATTGGTGACACATTATATACAGCCTCCAGAATGGCCAGCATAGGTAAACAAACTGTTTTGAGACACTTATATACCTGTTTGATTAAGGTGAACCAGGAAGAATTCAAATAACAGCTGAAACAAAATCTATCCTGGATATGCAAGGTGAAGAATTCAAATTTGAAAAAAGGTAAATATTCAAATTTTTCTAAATTGATTAGTTAAGTTATAAATGTACAGCTTTTGTAGTACAAAAGTTTGTAGGTTTGCCTATATCAACATAGGTGAACTATCTTCTAATAAGTAACAGATACCATTTATAATAATAACCTATTTAATTAAATATAAGTAACTGATATCAAAATGTATGTCCCTGTACATGAGTTGTCATATCATTATATTTAGGCATATCTTATACAGTGAAAAATAAAGGGAAAAAACATTTTGTCTTATGAAATACCATTCAATATCTTAATTATTTCAGGGGTACAGTGCAAGTTAAAGGAAAAGGAGATATAGAAACATTTTGGTTGATAGAACACCGAGTTCAACCTAGATCATATTCTAAAATCTATAAAACAAAGTAGAATGATGTCTGTCCGTCCGTCCGTCTGAAGCTTAAGATCTCGGTAACCACTCAACCGATTGGATTCTACTCTTCAGGGTATATACCTATTGGTCCTGTAGTGGTTTTAAGCTATTAAGCCATTTTCTTGGGGGGTGGGACACCCCCCACCCCCCAAAAAAATGAAAATCCCCCCCCCCCAAAAAAAAAATGAATTTCTTATTTTTTTCTAATTTTAATGTTTTTATATATTTTTTTATATTTTAAAATTTTTTTATTCTTTTTAAATTTCTTTTCTTCTTTTAAACTTTGTTTAATCAAACTCAAAAAGATTGTGAAACCTTCCTTCTCCTGTAGGGGCGAAGCCCCAATAAATCTAATGCCAAAGATATTTTCAAAAACATTAAAAAAGAGATAAATTCGAAGGTTTTAAAAAATATAAATAAATATAAAAAGTTATAAAGAGTTTTTAAAAGTTATAAATACAGAAAATATCTAAAAAAAATGTAAATTTTTTTTTTTAAATTTTCCCCTGAATTTTTTGGAAAAAAAGCCCCTAGAGGCTAGGGGCGAAGTTGCTAAATAATTGAAGATATCTCATTGTAAATTTCTCTTAACTATATCAATAACTGTTAAAATAAATGTTAAGTAATTTTTATTGTATTGACAATTATTAGATTAAAAGTAATTCAAATATCTTTTTCTGTATGACAATATATCAACTAATTTGTTTAAAATATATTTGAATCTTTTATAAACTTCAGACACTTGGTTTGATACTAGTTGTTTCGCTTATAAATAAATAAGCATAGATGCATTATCCAGTCAGCTGCCTGTAACAAGTGGCAGAGACCCTTTTCATCTGCTAGCAAAATAGGATCCTGCGCTGAATTGCGGGTTACATGATCATATAGTTAGTTCATGCCCCCTCTACTCTATTATTTTACTTTATTATTGCTTTGCATCTAGCCTCTATGGGAGAGCAGAGGATGAAAATACACAACACATTTAGACTAGCAATTTCAAAAATCTTTAGTTTAAGACAAAAAAACCTTAAAACTTGGCCCTTCAAAAGGGAAGGTCATAAAGAAGCTTAAAACCTCCCTAAGACTTGTGTAAAGCTTCCTTGTAAAAAAAACTTATTACTAATATTATGGATTATATACATAACTAGAGTTGGCTCGATATAATTATCTCCCTATTGGCTAGTTTTCTATATGCATATCTATTTCTCAATAAATCTATTTTCCTCACCCGGCATTACTATCTAAAAGAAAGTAAATATTTAATAATCTAAATGATTTTAAAAAGATTTTTTAAATTATATTTTTTCTTTACATTACCATCACCAAAGGGTTAATGATGATTATTACAATTTTAGTTTAATATTTGAACACACAAAGTGTCGCCACTATCGAATTCTATTAAAACAGAGTTTTCTTACATTTATTATTTTATAAATTTAAATTTTCTTTTTTATGATTTGAAATTAAATACATTGATATAAGGTAAATAGCAACATGAAATTAAAAAAAGGAATTTATTTTTAATAAAGTAAAATAATGGGTCTTATCGTTCTGGGCAATGAGAGTTTATTATGGATTATTGGAGCACTATGAGTTTTAAACAAATATTCCTTGGAAAACTTGAGCTCGTTTATAGACATTTATTTCCTATATAGAACTGACATGGATCTTGAAGCAATTAAGCAGGCCGTTTTGTACATGTTAAGAATTGGAAGATTTCATTAAATAAAAGTTATCGCAAAAATACTTAGTAAATGATATATATAATAGATTCCAAGACATAAAATGTCATGACACTAAAACATAATAAAGAAGGCCCATAACATGTGATTATGCTGGGAAGGGAAAGGTTAAAAATTGTCAGAAAACCAACTAATGATTTGTATAAAGCCTAATCGAAATCCAAAAAACCTTACTACTTTATATTATGGATTATATACATAATAACATATATAATAGATTCTACAATATAAAAAGTCATGAGGCAAAAACATAATAAAGGAGGCCCATAACATGTGATTTGTAAAACTCAAGGGAAAAGAAACACAAACAAACCAGTAAAAGCTAAATATATTTAACAACATGTTTATTATATAAGCGTGAGGTAGAGGGGTATATTGGGATGATAACTTAAAATGGAAAAACTGGCCTTCCCCTCTTTTTCATCCTCTCAAGGTTTAGACCTCCATAAAAAAAACCTGTGCACGTCACAAGATTAATTTATATTTTTTCTGTAGCTGTTTTAATAGTGTCAATAACTTCAATATTTTAATTTGGAGTTCAATATTTCAATTTTAAGGTCAATTTTTCAATTTGGAGGTCAATATTTTAATTTGGAGGTCAATATATCAATTTGGAGGTCAATATTTTAATTTGGAGGTCAATATTTTAATTTTGAAGGTCAATATTTTAATTTGGAGGTCAATATTTTAATTTGGAGGTCAAATTTCTTGAAGTAACTGTCAATGGATATACTTGTCTTATGGGTTTGTTGAAGAGGAAAATTTTCAACAAAAAAATTATATTTTGTAAAAACATAATCATGAGTACGCTCTTATAGATAAAACCCCATGAGCTACAGGACAAGTTAATACAATGGATAATATAATTAGTCTTGTTATTATTCTGCCATGTAAAATTTTATAGCAACTAAAAGACTGAAGACTGTTATTTATGAATTAATATTATTGTATCATTATTTGTCCTTACTCTTTTTATTAGTTTTCGTTTTTAAAGAGGGTAGGTATTTGTGGTAAATTTTCATTGGTAATTTTTCAAATAACAATTCATTAATTGTTAAATAAACTTTATTTATATGTTTTTAAGAATAATTGTCCCTTTTAGATAAAATCATGAGAACCATGTACCTACCAAATATAAAATAAGAATATTGCTTGTTTGTCTATCTGTCTGTCTGTATGTCAATGTGTGTGTGTGTGTGTGTGTATCTCTAGGAGGATGAATATGGAATCACATGCTCTCATTCTTGGATTGCACCATGGGTTCAGTGACGCACGGAGATTGGATTGTCCGTATAAATCAGCAATTTAAGCTATTATACAATAGCTATTTTCAAAGAAAATGACTTTTCATTAATAGCAGAAAATAGCATGAAACATGCCGGCGATCAAAATCAAGTTTACTAGAACAATATGGACTGTTTACTCCTGCCGTTTTCGAGATCTTAAGGCACAACTATATTATAATTAAACTGATTTAGAATGTACTAGTGGTTTCATTCCTAGCCTTAAGACACCTTGCCCAAATAAGAGGCAAAATGAAGGACATAAAAAAGACAAATAGAAATAAAAGCAAGTAATGTATTGAAAAATAACAAAATTAGTAAAAAAAATTGTTCTGTTTTATAAGAACAAAACCAGATAAAACTTTTTTATATCCCTAGCCTATTTTTAGAACCTCAAAGATGCACCATGAAAATGAATTGGAACGTGTGTATAAAACTACCAAAGGTTTTCTTTTAAAAGCAGGGTTGCTTGCCAAAAGCCTAAATTTATTTGCAAGAATTCTGCAGATTTTGTACATTAGCACACTTTTGCATTGCATATGATAATGAAATTATTATTTTTGCAGATAAAAATACCTGTTTTGTCAATATAAAGACTTTCAATAACATTTTAAGGGTTAAATTTTTAAAAAAATGTATACTTTTCCAAACATTTAGTGTGTGTTTCGAGGATTGAGGGGAGGGGGGGATGGTTGCTTATTTATTCTACTGGGTTTTTACCAGTTACAAAAAGTAACTAAAGTAAACTTAATTTTGTTGTTTTGTGAGTTTACCACAATATTTTCAACTCATGACTTGGAAATCATGGAGGATAGAGGAAGGAAATCGAAAGTTTCTCCGTCAGATAATAATTATAGATAGAAGGAGAGAGAGAGAGAGAGAGAGAGAGAGAGAGAGTGGGAGAGAGAGAAAAAGAAGAAAGAGAGAGAAAGTAAGATAATGAGGTATAAAAACTTTGCTAATCTTAATTTAAACCTGAATTTAAAGAGGAAATGGAGAATAGATTGACAGAGGGAGAGAGAGAGAGGGGGAGATGGAGAGAGAGAGAGGAGTCGAGTATGACACTTTGGTTATCTATAGAGTTATAAAAGAGAAAGAAACATGGGAAAAGTAAAAGAAAGAGAGGGGTAAAACACATGACACTGTTGTCAATGAAGTATATATAGAAATGGTAGTATTTACGTCAAAGCGCCAAAAGAGTGTTTAAGCAATCTCACAAATTTAATTTACAAAACTTTTTATAAGCAGAGGAAATTCTAAATTATTTGATACATAAAAAGGATAGAAGAAAAAAAACATCAAAATAATCCTTTATCATATAACTGAGTAGCAGCTACGCTCCTAGAAGCCTCTAGGAGCACTTGAAAGATTAGTTAGGTTTTTTGAAAAAAAATATTATAATAGATTTGGAGAAGAATTTTTTTTCTATGGTGGTTTGTTGAACCTTCCCCAAATGGTTACAAATCTTCCCAGGACACATGAGAAGCTTCTATGTAAAGAAAATCCTTTGCAGTCCAGGGATTAGTTTAATCTTAAATTACACACATTCACAGACAGGCAGAAATAATATATAACATAAATATACCCTATAAAAGGATTTTAATAGATGCAATTTATGCAATGAACAAGTTTACAGAGAATATAAACTAAATTAATCTTTCAAATTTATTGCTACTTGTTTGTAGCTTCGACCCTAGTTATTTTTAAATATATTTTTGCGCAATTGCTAGCACACCTTCTCTGACACACTAAAAGTACTCTGGTCCCCTCCCCCATTTTTCTACCGTATTCCTATCCCTCCGGCCTCGCTGAAATCTCATGGTACTTTTCTCTCTTTCTCGGCCGTCGACATTTAGGGTTGCCTGAATTGTCATGAATTGGAACTGCCTCTTTTTAAAATAATGAGTTACTCTAAAACTCAATTTGTCTGTGCGTCTATCAATCTGTCAGTCGTTTGTGCTGTATGAAACATTGAATTCTTTGCTGCTATCAGAGATAGATGTTTGTTATTTTTTGGTAAAAAAAAATTTCGCTGACTATTGAGAATCAATTCTATATTTTTGGAGAGAAATTTTATTTTTGCTATTTCAAAATATAGATAACTGAATTTTATGTAAAGATTTAGTTGACTAATTAACAAATACTTATTAAATCATTATGTTTGTCTCTGTGTAAATTGTATTGTTAAACACCAAATTGTTAAAAACTTATTAGCTATACTCTTAAAGGATGTTGTCATTGTTTTTTTTTTTGTCTAGGTTTATTCATATCCCCATATATCAACAAAAATCATCGAAATTATTTAGTAAAAATCTATGGATTACAAGCTTTCAATAATATAATTGTTTTTTTTAACAGATTTATAACAGGTAAATATACTTATTAAATCTATAAGTACTTGTTCATTATTTTATTTTCTAAAATGAGTCAGGGATAAGACAATGTAATAAATAAAATTACCCCCTGTATATATTGAAATCATTAGTAGTGAGGTTTGAACAATACTGTTTTGTGCAGCCAACAAGTAAGAGAACCTGCCAAACAAATTTTAAATGTCTAAAAATCAATTTTACTAAGCTGACTCTTATTTATAAAAGTGAATTAGTTATCAATTTGTTGTTTCTTTCTTTATTGACATTTTCGTTCTTGTTAAAGATTGGAATTTGTATCCAGCAAATTATATTAATCAGGCAACCTTGGTCTCATGGTTTATCAAATGGTCTAGTCATGTGGTAGTAGAACCAATAACTTCAGACAGAGAACTTTTCCTCAATCTTTTACAAAATATTTATTGAATTTTTTTTTCTCATTGCAGTGATATGTTTGCTTTACGCCTTTAAATTGGATTGATTTAAAATATGTATTTTGTAACTTTTTAATTAGACACCTCTGAAACCTCATGGTTATCAAATGGTCTAGTCATGAGGTAGTAGAACAACTGCAATCAGACGGAGAACTTTGATTAAAAATTTTACATAATATATATTGCATTTTTTTCTTCATTACATTGATATGCTTGCTTTATGCCTTTGGATTTGATTTTTTAAAAATTTGTACACTGCAACTTTTTAATCAGATATCCATGTTATCATGGTTATTCAATGGTCTAGTCATGAGGTAGTAGAACCATGAAGTTTAGATATAGACCTTTTACTTCTAATTCTTAAATATTTTTTTACATCACATTTATGCATTTTTAAGTTTTATATCTTGGTAATATTTTATAAAAATTGTATTTGCTTATTTATAAAACTTACATTGAAGACATTGTTTGACTTGTTTTATCCTATACTAGAGGCAGCGCCTTTAGCATCTAGGACTATGTATTTGAAAGGGGTAGGAAAGTGCTACAAATGATCCCAATAATTTAATCAAACAACTGAACCTGTGTAAAGCTTCAATGAAGTATAGAAATAAATCAGTTTAATGGTTATTGAAAGCTGGAGAAAAAATCTTACTACTTCATATAATTTCAAAAATTTTTTTAAATACATTGGTTTATCCTAAATGCATAAGTATATGGTGTTTGTCTCTTTGTCTGCATGCCTAATAAGATCACGTAAACGGCTGAACCGGTGATTTTCAATGCAGCTTTTAGGCTTTCAGAAGGGTTTAGTAGGTCCAAGCTGAAGACACAAAACTTAATCAAATATGCTTTTATAAAGGGCTATTTACTATAAATGTTTCTTCAATGTTTTCATAATCAAAAAAAATATAAAAAAAGATAACCAGATTTTTTCTTATAAAATAAGACTATTTGTTTTTATACATTTTTAGAAAGATTATTTAACATAAATAAGTTTTGAAAAAAAACATATCTACATATAACCTACATATTCTTGTGTAAAAAGGTTAAACATCTTAACATATACATATATATATATATACATATATGATTGAATTACTAGTTTTAAAAATCGAACTCAACAAAATATAATTTTGGTATAATTCCAACCCATCTGTTTTTTTGGTATAAGTGTCATGTATGCTTTGGCAACTTTTTAGTTCTTATTTGACAACACAACAAGTGGTTGTGGACGGACGGTGGTGAGTGAGGTGGGGACTGTCTAGTGAATTCAAATTGGTGTTTTTACTTTGTCACAAATGTTAGGGTTAAAAGCATATTTTGTAAGTCTCAGACATTTGACGGTCAGAAACGCCTATGATTTCAATATTTTATATTTATTATAGAAAGGTTATCTTTTAGTCGCTTTCTTTTCTGTCGAAATTTTGTTTTTAATTATCTTTGTTTACCACTTTCCTTCATATATTATATTTTTCTTCTTACACCCCTCTTTAATACTTTTCCAGTATCGCTTCAAATCCGTTTAATATCCGGTGGATTAGACTCGGTTTTCAAACTTCTTAAAAATTATGTATAGTATCGTATTAATTACATCCAGTTTTCTACGAATATAAAAATGTACAATCATAAGTATAAAACAAATTTTCTAAGCTGTTTACAATACGATGCGATAAATAACTATTATATACATATATTTAATGTTCATTGTTTGCTTCATTATTTTGGAAGATTTTATAAAAATAAATTGGCGCATTTTTATGAACACCAATGGAAGTTGTTGTTGATGAAAGAGTAGTGGGGTAGAAGGGTACACGCCATTGAAGGGGTTATCTTTTATCTTTCAGTTTAGTATACATTCAAAACAGAGGTAGTAAGTGTACAGCTAAGTTTAATTTTGCGTCTTATTTTTATATGTTATGTGTATATTTCTAGTTTTATTTGCAGTTGAATTGAACAAAGGGGGTAAGGTGCAGTTTAGTTAGTCTAGTTTTAACAGCTGTCATGTGATCATTCTTTAGTGTTACCCTGTTCAAATATATTTTTTTTCTTGTTTTATGACAAGTTTAGTTCTATATTTGCATTTCTATATTTTAATAGCTATATAGATTATTTAACTCTTGACAATCTTTATTGAATTTTAAAAAGGTGCGTCAACAGAAACTTGTCCATATGAAAATACAGGCCTTATTTATTTTGTCTACTATTGACATCCCCCTCCCTCACTTTATTTTAATCGCTGAGATTGGGTTATTACTTTTTTATTAAAATATTTTTTACTAACTGCAGCGCCACTTCCATAATGGGCTCTGATTCAAAAAGTGAACGCGACGAAAAGTAAAGTAGGATTAAACTAGCCTTAGTCGACGTTTACTAAGCTTCCCTGAAAAGAAAGACTCAAACCAAGTTAGAAGTAATATCTTATATGTAGTTAAGATCATAGATTATTTTTGTTTTGATGTTAATTTTCAGACCATAAATAAATGAGTGGATAAACCCTTGGTTGGTTGTCAGCTTGGTCCTGCACTAGACTACCTGTCAGCTTGGTCCTGCACTAGACTACCTGAGTACCACACCACCACAATGGAGAGATCCTTGCACAACTTGTTCCCCTCCCTCCCCATCACGACCAATACCTCCAACACAAACACTACTATGTCTTCTTTGTCAGGTGTTTTGCTCTTTCTTAAGTAACAGGATCTATGTATGTATGTCTGCCTGTACTGAAGGATCTCGCTAACCGCTGAACTTATATGGTTAATCTTTACAGTGTAGCTTCTCATAGGTCCTGGGAAGGTTGATAGCTATTTTGGGTTAGGGTGCTATCACCCTCCCAAGAGAAATCACGCCTAGAAAGGAAATATTAATAGAGAAGTCCCGCCAGGCAGCGCTATTGTAGGTTGCCGAAACTTTTTCATTTAAAACTACAAATGAAAGAAGGGGTTCAAATTGCATTACCCCCCCCCCCCCCCCCCTTAAAACTATATATGTTGAATTTTATTTTGTCTTTGGAAGCTTGAGTGTTTTATTTTGTCGTTTTTCCTTTAATTTCCTAATAATTTTTTATTATTCAGCTTCCAAAGTTGTTTAGTCATGTTAATGCAAAGATAATTGCTTAAAGGAAGCTTGAAGGAAATACAGCACCCTACTGAAAGACTACCACAAGTAGGCCTAATACCTTAAATTCTGTTCTAACTGGTGAATTTTAATTTTGAAGTTTCTGATAAAAAGGCTGAAAAAAATCAAAGATTTTCAACTTTCTAAAATGTCATTTTATGATGCCTACAACTTTTTTGTTATTTAAGCTGAAGGCTTCATTTTTGGGTATTGGGTCTACTTGTGGCAGTCTTTCAGCAATTAAGAGTGGTTTATTTCCTGCAGGCTTTCTTTAATGAACCATTTATTTTTTTTATTTTTTATATATTCATCAATATCATAATTGAATATTTTTCAGGGACCAATTCTGCATTCCCCTACAGACCACATTTGATTGGGGGAGGTGGGGCGGGGGCTGCCCCACCCCCTGGAAACAAGGTAGGTTGTATTAATGTTTTTGAATGATTAAAATTCTATAAAGTAATTTTGCCATTTTCAAACAGTTTTTGAACATAAAACGTAATTAGCAACAAAAATAATTTAAAAAACTAACACTTTTTAAAAGTACTTCAATTTAAATTTTAATAACATCTGTTTTTGTATGAAAAAGCTTTATCTCTCTTTCTCAACTGTAACACTTTTTCAATAACATGTGCTTTTTATGTGTATTATTTTTTTATGACGTGGCTTATCCTTAATTGATTCCACATCAGTTATATATAGCTTTATTTTATAATTATTTTGCTCTATACAATCATCAAAAATTGTACTCTAAAATCATAACTTAGTTAGGTCAAGAAGTTTTAGAGAACCTACTCCACTTACTACCAAAAAATATGCTTTTCAGTTGTTTGCACCTCCTGATTTTACTAATATTATACAGAGCTGGGTCTTTAAATCATTTCAATGGTGCGCCAAATCGGGGTGATCCAACTTTCCACCAATGAGAGCACAGCATTTTACGAAATGCCGCGCTGTGATTGGCTGAAATTCGACGCATCCCGATTTGGCGCACCATTGAAATGATTTAAAGATCCAGTATTTAAAATTGAAACTTGACTTTGTTGACCTGTTTTATTTATGGAAAATTTCAATGGACTATTTCTATTATTTGTGCATGGTAGGCAGTTTTAGTAGTAGCTTATAAAACATAGACTATTAAATTTATAGCGAAGTTTTTTTTAAGTTGCTTAAAGTATAAAAGGAATTAGATATTTTAAAATGTAATAGAAAAATTACACATCAATAATAGTTTTACCACTATGATAACTAAGATTCTACATTAATAAATCCCCCCGCCCCCCCTATCTAAATCTTTAAATTAAGCCATACTATTTTGCATGCTGTTTGTACAAATTAAACTGTAATTCTCACCGTTTAATTACAACTATCTAACAATTTAAAATTGCGAATTTAAATAATTGCAGACATTTGTCAAGTTCTTTGCTAAAGTCCTCACATAAATAGTATGCATGCCCTTAAATGCCAATTGCAAGATTGCCACATTAACCACCCCATTTTTGTTAAACAATTTGTATTTACTTGGCTGTTATTTGAGAATAACGACCAAATTTTTCGTAATGTTTTCCAACCAATGATCATCTTATCAACTTTGTCCGTCCATCCGTACATATGGGGGGCGATTTGATAATTTTGAGGTAAATGTTACTTCTTTGCTTCTATTTGGAGTATAGTTAATTTCTTCTCACCAATGAGCATCTAGAACATGTTTTATTAACGTATTGAGCTTACTTTCTGTGCTTCACTACTAATGAATGTTATTAACCTTGTTCTTTTTGTTCTTTGAAACTTCTTATTCTTTTTACTTTTAGACAATCAAAGGGATCATAGCTGGTGGAATAACTGGCGGTATAGAAATCTGTATTACATATCCTACGGAGTATGTCAAGACACAATTGCAACTAGATGAAAAAGTAAGTACCTTCACTATATTAGGAGCGCAGCTACTCTGTACTATATTTTGTTGAAAGGATTAGAACAGAATTGGAAAAAGTAAAAATAAAAAAAGAAATTGGAGTGCAATATTATTTTTAAATTCTTACTAATCCTTTTGGCTCATTAAAGCGGAAAATATCTTGCAACTGAATGTTCAAAGGGGGGGGGGGGGGCGAAAGTGACACTTTTTGAAACCAAAACTAAAAGTCAAAGGAACTCAACTAAAAAAAGTGTTACAGGTCTGACATTTTGCATGGCAGTTGCTTTATAGGGGTACAATATGGAACTGTGAAGAAACGGCGGCGCAACCGCCGAGAAAAGGGAACAAAAATTACGGCGGGAAACGGCGGTTTTCGGCGGTTGCGCCACCGTTTCTTCACAGTTCCATATTGTACCCCTATAAAGCAACTGCCATGCAAAATCTCAGACCTGTAACCCTTTTTTTAGTTCAGTTCCTTTGTTGACTCTTAGTTTTGGTTTCAAAAAGTGTCACTTTCGCCCCCCCCCTTTTATATTTGAAGAAAGGGTAGAATTTGAAATAATCTATCATGAACTAACTTTGAATAAACAAATGCTAGGGAAAATGTATTGTATAGAGGAATTAAGTGAAATTTATAAGTATTTCTAATATATACAAAGTTGTAACATTTAAAAGTTTCTTGTAATTTTTTTAGATTTTAATGTACACTAAAATAAGCAATATAACATACAAGAAACACTTAATTTGAATCTTTATTTACTTTTCTTAAATTGTATAATATTAATAATTAAATTAAGTTTAACTGAACTAATTTTAACAAAGATAACAAAAATTTTGTAAATATATCAAATTTTCATTATATTTAGGTAAAAAAGTACAATGGAATTATAGACTGTGGAAAGAAAACAGTACAGGTGAGTTTTTTTTTCCAAATAAAAATAAAGCAGTTTTTGGTTATTTTTAATGCCTAATTTGCCAAACTATTTTTTTCTTGAAAAATAACCTTTCTGAAAGGGACTTTTTTTGCAGCAGCCTTTTTTATTTAAAAAATCCAACAGATTTAATCTATTGAGACTTATTTCAGGAGCATGGAGTAAGAGGTTTATATCGTGGTTTGTCTGTACTGTTGTACGGCAGTATTCCTAAGTCAGCTGTCAGATTTGGATCTTTTGAACAGTTCAAGAAAAATGCTGTAGATGAAAAGGTATTTTTTCAGAGTTTGGCTTCAAATCCTTTTTTTCGCTGATAAAAACCATACTAACATTAGAGTAAAACGCTAGAGGGGAGGTTGGCTTAACGACTTTTTGTCCTTATCCCAAGGACCTTATGCCGACTCTCAATTGGGTTTTCTCCATAGTGTCGAGAATATTAACACAGCCAAGTAGCAGATAAAAAAATTGCTAGCAGATAAAAGATCCTTTGAAAAGGGAGGCAGGTAGTTATCTGTACATACAGATACATCTATACTATAGATCTGTTATACTAACAACATAGTTATCGTTCGAATTACAGACATTGCCCACAAAAAATCATAGGATTGATTTTTCATTTGTTAGCTTGGGCCTTCTGACTTCTCAGGGGCAACAAATTAGGAATTAATCCTTACAAACTTTTCTAACAAATGTCTATGACTTTATAGGATGGTAAATGCATTTTCATATACTAAATATTAAGCTGTGTATCTCTATCTCTTAGCTGTCCTGGCGGTCACCACTAACAATATTCTTTAATATTTTTACAGGGTAACCTATCCACAATCTCTCAGCTGTTAAGTGGTCTTTGGACTGGAGTATCAGAAGCTATCCTGCCGGTCACACTAACATTCTTTTTATTTACAGGGTAACCTCTCTTCTATCTCTCGGCTGTTCTGTGGTCTTGGGGCTGGAGTGTCAGAAGCTATCCTGGCGGTCATACTAACAATATTCTTTATATTCACAGGGTAACCTCTCTCCTATCTCTCGGCTGTTATGTTGTCTTAAGGCTGGAGTGCCAGAAGCTGTCCTGGCGGTCATACTAACAATATTCTTTATATTCACAGGGTAACCTCTTCCCAATCTCTCGGTTGTTATGTGGTCTTGGGGCTGGTGTATCTGAGGCTATTCTGCCGGTCCTAACAATATTCTTTATATTTACAGGGTAACCTCTCTTCTATCTCTCGGCTGTTATGTGGTCTTGGGGCTGGAGTGTCAGAAGCTATCCTGGCGGTCACAAAAAAATATTCTTTATATTTACAGGGTAACCTCTCTTCTATCTCTCGGCTGTTATGTGGTCTTGGGGCTGGAGTGTCAGAAGCTATCCTGGCGGTCACACTAACAATATTCTTTATATTTACAGGGTAACCTCTCCCCAATCTCGCGACTGTTATGTGGTCTTGAGCTGGAGTGTCAGAAGCTATCCTGGCGGTCACACTAACAATATTCTTTATATTTACAGGGTAACCTCTCGACTGTTATGTGGTCTTGGGCCTGGAGTGCCAGAAGCTATCCTGGCAGTCATAATAACAATACTCTTTATATTTATAGGGTAACCTCTCCCCAATCTCTCGACTGTTATGTGGTCTCGGGGCTGGAGTGTCAGAAGCTATCCTGGCGGTCACACCCATGGAGACTGTCAAGGTCAAGTTTATTGCGGACCAACGCTCTGCCAATCCACAATTTAAGGTAAACAATAAACATACATCTGTCATAAGCGAAAGTCTTGAAAATATGAAAATTGTAAGATAATAACGTAAACAAAGATTGTCAAATCTTTAAAAAAAATAAAGAATTTAATTTGAAATTGCAATAAGAGAAGTAAAGTTGGGGAAAATTGTTTTCAGAAGATGGAAATTGACCCATATTTATGAAAAATCATAATTATTGTTTAGATAAGATTATAAACGTTCAACTTATATAAACAACCAAGTGTTGAAACATTGATTAATTAATAAAAATTTCAATTTATATTGAAATAATATATCTCTGTCGTACTTATAACCAATAATGCATAAAAAACTTAAATTAGGTATTTTGTTTAAGTTTTACCTTTTCAAGATTCTAATATTTTTTCAGGGATTTTTCCATGGAGTACGTTGTATTATTGCCAAGGAAGGTATTTCTGGAACCTATAAGGGACTAACAGCTACTATCATGAAACAGGGCAGCAACCAGGCCATCAGGTTGGTAGTTGGATCAAAGGCAGCTAGCTTGATAAGTAATAGTATACAAGGGTCTAACAGAAACTATCATGAAACAGGGCAGCAACCAAAGCCATCAGGTTGGTAGTAAGATCAAAAGCAGCTAGCTTGATAAGTAATAGTATACAAGGGTCTAACAGAAACTTTCATGAAACAGAGCAGCAACCAAGCCATCAGCTTTGTAGATAGATAAAAGATAGCTAGCTTGATAGAATACAAGGGACTAACAGCTACTATAATGAAACAGGGCATAGTTAGCTTGATAAATAATAGAATACAAGGGACTAACAGCTACTATAATGAAACAGGGCATAGTTAGCTTGATAAATAATAGAATACAAGGGACTAACAGCTAACTATCATGAAACAGGGCAGCAGCCAGTCCATATGGTTGACAGTCAGAAAGTTCATGATTAGTTAAACTTTATATACTACATAAATGTGCAAACATCTTTTAATCAAAAAGATTACTTACTGATTTTACATGATTTGAGACTACTATTCAAGTTAGAAGCTGAATGAACAGCTTGAATGATAGAGGGAAAATTTTATTTTATGATGGAATGCATTTTATGTTAACTATCAAATCTAAACAAAGTTGTATTTAGATTTTATGTGATGGAGTCAATGAAAGATTGGTACCGCGAGGGAGACCCCAAGAAACATGTTCCTAAGCTGTTGGTTGGTCTCTTTGGTGGCATTGCAGGAGCTGCTAGCGTTCTAGGTAGGCTTTATAGCTGTGTAAACATGTTAAGGTATATTGATAACAACATACATACGATGTTCTTAAAGAGGACTATCCACGAACCAGAGCAAGTGATTCTAAGCATCTTCCAGCATTGACCCATAGTATTTTTTTTAGTGAATATACTAGGTTTATGTTTAATATTGGCTTTATCGACTAAAAAGTTAGGTTTTACCATGGTTTTATATGAAAAAAACTTTGAAATGTAAAGCAATTTTTAAAGCAATATTACCAAATGCTTTGTTGAGATCAAAGGACAAAATCGAATAACACTGCAGAAAAGCATCAAATGTTGTAAATTGCAAAAGTACATTAATTAAAATGTTTACAAGTTACCAACCCTTTTTTAAATATACATTTTAATCACAATAATATACTTTTGTGTCAAAGCTTTTAAACAACAGTTTGAACTCATCAAAACATTCGATGATATTGCACCAAACAATGCTTAACATTTCAAAGTTTTTTTCATATAAAACCATGGTGAAACCAAACTTTTTTTTCGATAAAGCAATTATTAAACATAAACCTAGTATATTTACTAAAAAAAATGCTATGGGTCAATGCTGGAAGGTGCTTAGAATCACTTGCTCTTGTTCGTGGATAGTCCTCTTTAAGAACAGAAAGGTAATGGAAGGAAAAGGAAGCTTAACAGACTGTCTGATTAAGTAACAATGATTAATAGCCATATAAATTTTCACACAAAATTTCCGCAGTTAATCTTTTATAATAGCTGAGAAAATGTTTTTAACAGCATTATCGATATACCGATAGAACGTCTATCTATAAAAGTATTTTTTCAATATGAATCAAATGTCTGTCATAGCATTACCGTTAGACTTACGGACCAAGTTCATACTATAAACTGTATGTTAATTTGTATAAGGATAATTCGTTTAAAGTTTTAAACGTTTATCTTTTATAGCAGCCGAGAAAATTATAGTTTCCAAGCAGACATGCAAAGTATCTGGTAGAAAATCGAATATTTATCAAAGTCCATGTGAACATTATGTTTCTCAATATATAATGTTTTCATTGTTTAGGTAACACTCCCTTAGACGTGATCAAGACAAGAATGCAAAGTTTAGACGCAGCCAAGTACAAGAACACACTGGATTGTGCCAGAACAATATTGAGGAACGAGGGTGCCAAAGCCTTCTACAAGGGAACCTTGCCGCGCATGAGCAGAGTCTGCCTGGACGTTGCCATCACCTTCATGATCTATGACAGCTTTATGGAGGTAGTATTTCGGTGCTTTCCCTCAAAGGGCTTGTAGAGTACTGAACCCCCTCCACTTTTTATTTACAATAAATTGGTTGGTTATTTTGTTAAAGCTAAAGGGGACTATGCACAAACGAGAGCAGGTGATTGGTGAATTCTGATAAATAGTTCTATCAACTAAAAATATATATTTTTACCTTAATTTTATCGATCTTTTATTCTTATTTAACAAAAATAATAAGCACATCAAAAAAAGTCTTAACATCATTTGCTCTCGTTCGCACATAGTTCCCTTTGCATATGGTCAAATAAACCAAGATTCTATAAACATAATACCATAATCAACTAATTTAAAATGAAGCTATGATGTAGCATAAAGTATTTTGTGACCAAAACTTAATTACCTATGTTTTATTTTCTGTAGGTATTCAACAAGATCTGGCCTTGAACGGACAGATCTTATAGTCAGGGGGGTGGAAGAGTAAGGTTTTAAGAAAGCCTTTGTATGACAGATGCGCTGGTCTCTGTTTAACCGATCAGGTACAATTTATTTAACTAACGGCTCCACTTCAATTTCAATTTTAGCTATGTAAAGAAAAAGTAAACATCTATTGGTGTTTTTTTTTGGGGTGGGTGAAGGTACCCTCCTCCAAATAGTTAAAAACTTTCTCTGGGCCTTTATAAAGCTTCACTTAAAAGGAGAACCATATCGGTCCAGCGGTTAGCGAAATATCAAGCTACACACATCTTTTTACTTTTATTTTAATAAAACTGTATTAAAGGTTTAAAAAGGAGTTAACCACCCAATGCTTTAAACTACTAAAGGCAGAAGTGTAGACTCTGAAAACTGTAGGGACAATTTATCCTCTGTGGTGAAAGGATCTTAAGAAAGGGAATACTATATTTAACACTTACATTTTATGTAGTTTGCAAAAAAATTCCTAAAAAGAAAATTTTCGAAGTTACATGAATTGGAATTAAATTACATACTCCATGAAAAGAAAGTTTGCAATGCATGGTGCAAAATAAATAAAATTATCTCTTATGTTAGCAAAACTTTTTTATTATTGTAGAGTAGGCTCTTGTTCGTATATCTTTTAGAGTACAATCTCTTTGTTACGGAAATGGATAACCAACAAACATACAAGAATAAATCCCACTGTTTTAATTTCAACCATTTCATAATCTTATTTTTATTTTCAGGAAGAGCTTAATCTGCCAAGAGGGTTCTTGTCACCTGCATTTAATTCTGTAATAAAGTATTAAATAAATTTATTTTTAATGTTGATTTTTAAAAATTTTAACTTATTAGATTTGTACAAATATTTATGTATTTTGTTGTAGCAATTTTTATACTTATCTTATAATTATGACTATAGAAATAAAGATTGATATATATGTAATACATCTGTTATTAAAAGTAAAGCTTTTCTGCATTTAGCTTTTACGGTTAGTTAATGAATGCTTGAGGCTTTAATGATTTTTTTTTTGGAGGATATTCTTTTTTTTAGCCCGTTGTGTGTTCATTTCATTTTTACACCATTTTTCAGGTAAAAATAAAGTGAAGTTAGATAGATTTTTTCACCGCAAATTAAACTATATTCTAGCCAATTCATATCATATTTTATTTAAAATATATAATAAGAAAATTTAAAGGGGGGGGGGGGGGCGAAAGTGACACTTTTTGAAACCAAAACTAAAAGTCAAAGAAACTCAACTAAAAAAAAGAGTTACAGGTCTGACATTTTGCATGGCAGTTGCTTTATAGGGGTACAATATGGAACTGTAAAAAAACGGCGGCGAAACCGCCGAGAAAAGGCAAAAAAAATTTAAGCGGGAAACGGCGGTTGCGCCGCCGTTTCTTCACAGTTCCATATTGTACCCATATAAAGCAACTGCCATGCAAAATCTCAGACCTGTAACTCTTTTTTTAGTCGAGTTCCTTTGTTGACTTTTAGTTTTGGTTACAAAAAGTGTCACTTTCGCCCCCTCCCCCCCCTTAATAACTTAATATAATTCTTAAGATATTTTATTTAGTTAGTAAGTATACCTTTATTATAGATTTAATATTCAATAAAATATCTTTATTTCAGTTTTATTTTGAGAACATGAAAATCTATTGTAGATTCCAAGTAAATAGTATGTCCAATTGAAGACTACTCTATGACTAGTTTTACTTTAGCCCTCGGCTTCCTGCTATTCTTTCTCTGAAATCTAGGAGTTTTTTTATGCCTTTTGGTATAGGCATATTTGTGGCCTTTTCAACCAATTCAAAATATTTTTTTGGAATGCCTTTTCGTCATTTGTGGCCCTTTAAACCTCGAAATAAGTTTCTACAAAAAGGGGAGGTAGGTTGTGTTTTAAGGCTTAAAACAGTAATAGAAAGATAAAATTTATGTTAACTTTGAAACTATTTTTTTTGTCTTCAGTTCTTTTTTTACATGTTCAAAAATAATATCTTCTTATCCCATTATCATTTTTTAAAAATTCTTAATTTGGCCACAAAAGGTTCTAGTGTTTGAGATTGAACACAGTTTCTGAGTATAATTTCTAGATGTATGATTGTATGTTTTTTTCACGAAAAGACAATCTTATTTTCCTTTCAAAATTGCATCTGCTTAAATAAAAAATGATTTTGTTGTGTATCAGATTAATGTTACTTATAGATAATCGAACCCAGCTCATACCAATAACGAAATTAATTCGGGAAAAAATCACGAAACCTATACGTGTTTTTCAGCTGTCGTTGGGGGGCAACACATCGTAAAATTGACGACCTCTCCATTTGCCCCCCAAATATTATTTTAGATTTAATTCCCTTGTTGGTTATACCTTATTCCTGAATCGAACCTAAAATATATTTTTCATCTCTCCAAAACTTAAATAACAAAGGCTTTGTTGTATTCAAACTGTCAAAATAAAACTCGTTAAATATCAAAAAAAAATATTACAAATCCTAAACTTAAAAATTGCACAATCTGTTAATAGTTTTATGACATTTATAAGAATTTTTTTTTCTTCTGCCTGTATATTTGATGATTTGTAAACACTTTTTTCCTTTTTATTTCATGCATATCATTTGCGTCGCATAAAAAATATGATGCAAATTGCTATTGCCGACAACAAGACTTGTAGAGTAGCACTGATATAAAAAATAAATGTAAGTTACATTAAAGATTTATTTACACACCAAACATTTTACTTACATGAAAAAAATAAATACAAAATTTTCCAAAGACAAAATTGAGAACAAAAGGAAAAATAACAGCAATGAGACAATATTTTCTTTGTGAATGCAAACAAGCATATTTAACTCCTAGATCTGCTACGAGAAACCTTACGGCGGCGACTGTTTGACCGCTTGCGGCTGTCACTTCTTGACCTTCTTTACAAAATCTAGTTTGATAATGTCAATCATGTTCAATAGTAGAAAGCTTTTAGATAACTTTGCTTATTAAACCAGGATAGGAGGGGACATCGGACAGTAATAAAATTCTTTTGGTACCCAAAGTTTTTAAAAATTGTTTTTTATTCGTTGACTTATTACGTTTGGCACCATTACGAAAATTTGATTGGTTGGTCGAAACTTTCATTAATAATAAGAGGTGTCAATCAATTTTCTTACCCCTTGACATCCCTAATACACAAACCCCCTGTTATTCTATTCTTTGTATAAACAATGAAATATCCCTTATAATAACAGAGCAAAAGAGTAAATATTTTGCAGTAAAATTGCTTATTCATGTAAAATATGCCTCCTTATTCCATTTGATCCAGGGAAAAGTGAATGTGATTCTAAAGGAAAATTACCACACAACCCCCCAGGGGTGTATATTCTGCAAATTTGACCCGGCTGAGGGAAGGGAAAAAAAATTAAAAAATATGTGGTGGGGGGGGGGGGGGGGGTAATGTAAAAATTAAGAGGACTGAAAGCATTTTGTTCTTTTTTTCTCCCCTCTTTGGTGAAAAAAAAACAAAAAAATATGTGGAAGGGGGCATAATATGAATAAAATAAAGAGTTCTGAGTTTTAAAAATATTTGCAGCAGGGGAAAAAAATGAATCTTGTGCAGAATATACACCCCTGCAACCCCCTCCCCTTCTTACCCACCCTTACGACATATAAAAAACTATACTTCCACCTTACTTTAAAAGGTTTCGTGATTTTTTGTAGAATTGATTGTTAGAATAGCTACCCCTGATTTGATCTTTCACAAGCTAGATTAGTTTCCTTTTATTGACTGGACTACGGCTCCTTGACCTCCTGTTGTCACGGCTGCGTGACCTGCTCGGCCGTCGAACACTTGGTGATCTTCGCGGACTCCTAACAGATAAAATTACTACTTGTTTTAAGATATATTTACACTTTAAAAAATTAACATTCATAAGTAGCGAAGCAGAAAAAAATCTGGATGGTCAAACAGACAGATTGTCATTAAATAATATGCATTAAAAAGATGACAACATTTAACAGAAGCGAAAAATAAAAAAAGTCATGGATGAACAAACAAAGTAAGTTATAGAGATGTTCAGTTGTCTATAAACAATGAGAGATAATGTGTAAAAAATAATTGAAAGAAAATCACAAAACCTTTATAAGAAATACCTAAGTATTTATGGGATTTGACCGACAGACAGACGGACCAAGTAAATTATACACTGGAAGCTATTTGTTAAAGGAAATTTCAGCCGACTATCATAACTAGCAGCCGAGAAAATCCTATTTCTCCCATAACGTTAAGGACAGACAAACAAAGTAAAATATAGAGTATCTTTGCTACTAAAAGAACGACTTTTTATTCAAGAGAAAACTTTTTTTTAGTCTTTAAAATTAATACTTAGTAGGTAAACGATCTTTAAAATAAAATGAAAAAGAGTAATATAGGCAAATGTCTGAAATGCAAGTATTAGTCCCTGGTGCGGCTTCTGCGTCGGCGGCCTCCACTCCTTGAACGGCTGCGAGATACACGCCTGCGGCCAAAGCTTCTACTCCTTAATAAGATGAACAAATGTTTATGGCACTATATTTTATTCTCTTTTTGAATATATTTTTAATCTTTCCCTTTCTATATCTTTGTTTGTTACAATGATGTCCTGTGTGTGGGGGAGGGGGCGGCCATAGGGTGTTTATCATCTTCCTGAACCAATTTTGGGGTGGACCCAAAAATAAAAAAAAAATTGGATTTTACTTCCTCTTCTCCCTAATTTTTTACTCTCAAATTAAGTGTGACAGGCATCAATAAAAACCAAATAAAAATTACCCTCCTATCCAGATTTTTTACTCTACACACAAAAAAAGCTTGAACGTCCTTGCTCTGATTCTAAGAATAATTACCTTGATCTAGATTTTCTTTGGTTTCTTCTTCCCCCACCACCTCCAGAGTCTCTGAAATACAAATTAATTTTAATTAAAATAGTCTTCCTGGATTCACTGCTTAGTCTTACCGCTGAACCAATATCAGGTTTTTATTTGTTTTGGAGGAGGATACCTCCACCCTTCCACGAAAAATTACTTGAAATTGAAAGGGGTAAAATGTTTTGCCCTCCAGAACGCATGATGGTAAGACAATGGGCTGTAAATTATACGGATACTCAACGTTTCTTAAACACCTTCTCTTCTAAGCTTGAAAATTATGGGAAATGCACATATGAAGTAAGTTTGTTCTCATCAATTCCTCAACTAATTGTCAATTGTCTTATCCAATAAGATTTCTGCAAAAACTTCAAATATATGCTACCTGGCCCATTCCATGCTGAGTTTCCTGCCATCAAACCTCTTGCCCTCCAGGCGGTCAAAGGCTTCTTCTGCTTCATCGATATGCTCAAACCTGTAGAAAATTTAATTATTAATTTTCCTAAATAATATTAATCTAATTTTTTTTAAAGGGTAGAATAAATGATTAAATTCTTTGAAGTCAAAGTAACTAATTTGCAAACATTGTACTACCTAATAACTATTTTTTACACTTGGCGTTTGCTAAATAAATTATAAATAAAAACCTAATTTCTGGTAAAAAATATACCTACCAAAAAATATATATTACCTACCTTGGGGCTAAAATAAAATGAACAATTAAGATTTAGAGTCGGGATAAACCCTAGAACAGAACAGAACAGAACGGAACATAGAACATCTTGATAGGTTTTAAGGCTATGGCACACACACTGGCAGATGATTAAATGGAACTTTTGGCACTCTCTAGGCCGGAGGAACTGAACGGGAACTGAACTATTTCAGCACACGAGGAGGAACGGAACATGATAATTGAACTACCACCGTGTTCGGAACATTCATATGAACGGAACTTAACGGGTCGTAGGTTTGGAACAGATCAGCTTAATAAGTAATCATTAGTATTATGTCAGGTACATCAATCAAAAGACTTATTTCAAATTAAGACTAGAAAATAAATATAATTTATTTTATTTTTTATTTATTGTCAGTAAGAAGGCCGGGTAAATTGCAAAATTAGATATGGCTGTTAAGTGCCTTATTTGACTTTAAGCAATATATGATTTTTTAAAATCCAAAGCAGTTATTTAATGTCGATTGACGTAACTTTATATCCTATGACGTATAGAGTAGATGTGCCATTTTTCTTTGTTATTGTTTTACCTGACAAAAGCATATCCCTTTGAGTGGCCTGTATGTCTATCTACTGGCATGTACACCTAAAATATTGTAAAAGAAAAAAAAATTGCATAGGTTAGGTAGGGATGAGATACAATCATAGATATCAAATAAACATTTAACACTTTATCTGTAAATCCTATTGCCTATAAAAGCTTTATATTAATGATCTAAAACCGACTATTTAGGTCCAAAAGAAACAGTATCTACACACACACTAAACCGACTTATTTGTGGCAGATGTCACACTTCAGTCTTGTATTTAAAACTTACAGCAAAGCTTAAAGAAGTCTAGGTAAATAATAAAATATATAAATAACTACCTAGCGAATACGCCCCTGAAGTCCTCTAGGAGCACTTCCATATTAGTTTAAAAAGAAAATGTGAGATTTTTTTTAACCACGGGCGATTTCTATTGGGAGGAGGATGTAGGTACTCCCTCCCAAATAGTTATATAATTAAACATTCCATGGACCTATAAGAAGCTTCACTGTAAATGAGAACAATTTTAATCTTAAGCTACAGATTGACACAGACCTCCTGTTACTTTAACATAATACTATAGATTATATTTACCTCATTGATAGTCCAATTGTATTTTCTAACCAGCCGATCTATCCCACTCTCCCTCGAGGAGTAGGGGATCCCATTTATTTTAATAGTTTTCATTATTCACTCCCTCTGCAACAATAAAATAATCATCAACAATTTAGTTAACCAGGACTCAGTCAGATTTATACACAAGAAAGTTTACTGTATTTTAGGAATAGATAAAAACAACAAATTTTCAATTTTCAAAACTCTTAACTCTAAAAAGCTGCCTATTTTTATCTACATATTACAAGTAAAATGTGAAAAAATACCTATTCTAATTTAAATTCTCATCAGTGAAAAAAAAAGATTTGGATCATGGAAAGAAAACGAAGTAGTGGGTTTCGTCGTAATTTCACGGTAGCTTTTGATAGGTGATGTTAGGTTAGTTTAGGTAAATGTTAATAGTTGCCACGACTGGTTAGGAAATAGGGCCCGCACCGCAGGGTTAGAGACCCCTGCAGTGACTAGAAATAGGAGAAAAGCTGCTGTGAAATTACGACGAAACCCGCTACTTCGTTTTTTTTTCCATGATCAAAAGAGTTTATTATAAAATGAATTCTTAAACATATGAACCATCTAGGTACCTAATCTTAAGAGCAATAAAAATGTCAAACTTTATACAAATAAATCTTGAAGTTGGCACTAACAATTTTATAGGTAGTTATATAAATTTTCAAAAATCACAACGTAAATAGTAATGCACATAGAGGCGTAGCTAAAACTTGAAATATTAAGGAAGTTTAAAAGCTAAATTTATTTACTGACAAGCTTTTTTGTAATGGATGACTATTATTGTTTAATAACGTATGGACAAAGATAGTTTAAGACTAGCTACGCTTATTATGATTGGCAATTTTTTATATCACATAAAACTTTCAGTATTGAGCCTAAATATAAGGAGACCGTCCATGAGCGAGAGGAGTTGAATTTAGATGCTTAGTTTCATTTTGTTAATCAAATTAAATATACAATACATAGGTAACTATTGAAACTATCTTCAAATTAAAAATATATCTGACCTAAAACAAGTTTAAGCATAGACAAAGAAAAAAGTAACAAAATCATACATTCCCGTTCATGAATTGTCCCCTTTTTATAATAACACAGGAGAAGCTCTTATTTACAAGCTTAAAGCAATTTTCTCTACATATCCGTATAAATGGTATTTTACAAAGCTGCTTAACAGTATAGAAAAATGAGAAAAAGTTAAAAACATAGCTGCACAACGCTTTAGAAAAATTATAAATTTACGAATCTAAGCAATAAGATAAGCCTAGAATAAATGAAATTTTGAGAGGTCTAATATCATTATGAAATTGGCGCAGTTTCTTTAAACAGCCAAGAACAATAAAATAAAACAAGGAGATATTTTCAGTGATTGAAATCCGTTTGAATTATGTTGCCTTCTAATAAAACCTTGGATACCAATGGACGGTTTCTCCTAACTTAATCATATGCATGGAGAGACATGAAATAAAAAAAGATTTTTCTCTCAAACTTTACAACTAGTTCTTAAAATTCTTTGCGGGGCTACCCTAATCTGGCCTTAACAAGCCTTACCTGACAAGTAATAAACAAACTACCCCTCTACCCCTCTCACTAATTTTCATATTATTCTAAAAATAACAGTGGTCACAAAGTTATTAAGCAAGAAAATACCAATAATTCAAACCGATTAGAATCACTGCAAATCTATCCCTTCTCCATTGAAAAAATATATAATATATATTATTATTCCAGATCATTCATGATGAGAGCCACAAGATTCTCTGGGTCCACCACAGCTTTCAGCGAGGCTCCGTTGATCACACTTTGATTGTTCAACACCTTTATCCTCGTGTCCTCGCATCTGAATAAATAGGGTGGAGTGCATTCACTTCCGCATATTAAGCTTTGTGGTTCATATTCGCGAATAGATTCAAATGAATAAAAATGAAACAAGGATGACAACATCCATAAGTAGCGAAGCACAAAAAATAAAATCATGGATGGTAATACGTACAAGTAGATTTAAAGTGTATTTATTAATTGATTTATTGGAGAAAATAAACATGAAACACTGCTTTATTTTGTATAATGATGACGGTCAAAGTAAATTACATAAAAGATGCTCATAACAATAGGAAAAATTATTTTGATACTGATATCCCAAAAAAGTTTTAAAATTGGACCAAAAACACCAAACATATGGGGAAATATGTAAAACATATAAAAATAGCAAAAACCTGCTAAAAGGCAGTCTGACCGCCATGCTTGTTTTCTTAAAACGACAGAAAATTTAATTTTTAAATCCTTGACTTAAAAAAATTTGGAAAATTGGACTATATATATCAAAGGTATAAAAAAAATTAAAAATAGCCAAAAACCTGCAAAAAAGAAGTCTGACCGTAATGGTTGTTTTCTTTAAACAATAAGAAATTTAATTTTGATATGTATAACTGAAAAAAATTTGGAAATCGCACCATAAACACCAGAAATATGGAGAAAACTGTAAAAAAATACAAAAATAGCCTAAAACCTGCTAAAAGGCAGTCTGACCGTCATAGTTGTTTTCTTTAAAGGACAGGAAATTTAATTTTGATATCTATAACTAAAAATATTTTGGAAATCGGACCATAAACACCAAAGATATGGAGAAAAATGTGAAAAATACTAAAATAGCCTAAAACCTGCTTAGAGGCAGTTTGACCGTCATAGTTGTTTTCTTTAAACGACTGCAAATATAATTTAGATATCTAAAACTGAAAAATTTTTGAAAATCGCACCATAAACACTGAAGATATGGAGGAAAATGTGAAAAATACAAAATTAGCCTAAAACCTGCTAAAAAGTGGTCCTACCGCCATCGATGTTTTATACTTAATTTGGCTCCTTAATGATGGGAATGTTGTCAAAAAATTTCAGCATTCTATCTTTTATAGGAGCTGAGTAAATCCCATTTCCCCCATAGCGTTACGGACTGACTGACTGACGGACGGACGGACAAAGTGAATTATAGAGTAGCTTCGCTACTAATAAATAAGAGGGAGTAATAATAGAATAATGCAGAGGAAATAGACAGTTCTTGCTGTTGTAATAATCTGCAATTTTCATGATTTTACACCAACGTACTACACCTTTCATAGTTTACAATTGTTAAAAGGTAAGGACACAGTTTGAAATCTAACCAAAATTCAATGAAAGTTTCCATATTTTTAAAACTTTGAGTACCAGCGTAATTTAAAGACAAGTTCAATGTCTCCCTCCTCCCTGAGGATAACATAAAGCTATAAGCCGCTGAAGTATCGTTCAACTTAAAACCTTGTACATTCTATGTTTATTTATATACCTTTCCAGTATAGCTTCAAAACCGATTTATGTCCGCTGGATTAGAACAGGATCTAAGCCATACTGAAAAATCCTGTAGCGTATTATAACTAGTTTTCTACAAATATTAAAAATGTTCAACCATAAGAACAAAACCAGTTCTGTTAAACCGTGCATTAGGCATCTCGGGGCTTACAAAACTAGTGCAAAATCTTATAATTGTACATTTTATATCCGCGGAAAGCTGTTTATTATACGATGCGATAAATTACCTGAATTTCCTGATATAAGAAGCTGCAACGCTACGGGCAGGATTCCAATGGTCTGGTGACTCCTTGAATCCATACATCTCCTAGCATCATTACAGAGTTAACTTTTCACCAAAAGCAAGATATTCATACATTTAAATTGCAGAAATCAGAGTTTTAATTGCAGAAATCAGAGTTTTGATTTGTCGCTTATGTATGGTAAAGTGAGGGTTATAAGAGCCCCGCAGGGACTAAAATAAATTTTTTTAAAGACTGTAAGGGAGGAGAGCATTATTTATAGTACAACTCAATAGCTATTTTTCAGTTTATTAATATACAATGCCATGGGCTACGCCCCTAGGGGCACTTAATGAATTGGGGGGGGGGGGGGGGGAGGATTTACAAACCTACACTCCTGATTTTAAAAGAAAAGAAATTTTGGAAAGGCATTTCTTTCAAGGGATGATTTAACTTGGAAGGAGGGTGGCACCCTACTTAAAGAAATATAAAGGCCTTTACTATTCCCATGAGAAACTTCAGCGTTAAGCGAGATTCTTTGCTTTACAGTCAGACGGAATTACATCATGTTACTTTCATATAAGGATTAAACTACTTGGTATTTTGTATACATGCATAATACAATTAAATGTTCTGTAACTATGAGAGAAAGAATGGCTCTGAAGGCTAAGGTAGAAGGGCCCAGCTTGGGAGTGCCTTTAGATTGGAAGGACTGATCGATAGAGTATCGAATAAAATAATATTGTAAGTTAACTATATTCCTTGAAAGGATCGCTGTCAACCACAGAATAATTACCAGTCTCAAGATTCCACTTGAATTTAAAGCTTGCCTGCACAATTAACAATACTTTATTTTAAAGACATAGCAGATGAAGATTTAATCAGAAAATAAATCAAGCACATGACTAAACTTAAAGAGAGAAAATGATCAAGACAGTGTTTAGATCGAGGAATTGAAAAAAAAGTATGATTTTTATGGCAAATTACCTAATAGAGAATACCTACACGATTCTCTCTCCCATTAGTTTAAAGATAGCTGTCTAGATAAAAAAAAAACTCAGATTAAGTCCTTTTTGACTATTAATTAGGTAGTCACTGGTTACAACTCAATTGCAAGACATAAGCACTTCCATAGAGTTTAGAACATAAAATTTCTTAAAAAGAAGCAGATCCTGATCTGCATTATTATTTACTTAAATCTTTGTTTTGTCTGATACATTTAAAGTATTGTTTTCCTGATAATGTTTTCTTGACAAGGATGACACATTAAATTTGGTGGATTGAGATTTGGTTAATATTGCCGCCTGGTTTTTAAACCATTCATTACAAATCATTAATTCAAATTAACACTTAGGGAAAGTACGACCAAAAGCCCTTCCATGAACAAACGCCTAAGCAAATAGTATTTTCCAATCTTTTTAATAAAATATTCTACTTTACATTTCTATATGCCAGTATTGTGCAAAATATTCCGAGCTTGTTGTTACACTCAGGGACTTTAAGGGATAAGACAATTGATTGTAAATTAATGTTCATTGTTCACCCCCAATGACGAAAAACAAAATTACCTCTTCTCTGTAGATTGCTCAAATGTGTACTAAAACTTAGACACTCCTACTTTATACCAAACAACAATCAAGATTAAATAAAAGTGACTAAAGTTTTAAGTCGACTTATGAGAGAAAGTTTCATTGGAGACCATCATAATTTCCAATATTGATACCCTCCCTGTGTTGCTCTACTAATATACTATCCTTGGTAATTAAACAATTGTAATGAAAGATTCCTGAATTAGAATGACAGCCACTGCTACAACGTCCCCACTACCAGGATCCAAGTCAATCACTGAAACAGAATCTTATTTTTAACACTATGAAAAAATGGAATTTATAAGACAGAAAAAGCTTAAATAATAATATTTCAAGTAACTAAAAGAACTGTTGTTTAGAACCGCAGGGGCTAGAAATATGAGAAAAGCTACTGTGAAAATACGACGAAACCCGCTACTTTGTAATTTTTCGTTGACCCAAACAAACTTATCTAAACATACCTTCGACATCATAATCATTGGTGAACCAGAACTTTTTGTTGGTAGCTGCGCATAATTTAGTGGCTGTCTCGTGGCAAAACTGCTCCAGGTCTAGAGATCTTTGCTCAACTCTATAGTTCATCAAATATATTGATTTACTGCATTTTATTTCACCAAGTTCAATATCTCAAAAATTACCCTTTTCAAATTGTTAGCTAATGAAGAATAAGGGTATGACAACTTGACAAGTAATAAAAACAAAGTATTCATGGCAGTTGGATATTTAAATTTTCATGTATAACTATACAATGATAGAAAAAATGTGGAAATCAAAAAAGATGAATAACAAACGTCATATAAAATATATACCTGGGTATTTTAGACTATGGAGAAAATGATATTTCACTAAGCGACTTAGTAGTTCGTACCTACTTAGGATATTTATGGAACCGAAGTTAAAAATAATAAAAAATGTGTGATATTTTTCTGTTTTTAAGCCATCAATGTCCCTGATGCAATTGTGAGTTAATCGTTCTGCGACTGTATTACTTATCATCTGCATTTGAGTATATCCTGCACCATGAACCTAAAAAAAATTTCTTTAAAAAATAGGTACTAGTGGCTTCGCTAGAAAGAAAATAATGGGGGCGGGGGAGGGGTTAATCTTTTGCTTAGATCGATATCTCTTGAGGGGGTTGTGGTACCCTCCCCCAAAATAGTTATAATTCGTCCCAGGACTTATGATAAGCTATATTGTAAAGGAGAACTAATATCGGTTCAGCGGTTAGCGAGATCCTTCGTCACAGACACACACACAGATTCTGTTACATTACTATAAGGAATTTGCAATAGCAGTATGTAATTACAGATATTTTTTTAACTTTCATCTTCCTTTAATTATAAAATTATATTCCTGCAACATACATTTATGTTACACTATGAAAGTGTCAGAAATTGTTTCATTATCTTAATCCCCAACGTTTCCATTAGTAATAAATGCTAGTTATTCACTATTATGCCATTTTATTCTAGTAATCTTATTTATGTATTTCAGTATGTTGTTGATGATATGAAGATTTATTTTCCTATGAATTTTATGTTCAATAAAATTAAAATGTTTTGATTATTGTTATTTACTTTATCATTGAATGGTTTTTAAATATGTTTGTTTGCCGATTCAGCTCAATCATTATTCTAGGGTTTTTAAATATATTATTATTTTGTCTTATGAATGTTTTTGTATTTCAAAGTTAAAAATGGCCTGAAACCTACAGAATGAGGTGTTGCTTAAATAGCGTCTTATTGGAGAATCTTAGGTATATATCAATAAAAACCGTTTTCATTTCATACACAATACTTTCTTTCCCTTTTAGAAAAGCTTTACATAAGTTAGTCCCGAATTGGTTTTATCTGATTTTTAGACTTACGCCTATAAATGGTTTTAGGCTTTTTTTCTGACCCGTCATTTCTTATTCAAATACATGGTCTTTACTTGCTCGGGGCGCAACATCTAGTATTTTATGAAGAAAAAAAACAATGAAAGCATACTTTAATATTGTACTACCATAATTTTTGTCGTAGGATTATTTTTGACTGATAAAAAAATTGAGGTAATTTTGTAAAATCTTCTTACTTCCATTGGGAGGGCAGATAAAAATCCAGGAAGTGCCAAAATTGTCCCTTCTTCATTCTCTTCCACGTCTGTTATCACAGAAATAAGTTCATCGTCAACCTTAATACAAGGTAATATAAAGCTCTCATCCAAAATAGAAAATGTGAAAAAAAGCCTTTAATAGTAAGGGAGTTAAAGTTAAGTTGCATTTATTTATAGTTTAATTCTATGTATTTATAAAAGTATTTCTCTCACAAAAAAAAGTTTTAATCGACAATAATAAGATAAAAAATAACTTTCATTCATATAACTTAATGATGCCGCACAAGTATGTAAATCTTATTTAATAATATCGTTTTACTTTTTATACTTGTGAATAGTGTGTTTCATTAACTTTACATGAAGCTGTATTACACTATCCCTATCATACAAATATTCAAGTCTTTTATTTGCTTCCAATTTTGAAACCAGATAATCCAGATAGCAAAACTAACCCTTCCTCCGATTCAAAAGTACTTAATCCAACCCTTTATATATTAAAAATATAAGTTGTGGGGAAAGGGATTATTTATTTTAGTAATTGCATTTATCTAATTCTACAGTTCATCTAACCTCAATAAATCTGCGGGTGAACTTGACCTTGCACTGGAACTCTGGCTGACTGGAGCCTCCACAGCCTGGCCGCGGACTTATAGCGGCGGATATCACTTTTGGAGATCTGGGCGACACTGCACATGTGTCTTTCTTGATACAACCACCTAATTATATTAAGCGCTTAGTTATACAGTGATATAAATAAAGCAATAATGTGTACTTGGTAGGATAGTAATTTTATTTAGTTTGTTTTCCTGCCTGTCAAAAACACTTGTATTAAAAAATAAGTTTATAATCACTACCTAAATATAAAGATTACGAAAAAAATATACCTAATCTTTATGTCATGCTTAGGTTCTTTTTTATTCGTTCTAAATATAATTTACATTTAATTTAAGATTATTTAAAGTGATTTTAAGAGATAATTAAAATCATTTGTTGAATTAGCAAACAAACCAACCAATCAAAATTTAATAAAAAAAATAGCAAAGTTTTTAAGCCAACGAATTAGAAAACATGATTATAAAACTTTGAGTACTAGTGTAATTAACAGTCCAATGTCTCCTCCCTTTCTGGATTTTAACAATTACCTGGATGGAGAAAATAACATTGACAGAATACTTAGCTAGCAGTTTATCTGACCAATAATTACCTGGAGAAAATAATTCTGGATAGCTTGCCTCCTCTAGGATGTCTGACCAATAATCTTCCTCTGCTTTTTGTCTCTCTTCTGTTCAAGATATTAAAATTATATCTAATTCCATATTAGGTACTAGCGGCTACGCCCCCTAGAGGCCTCTAGGGGCACTTGAGTTTAATCCCAAAACCTAATCTACTTTATTATAAAGATATAATTATAGGCAAAAATGAAATAAACATAAATTTTCACATTCTCCTTATTATTAGGTACCTAGTATTTTGTAATTTAATGACAATATTAACAATAAGGAGAGGGGAGGGGGAGTTCTGACACATTTGCGTAAACCTGGTGTATAGGCTTTATCTTTGGACTGAGAGAATAGGTTATAAAAGATAAAATCATTCTAATATGATGAATTTTCCCAAGATTTTTTGGATAGGCCTCCAGGTTCCGGAGCTCCAGGCCTCCAGGAAGTCTCTGTACAGGTAAAAATGGGAAAAAAATTTTTTTAAGAGTTAGAGGTCAACTTTTAAAACAAAATATGCATCTTTTTTAATGTTATTCACATATTTGAAGAAAAAACATGCATATTTTGTTTCATAAGCTGACCTCTAACTCTTCAAAAAAAAAAAATTACGCAAATGTGTCAGAACTTTCCCTTTTCCCTTAATTTATAATGATGTAAAATGAGTTCGAAGGAACATATCATTTTGCATTAGCCACACAACAATCGCATACAATCTACAATACATCTACTTGAAATATTACCTATAACTTTAGTTTTGCTAGTTCTATTTATTGGCAAATGTCTTAAATAAAATATTTAATAATCTTTCCTGCACTGGTATCGGTATTTTGCTTAGCACTGGTTTCATTTTCTTCATCTATGTCATATGTTCATACATTTCAGCCATATTTTTAAAAAGTTGAGAAAGAAAAACATTCTAAGGCAAAGTCACCAAAAAATGTTATGTTAAAATCAGAGACAATCTAATTTAAATAGGTATTTTAATACAGAAATTGATACATGGAGTATTTTTGAGTGAATCAAAGATTCAGTAAATCCAGCTGAATTCTTAAAAAAACAAGGATGACAACATCCATAGTAGCGAAGCTCAAAAGTTATGAATAGACATCTAGGGAAAATGATCTATAGAGTATGTTATAAAAAATTCAATAATAAAAATCGCGAAACCTTTTAAAAATGTATGATGGTCTTTTGAAGCATTAAGCTAATAAGAAAAACGTTAAAATCAATATTCGTTTTAGCACCCCAACCAATAGTAAGGTTTATAAAACTTGATCAAAATATGTAGAATAATGACTATTTTAATCACTAAAAATTCCACCTGTTTATCTTGAACAGGAGTTAAGAAAATCACAAAAACTTTAAAAACTAGGAATCGATCTAGCACCCCAACTAATAAGGGTATCGTAATAAAACTTGATGTAAACATGTAGAGTTTAAACTTATTCAATCCCTGAAATTTTCAGCTGTATATTTTGTATAGGGATCGAAAAAATCAAGAAAACCTAAAAATCTAGGAATCGATCTAGCGCCCCCAACCAATAAAGGCATCTTAATAAAACTTAATGGAAATATGTAGAATTTGAATTTATTTGATCCCTGAAAATCCCAGCCATTCATCATGAACAGGAATTGAGAAAATTGCAAAAACGTAAAAATCTAGGAATCTATCTTCAGTTCAGTCGCGTCTCTCTTTTGGACTGTGGAGTCCAGAGAATACGGCCACCCTGCTCCTCCATGAATTCCTTTTTGTGGCAAGTGCTTCAGCTTCTCCCCATGTTAATTTCAAATTAAAGAGGTCCTTTTCAGTGCTCCGCCTCCAGGTCATTTTTGGTTGTCCCCGTTTACGTTTACCAGTGGTGGGGTTCCATTTTAAGCACTTTTTTGGAAACCTATTTTGTTCCATTCTGAGCACATGTCCTAGCCATCTTAGTCTTTTAAATTTCACTTCTGCTTCAATACTATTGCACTTGGTCTTAGCATACAGCTCAATGTTTGATATTTTGTTTGGCCAGAATATTTTGCAAATTCTTCTTAGGCAGCTATTGTGAAATGCATTAAGTTGATTTGTTTCAGTTTTCACAGTTCTCCAGCATTCAGCTCCATAAAGAAGAACTGATTTTACATTACTGTTGTAAAGTCTGATTTTTGTTTTCAGAGCAAGTTTCTTTGAATTCCAAACGTTGTGTAGACTGTTGAAAGCAACCCTAGCCTTATCAATCCTGGTTTTAATATCAGCTTTTGAGCCATTTTCACTGCTGATAACACTCCCCAAATAGGTGAATTTGTTGCTTTGTTTCAATTGTTCACCATTTATTGTTATAGTTTGATCAGGGTTTGTAGGTATATTCATAATTTCAGTCTTCTTGACATTAACAAAGAGCCCGACTTGTCCTGCGTATTTGACTAGTCTATCTGTCTTAGCTTGTAGATGTTTAATTGTTTCTGAAATCAGTGCCAGATCATCAGCAAAGTCCAGATCTTCTAGGTGTCCTAGTATGCCCAGCTGGAGACCACGTTTTTTGTCCTCTGTGGTTTTCTTCATCACCCAGTCAATGACCAATATAAATAGAATAGGTGATAAAATGCATCCCTGTCTAACTCCAGTGCTTATTTTAAAGAAATCAGATGTCTTATTGTTTCCAACTGAAACACAGGCTTGGAAGTTGTCATAAAATTTAGTTATCATAATTATCATCTTTTCAGGTATACCATAACTTCTTAGTATTTTCCAGAGTGTTTGTCTGTGTATGGAGTCAAAGGCCTTAGAGAAATCAACAAAATTTACATGGAGTGGCTTGTTAAATTCAACACATTGTTCAATAACTGTCCTAAGGGTGAAAATTTGGTCAACACAGCCTCTTCCAGCACGGAACCCAGCTTGTTCTTCTCTTAGTTTATTGTCAATTTTCTCATCAATTCTGTTTAAAATAACTTTACATAGGACCTTGCTTGGGATAGAAAGCAGCATAATTCCTCTCCAATTATCACAATTGTTCAAATCTCCCTTCTTAGGTAGTTTTATGATTATACCTTTAGACCAGTCAGTTGGTATCTTTTCTTGTCTCCAAATTTTATCAAAGAGATCAGTCAGAGTCCTAGCAGAAAGATCTATGTCTGCCTTGAGCATTTCAGCAGTTATCAAGTCAGGTCCAGGTGCTTTGTCGTTCTTTAGACTATGTATAGCAGCTTTAACTTCTTGAATAGTTGGTGGTCTTGTGTCTATGTCTATTTCATGTCCTGGTTCTGGTTCAGCAGTAATTTCAGGTTCAGGTCTGTTCAACACTTCTTCAAAATGCGATTTCCACCTTTCAGCAACTTCTTTTTCTGTAGTGAGTAATTTACCATCTTTAGCCTTGATAGTTTCACCACTCTTTTTGTTATATTTGCCACTTAATTGCTTGGTTATGTTGTATACTGTTTTCATGTTACCGAAGTCAGCTGCTCTCTGGGCCTTTTCAGCCAGATTGTCAATGTAATCTCTCTTGTCTTTCCTTGTGCGCTTTTTGACTTCTTTGTCTTTAGCAGTATATTCAGCTCTTAAATTGCCCATGTCAGCCAAATGTTGAGCATTATGAATTTTGTTTTTAAGATTCTTTCTCTCTTCTATTTTGTTCCATGTTTCTTCAGAGATCCAGTCCTTTTTCTCTGGTTTCTTGTGTCCTAGGATTTCCTTAGCAGTAGATTGAAAGTTTTCTTTAATTGAAGTCCAAGTGATCTCAGTCTCGTCATTTAGGTCCTCTAAGACTTGAAATCTATTTCTGAGTTTTAAGACAAATTCATTCTTTATCACTGGGTCCTTTAATCTTGAAGAATCATATTGTCTGCCAATCTCACTCTTTTTATCATGGCCAGTACGCTTCAGCTTTAATTTAATCTTACTGACAACTAGTTCATGGTCACTGAATATGTCGGCTCCTCTATAGCTCCTACAGTCTTGCATTGATTTGACCCATTTTCTATTGATCATAATATGGTCAATCATGTTTCTTTTTTGTCCATCAGGTGTTGTCCAGGTATATTTGTGAATGTTTTTGTGTTGGAATAATGTACCTCCTACGACCATATCATTATTTAAACAGAATTCAAGTAAAAGTTCTCCATTTTCATTTCTTGTACCTATGCCAAAGTGTCCCATTGCATTTTCCACTCCAGTCCTGTCAGTTCCTACTTTAGCATTCATATCTCCAAGAACTAGACACATGTCATGTTTGGGTACTGAGTTTCTGATTGATTGCAGTTGATCATAAAACTCTTGTTTTACTTCTTCACTTTTGTCATTTGTTGGGGCATAGCATTGGATGAGGGTCAACTTGCAGTGCCTTGATTGGAATCTAGCCTTAATTATTCTGTCTGATATAGGTTTCCAGTCTATTAGTGAATTGACATGTCGTTTTTGGATAATTATAGCAACCCCATACATATGTTGACTTTCATGACCAGAATAAAGGAATCGATCTAGCATTCCAATTAATAGACAGATGGACAAAACAATGTATACATTAAATGCGCACATGTCATAGTAATCTTCACTAAAACTTTCAGCTGTCTATCTCTAATAGGAGCCGAGAAAATCACGTTTCCCCCATAGCGTTACTGACTGACTGACGGACGGACAGACAAAGTGAATTATAGAGTAGCCTCGCTACTAAAAATTAGATTTATAAATAGAGAAATACTAGGTACATTGATTTCATAGAAAAATTAAAGAAAGTTGACTAACACAATATGTTAAGCACCAAATTGACGAAACTTGCTGAACTTGGATTTTGTTTAATAGAATCTTAATCTTACTAGATGACTTTTAAGTTCTATTAATATGGTTATTACTTAAACTGATTTGTATGAATTCCTTCTGGTTTTCTTTCGGTAACACAGACCATTACATCTTCCGCAGACTCTTGAAAGACGCGAGTTAATACTGAACCCTTCTCATTTAGCTTTCTAGCTCTGTAAATATTATTATAATAAGAGAGTTAATACTGAACCATTCTCATTTAGCTTTCTAGCTCTGTAAATAATATTATAATAAGAGGGTTAATACTGAACCCTTCTCATTTAGCTTTCTTGCGCTATGTAAAAAAATATCAATAATATCATAAATAGAGAGATATTACCGAACCATTCATCTTAAAATAATGAATACCTTTTGTACCTTATTCACAAAATTGAGGCTGGACCTGTTTGTCATAGATCTGACTAACCAGTGCAGAATAACCTACCTTAATCTTGTGATGGGAATCATTCTTTTCTCATCTTCTTCCTCTGTAAACTCATATTTTCTCTCCGCCAGCCGTTTCCTCCGGAATGTCGACAGTTTTTCTGGTACATCACTGAACAAATAAATTAAACTTAGTGGACCTAAAAAGAAAGGAATAAAAATATTGGCCTTAAACTGAATTAAAGAATAAAATCTTATCACCTGTGTTGGATGGTCATTATAGGGAATATTATTAGACTTGAAACATATTTCAACATTTCAAACTCCAAATAAAACTCCGCTTCTATTCTTTCTTATGATCATTCCAAACTTGGAAAAGAACACACTACTTGTACTTATACATCAACATATGATACAAACATTGCTTTTACACAAAGTACCATGTTGTGAACTGAGAGCCCCAACCATTTATTTTTAAATTTTAAAAAAATTTAAGATAACGGGAGGGGGCTAGTTATTGCTTGTTTATTAATTTAGGTCATGTAAGGTTAGGTTATACTAGGCACTGGGTATTGGTAAGCTTGCGTGCTTAGGGGACCCTTCCCGAAGTGGTTAAGCATTAAAATGTGATGTATAGTCCCTTTCTTCCTGACTTAAGAGCAATGCATGTATTATATAGTTTAGCTTTTAGTTCTGGTATCCACGGTTTCGGAGCAAGTCATTGCTCTGCAACAGGATACGAACATAAAGTGAACAGTTGTCTTAATATTAATGTTATTATTGTATGTTAACCTTGTATTGAATTAATACACTTTATAAGAATATTTAGCTGTTTGTTCTTGCTATTACTATACGTCATTTTGGCGCAGTAGTGTAGTACGAATCTATAGCTCAGATTTTCTTTTAATTGTATTATTTCTTTGCTTTTGGTTTTTGTTCAGGATATTTGTAGTGACCAGGATGGACATTTCTGAATGGAGGAAGATGTCTCAGGTGGAGAAGGATGAGTACATGATTACTTTTTGGGGTACGGTCAAGAATGAGATTCATGCTATTGGGACTAAACTTGATAATGTGGCGGCGGAGCTGGGTGGGCGTATAGCGCCACTGGAGACGAAAATTCAAGAGTTGACGGATAATGTTGATACTAATGTTGCTGCGGTTACTGGACTGGCTACTCGGATGGACGATTTGGAAGATCGTCTTAATAAGGTGGTGGAGCCTAGTGTTGATAATGATATCAAGACTGAGGATGTGACCGTTGAGAATGAGTTTATGACTGGCCAGCAGCGAATTCTTGAAAAGATTGCCCAGCAAAATAGTTTGAATGACCAGCAGAATGGTTCGAATACCCAGCAGAATGGGTCGAATAACCAGCAGAATACCCAGCTGAATGGGTCGAATAACCAGCAGAATGGTTTAAATAACTCTATGCCGTGGCAGAGGACGGCTGGTGGATCTGGAGGATTTGGAGGATCAGAAGAGAAGCCTAAATTGTTTGCTGGTGGTTCTCGACCTATTTTTGGTGGTATGCAGGGAAATGAAGATAAGATCATAAAACTTTGGGAATTGTCTAGAGTTGATGCTGTGGATAATATCTATAATGGAGTTCTTATGTGGTGGCCAGCCCTTTCTGAGGTTGGTGCGGAAGATTTTAATACGCTCAATTTTTTTGAAGCTGGACTGAGTGATTCGCAGGTTAGTTGGTGTAAATCTCTTGTTTATGTACCAGATAGATCTCTGTATGTTTCGCAGGGGGAGGAGAATGTGCATAGGTACAATGAAACGTGTGCTAAACTTGATGATCAGTTCAGAAAAAATGCGCCTGAATTTGCAGTTGACGATGATGTGATTTTCTTTGATGATTATTTGGAGAGATTTTGGATGACTACTAGACGTTATCATATGACTAATCATCAAGTGTGTAAGGAAATTTTGTTTGATAAATGTGTGGGTGTAAGAACCGCTTGTGGTTATACACTAAAACCTGCTGATATGGAGAATAGACAATTAACATTAAAGGGGTACTTGTGTAAGATGCGGGAGACATTTTTACCACCCGACATGAAAAATGTGTGTAAAGATGCGTATTTGAGTGTTAAACAACATGAGAATGATAAGATTGATGCATTTTTTGATAAGATACTATCTTTCTGGAAACGTGCGTATCCGAAACCAACTGATGATATGTTTATGGATTTCTATTCTCAAGTGTGTAATGTGGTTTTATCTCCACTTTTGGCTAATCAGATGCGTCAATTTGCATTGGATTTGGAACGTGACGGACAAGTGCGAATGATAACGAAGTTTCGGACAGAGTTAATAGTTAAAGCACAATTGATTGTTAAAGGGTTACAATTTAATCAAATTTCAGGGTCAATGGCTAGAGGATGTACAACAAACCAGATGGCTTTGGCTAAGACGATGGTTGGTGGCGTTGGTTCCAAGTCAAATCCTGTAACTATTGATCAGGTTAGTGATGAAGATAATTTGTCATTTGAAATAAATCAATGTGAAATTGATTTAGCAGATGAATTTGGTGGACCAGCTGAACTTATTCCTTTAATTGGCGCAATTCAAGGTGGATTTATTTGTTATTATTGCAACAAAAAGGGTCACATGATGAGGGATTGTTTTGATATTAGAGATAAAAAGTTGCCTAATCCTAAAGGAAAATACTTTTTGCGATGGGGAAACAAGCCTTTTGTTCCTTATAAGACGGGGCAAAAGAGTTTTAAAAAGAATGAAAATAGTTTGGATAAAAAGAAATTGGTTGGTGAAATTGAAGGAGAGGTGAAAGAAGGGGAGGATACGAAGGAAGTGGCGCATGTCGATGGTTTAGGGGCAAACGATTATGAAGAAGACCTTGTAGCGGAAGTCGAGGCATGGAATAATGCTATTATAGATGACATTTTATGGTTTTAATGTTTTGAATGTATTATAATCATAAAACCTTATTCCATTTTTACTTGTTACGCGGCATTGTTTTGATTTATGCACATTGTAAATAAACAACAACAAAACAAAATTAATGATAAAGAGTGAACGAAGCGACTCTAATTTTGTGATAATTTATTTTGATGGTTTATTTTGAATTATGATAAGATAACATATTGTTTATAAGCCTATATGAAATTACGAGATTATGTTATAATGGAAATCAAAATAATTAATTTAGTTTTTGATTATGTTTTGTTGAAATTAGGAAAATTCATTTTTGTTTCAGACTGTTGTGGAGTCTAACAGAGATAAGAATAATAAAAAAGTGAAAATGAAAAACGAATTAGGAATACAATTTTGTAAAATTGCTATTGAAAAATATTAAATTGAATTTTAAATTGAATTAAATTTGATAAAAATATGAAATTAGATATTTGAAAAGTATTAAATTTTGATGAAATGTGGAAAATTGTTTTTAAAGATGAGTCAGTTATTGTGATTTAAAGTATTCGATTTTAAAACAATTATATTGCGATTTAGTGATGTTGATTCAGCAAAATTTTTAATGAAGTTTAAAATTTCATGAAGCAAAATTGTTATAATGCATTAGATATAATCGTGGAGAAGTCTCTTTCTATGAAGGAAGGGAGGGCTGTCTCTCGGAGCTGGTATGCACAAATATGGTGGAGCTGTCTCTTTTGTTGGAAGAGAAAGGGGGAGTGAACATATTTGCAACGAATATTGCACTACCTCTCAGAGTTGGTATGTGTAGATATGGGGGAGCTGTCTCTTTTGTTTGAGAGAAAGGGGGAGTGACCATATTTGCAAAGAAATTTGCACTGTCTCTCAGAGCTGGTATGCGCAATATGGGGCGGTGTATAGAGGTAGCTGAAATGAGTGGAGCGCGCCATGCGCAGAAAGTTGGGCTGCGCAGAGAAGCAAAGCTGCGCAAGAAAGTGCTCTCAGGTATTGAGATATATAGTTAGTTGAATTTCGACTTTTAAACCTTTTATACATCTCAGTTTAATCTGACAATAATAGTTTTGTTAGGTAATATTTTATTGAATTTCAATGAATTGAACTTATGGTATTTGGAAAGATTAATCTGCTTGGTGATTGATAATGTTTGATCATGTCATATTTCTTAATACAATTTCTTTCATTGTGTTACAAGTTATTGGTTCAGTGAAACATTTATTTATGGCATCTAAAATCATTGTATTAATTTTAGATTGGCTGAGAAGAGTGTTTTGTTTTGGTGATTGGGAGATACTGTCATCATTATTTATTTGATGGTGAGTTGTTATGATTTCATGTTGTTACCATTTGATTACCGTTATATATATTGCTATTCGAAAAATAGTCTTGTAAATTGTTATGTATATATTGATATTAATATTAATTCTTATGTACAGTGATTTTCCATCAATTGGCATCTAAAATTTTGTAATATTTTAGATTGGTCGGAGAGAAGTTTACTGATTGTGGATTAACAGTTTGGGGAGTTTCTGTTGGCCGGAGAATTTCTGTTGTTGATTGTGGATTAGGAGATATTTTCTGTTGGTGGATGAAATATTGTCGGTGAGTGAATTGTTTTATTCAGTTTTTTTGTTATTTGTTGTAGACAGATAGATAGTTATTTGATAGACAATTGGATAGTTACAACCTCATAACTGTTGGTGTGAGTTAGATAGCTGTTTTATAAGTTTCATGAAGATTCTGAGATGGCGGCTGGAGCGGCTGAAGTCTATGTTCCAACAAAGATTGGTGGCATGGAAATCCTGACTTTAATTGATAGCGGCAATGCAAGAGGCTGCCTGATATCTCAAGTGTTGGCTAGAAAGCTTGATTGTGTGATTGAAGAAACGGAATCGAAAGCAACAGGCGTGCAGGGTTCCAGCATCAAGATTGATGGTGTTGTTCGGAATGTTGAATTTCAGATTGGAGGTCACAGTTTTCAAGAAGATTGTTTTGTTATCTCCGGTATGACTGTACCTATGAACCTAGGCAGTTATTGGTTGAACAAAAATAATGTGAAGACGATATTTGCCAAAGACGGCAACAGGATTGAGATGCATGGAATCAGTGTGAATTTAGTAGCTAAACGGAAAATTGTAGTGAAGAATTTGGTTCATACAGTTTTGGAGAAAATGGAGAAAGCAAGAACTAAGAAACCTGAGATTAATGTAGCTGAGTTACAAGACCAAAAATGGATTTGTTCATTGAAAAATCGAATAGAAATTCCTGCATTGAGTACAGTGGTGGTAGAAGTTTCAACTAAAGGAAATATGCCTGAAGGACAGTTGTGTTATATAGCTCCTAGACAAGGTTACTGTAGCCGAAACAACTTGTTGATAAACGAAGGAATTACTGAGGTGGGAAAGAACGGTAAAATTATGACTAAAATCACGAATTTTGAAACTGTTAAGAAATCTGTTCCTGCTGGTACTTTGGTTGGAAATTTGTTTGTGGCGGAGAAGATAGCAATGCTGCAAGAGAACAGGGTTAAAGAAGATGTGTCAACAACATTAAAGAAGATTCGTTTTATTAAAGATAAATTGAAGTTGGATAAAGTTCCGTTTTTAAAGGATAATGTTTCTTTGAAAGGAAGGATAGTTGGGTTGTTTTTAAAGAATTTCAAGGCATTATCGATTGATCCTACGGATATTGGATCTTGTACTTTGGAGGAGTATGATATTCAGTTGGTTCCTGGAGCTCAACCTTTCAAGAATAGGATGATTAGGCTCAATCCTCATCATGCAGAGAAACTAAAAGAACAGATTGATTTATGGTTGGAAACAGATGTGATAGAAGAATGTAATTCACCGTTTAATTCTGGAATTTTTGCTGTTAAGAAGAAAGTTGGAAATACTAACGAGGTGAAAGTCCGTTTTGTCCTGGACTACCGCTCATTAAATGAGATAACTGAGAAGATCTGTTACCCTTTGCCTAACATTGGTGAGCTGTTTGACAAACTTGGAGGAAAGAAGATTTTTACGTCTATTGACCTAACTTCAGCATACAATTCAATGCATTTGAAGGAATCTGTCAGGAAATATACAGCATTTTGTTCTAATGGACGGCAATATTGCTTCAAGAGGCTTCCGTTTGGATTGACCAATGCTCCAAGTGCATTTGTAAAGTTGATGGATAGAGTAATGGATTTGAGTCCTGAATTAAGGGCATTTTGCCTAGTTTACCTGGACGATGTTCTTATATATAGTATGAATGTGGAGGAACATCTGGAACATTTGAATATTCTACTACGAACATTCTGTGAAGCAGGCCTCAAGATTAATCTTGGAAAATGTACATTGTTTGCAGAGGAAGTGAAATTTCTGGGCCATATTATAAATGAAGAAGGCATATTTATGGACCAAGCATATATTGAAAAGATTAAGAATTGGCCAGTACCTGAAACAGGTAAAGATATTCAAAGATTTACTGGTTTCATAAATTATTATGGTTCATATTTCAAGAATTTTTCTGATATTACAGCACCATTGAACAAATTTAGAAACAGTAGTAAAATAGAATGGGATGAAAAAAGTATGGAAGCTTTTACAAAGACTAGAGAATTGTTCTGTGAAGAAATAAGCAAATCGTTCCCGGATTGGAGAATGGAGGCTGAACCATTTGTGTTGGATACAGATTGGTCATCTACAGCTATGTCAGCGGTGTTAAGTCAAAAACAAAATGGACAAGAGAAGATGATATCGTGTTGGTCACGTGTTTGTTCAACTCATGAAGCCAATTATGCAGCACATAAAGGAGAATTATGTGCATTAGTAAATGCTGTTGAAAGATTTGAATGTTATTTGAGACACAAGAAGTTTATCGTGAGAACTGATTCAGCTGCACTGAAACATCTATCTACTTGGAGGCAGAACGGATATTTTGTTGGTCTCACCATAAGGTGGATAAATTTTTTATCCACCTTCAGTTATGAGGTTGTACATAGGCAGGGCAAGATGCATACTAATGTTGATATATTGTCACGTACTGCATTAAAGGATAGTAAAGATAGGATATCTAAATTATCAACAGACGAACAAGGAGAGTTAATATTGGATACTGTATATCAATTGGAAGATCCTAAATTATGTCTTATTGCAGGAATTGGAGCAGAGACGGCCAGTCAAATATCATCCAGATTGAAGGCGAGAGAGTTTAGTCGTAGCCTGGAGAAGGATCCTGTTTTAGTTGAGGTGAGGAAATTTATTGTAAATAATGTCAAACCTACGTCCAGAGAATTGTCTCAAATGCCTTATCGTGGTAAACAAATATTAAGATTTTTTGAACATCTGAGTTATAAGGATGGTTTAATTATCCTGACTTCACCTATGCGGCTTCAGAAAGAATTTCAATTTATTGAACGGGTAGTGGTACCTATTGGAATGTACAATAAAGTTTTCTTGTTAGCTCATGCAGATGTTACAGCGGGGCATAGGGGTTATTTGGAAACTTTGAGCAGGATTAATCGTCACTTCATTTTGCCCTATGTATCTAAATATGTAGCGGCGGCAGTTGCAAATTGTGTCATTTGTTTGAATAGACGTAAAAAACCTAAACATAATCATAATATAGAATTTTCTCCTTTGGCTGGGGAAGCTATGGCAGAGTTGGCCATAGATGCTTTAGGTCCTTTGAATGAGTGTGAATATAATGGAGTCATTTGTAAGCACATTTTAATAGTAGTTGATAGTTGTACTAGACATGTGTGGTTGTTTGCTATTGAGGATGTTAAAGCTGAAACAATTATTGAATGTCTGAAATTTAATTTATTTTCTGTTTGGGGACTATGCGAGCGAATTAGGACTGACAATGCACAAAGCTTCAAATCAAAAGTTTTTAGGGAAGTTTGTTTAAGGTTGGGAATTGAACAAATTTTTATCCCTCCAAGATCAGCAAATTCGAATTACAGTGAAAGATACAACCAATCGGTGTATTCGTTTCTTAAGACTGATTTACGTTTTCAAGATGGAGATTGGGCTTATAAACTTAAAGCTACACAATTTTGTATGAACACTTCTTTCAATCGGAGGTTAGGATGTTCCCCATATTTTAAGATGTTCCTAAGAAACCCTAAGCTTCCACTTGACTCATTTGACCCGTTAACACGCTCGAAAATTAAACATATGAATTTTTCAGAGTTATTGGAGTGCCTTGACAAGAATTGGAGGACTGGACAAGAAAGAACTGAGAAGTATTTGCAGGTAGAAAATACAGAAAGGATAGGTAGGCCGGTAGCTATAAATTCCTATTGTTACATTTTTTATGACGTCACGACGATTGGTGTAGCTGGTAAACTCTGCTCGTTATGGGTGGGTCCGTGTTTAGTGACAAAAGCAATTTCTGATAGTTTATTCGAGGTTCAACCCCTTGAAAAGTGTAGATTGAAAGATAAAGGGGTGAGAATTGTACCAAGAGATAAAATATATGTTATTGAGAGTACTTTAGACTTGACTCCAGATGAAAAGATTGACTTAGTGATTACAGATGAATGTTTCTCTGTGGATAATACCTTGAAAGTAAACTATGACTTTCCCAATACTTTGAGAAATTTAACTTGTTCAGGCGTTTCTGAAGAGGAGAATAGTTGTGGCGCTAGTCCAGAGGTGGTTGGAAGGCGGAAGGATGGACAGGTAACACCAGAATTTTTGGAGAAATCTTTTTTGGGTGTTGGGTTGTCACAGCAAAGGTCAAATGTATCTCAGAATAATGAAAATTTAGATGATTTAGTTGAGGATCTTAGTGATACTTTGGAAAGTACTCATATTTCTGATAGTGTAGATTCAAATGATATGACTGACAAAACTAAGTTAGACTCTACATATTCTACTATTAGTAAGGATAGTGTTTTTCATGGGGATTATGCCTCTGATAATAGTTTAGTAGACAACAGTTTGGGTGTAGAGGATGTTAACATGGAATCTGCTAGAGAGTTAGAGTCTCGGATGAGTATTTTAGAGGACACTTTTCCAAAATTGCAAAGTAAAATTGTAAACTTGGAACAACGAAGGGGAAGTGTTAAACGAGGTAGAGATGTTGAGGAGGATGAATTAGATAGATCGTTAGATAATGCAAAATCGCAAAAAATGTCTGAGACTATTCCTGTTAAGGGTCGTCCTAAAGGTTCTACAAATGAAGTACAATTACAGAAATTAGAAGAGGATAGACAAAACAGAGAAAAGGACAGATTAGAACGTTATTCAGTAGCCGATGTAGTAACTAGGAACCTCGCAAAATTGATTAAAAAATAATATTTGTAATAATTTGTATAATATTTGCAGGAGAAGAGATTACCACGAGAACCGTAGAGAGCGTGATGACAAGAGAGGAAGCGGCGGTGGTGATAGACATCGTGGAGATCGTGGAGATCGTGGAGATCGTGGAGATCGTGGTATGCGCAAGAGGTCACCGGACGCTTGTAGTTCAAAGAGTGGACGTGCTGGACCAGTACCTGTGAAAAAATCCAAGGATGAAAGAGGAGTCAGGTACTTGGATATTTTGTTATTTGTTGTTGTGATGCAGGTTTATTGTTTGATTGTTGTTGGTGGTATGTATACGTCACAGGATCCACGGTTAGCAGCTTATGATTGTTCTCAAATAAGTAATGTTGAACTTAGATCAGCTGCCTGTTTGCATGATAGGATGGAACCGGTCAGATCTGTGGAATTGTTGGGGTTAGCAGAAACCGATTTTATATTGTCAGAAGCCATTAGTTGTGAGGTTAGACTAAAATTGGAACGCTGGTTTTGCGGTACCGCGAGTCATGTGCACGTATTAGACGTGCCACATGAAAAACAGGTAGAGTTGAGTATGGACGAATGTAGGAGGGTTTTTCATTCTGGCAAGTATCAGCATGATGGAATTAGTTTTAAAGTAAATATAGATTTGCCAACAGTTCACAGTTTCACAGTTAATGGAACATTGTCACCTTTCTGGGATGTTGGTGGTGAAAATATTCAATGCAAGACACTGGGAATATACGCGCACAATATGTGGTTCAATTTAGGTTTTGCTGTTGGGACTTTGCATATTTTAGTAAAAAATACACCCGTTTTGATCAAGGGAAATGTTGTTATGGATTATGATAAAAAGACGATTGTGGCGAATTTTGAAGATAATCATTTGTGGGCAACATCAACTTCTCCATATTTTCCGTATGTAGTACGAAAACCGGCCAGTAATTTTAAGGTAGTTTTTCAAGATACATTCAATTTAACTACTTGGAATGAACAACTTTTTGTTTCTAATTTGGAAAGGAATATTTTAGTTAAAATTATGGGAACAGAGAAACTTACTTTGCAGCATTTGGATTTCAACATTTTTGTGACAGAATTAGAGGGTATCAAGTTTTTAGAGGAACCGAAGGCGGCTGTTAGAAGTTATTTTGGGGATTTGTTAAAACAGGAAGCTAGATTTGATTTGAATGCTATGTTTTTGGCTAGTAGAGAAAGAAACGAGAGGATGATGGAACTTTTTAGTATTTCTAGATGTGCTCAAACAGAAGTTAGGTCAAATGTACAGATGCATCATGGGTTCAGAATTATATATCTGGGAGAAATTGCTAAGTATGAAAAGTGTACAGCGGTTGAAATTCCAGTAAAGTTAGGTGTGGATTATGGATGTGCAGTAGGACACTTAATGGTGGATTATAAAGGTGAAACAGTTGGAATACAAGAATATAGTAGAATGATTGTAGCAGTAGAGGATATAAAATTGTTAAATTGTTCGCAAAGTCCGGTATTTTTGAAGTTGACAGCTAATTTGTTCCTTGGGAATCAGGGGCAGGGACTCGAACTTCTGCATATTGCCAATGAAAAATCAGAACACGTGGGACAAAAGATTTTTCTGAACGATGAAAAGGTGTTTATTGCTGACTTTAATAAGACTATTAAATATCAGGGATTAGAGGATTTTGAGGATTTTAATGGACAAGCTTCTAAATTGGATTTTGTTGATCATAAGTTGTCATTTTTCGAACAGGTTACAGGTCCTTGGTTTGGTCTAGAACATTTGTTCAAGGATATATTACCATTGTTTGCCAAGTTTGTTTTGATTGTGTTAATGTTGTTGTTAGGTATAATTCCTATGTTGGCATTGTTGTATTGTTGTTGTTCATGGTGTCATAAAAAAAGATTTACTGAGGCAGAATTTAATGCTAGATCTTAAATTTTTTATGCTGAAATTTAATTATATTGTATTTTTGCAGTTTGGTTACGGCGGCAACAATGAATCAAAAGTTATTGAGCAATGAAGAAGATGGTCGCCACAAACAATCTGCCAATGAAGGAAATCAAGTCAAACCTGGTCTACCAGTATCTGCATTGATCAGCAACTCTGCATCCCGGCTGGTGTTGGTAATGTCGCGCGTTGAGCTGCCCACGTTGAGTGTGGGCAGGGCGACAAAGAACATATTTTTGAGCAGTGAGGACATGCCACTGGCAGATTTAGCTCGTCTTATTGATAATGAACCAAGGTTTAAGTTGAATTTGATAAACATGTTATCAGTGCAGTTGGAGATGGGGAGATGCATCCACTCCATAGACTGGCCTGTGGACAGGATCCCTATCTTTACCAGCCAGAATTCAAGATACCTCAACCTGATGGCGGCTGGTGAGCATTCTAAAGCTATAAATAAAAAGTTGTCATGGAACGAGACAACTAGTTTGAATAAGTTGAGTGCGACCATATTTCTCTCTAAGCTTGTTTGCGAAAATTTACCAAGTTTGGTATTGCTTGCTAAGATTGAATACCTGGATGGAGATGAGAGAAAAAGCTGTCAAACGTTGGGCGAATTGTTACCCATAATCAAACATATGGGGGAACTTGAGGATTGGCTTCAACTTTCAAAAATTGACGTCATACCTGCAGATGGTAAAATGAGCCTTCAGACGGTGTTGAGAACGGTGGTGGGTAATAGCGTTGATCCGAGGTTGAAGACGCAGGTTGTGTCAGCTATTCGGCTCCTGGCACATTGGAAAGATGTCGTGAATAAAGTAAGCTTTATTCTGAAGCAAATGCCATCCACAACTTTGTTAGAGTTACAGAAAGATTGGCTTGATGGAAAGTCTGAACAGGATTTGAGTGCTAAAGTGTTTATTGACTCCATTCAGGTGAATGAATACATGAACTTATCAATCTACATTCCACGTATTATAAACGTGAATTCGGTGAGTCTAATCACCAGTGGAGAGATGCCTGCTGAGATACGTTATGTTAGATTGGATGGTCAAAGAGACATAATTGATAACCTGGTGAGTGCCACATATGCAGGTAGTCTGATGAATGATAAAGTAGACTCCAGAGTTTTGACCTGGCAAATGCAGATGCGCTGCAAGCGTCTTCGTCCGACTCTAGCCAAGCAGATATTGTTATGTGATCCAAATACCACTTTAGAGAATGTAGTGAAGGAAATCAAACTGGAGTTGGATGGAAACGTTTATACAAGTTTGTTGACAACCAATATTGAGTGGAAGTTTAATCCTGAACACAAAGTAAATGAGTGGTTCGAGGGTGATTTCAAATTGGTTACTCGGTTTGGGGATCCCGTTTGTGTTCAGATGGATCAGCCCTTAAATCCGAACATTCCTGTTTGTCTGGACCTTGAATTGTCAAATCAGCAATGGCGTGTTGATGAACAAGTGAGGGAGGAAATGAGGTTGGAAAACACGCCTGGAATATTGATGATGCTTGATAAATTTGGAGAAGAGGTTAGTCGTAAGCATCAAAAGATTTTGGATAATCAGGAGGAGGTTGATAACGTTGCAACCTCGATTTCGGTTGCGGTTAATAACGGATTTGAAAGATGTCTTCATATGCTTGGTGATACTGAGGCAAGGATGTCTCAAGACGGCTTGTGTGATGAGACCGCAAAACTTGGAGTGAATGATGAGGAAGCTATCATGCCCATGGATATTGAAGAATCTGGCAAGAGGAGCAGATCATCTGGAAAAAGAAAGTAATAATTATAGTTTATGTGTATTAATTCATATTTTATTTTATTTTATGTATTTAATATTTGTTGAGGCAGTAGTAGTCTCAGAAAAAGTTTAAAATTCATGTTTCATATTAATGCTCTATAATACTATGCTTAAATCTGATGGTTATATGTTAACCAATGTTATTTTTATATCATGTATTTATGATAACTATGTAATTAATGCATTAGGTGTTAATCAATGCATTTTTCAATGATTATATGTTAATCAATGTTTTTTTCTTAAAAAAAAATATTAAAAAGAAAAAAAAAACACATAAAGAAAAAAGGAAAATATAAAAAAAAAACACAAAAAGAGTTCTAAGGAACCAAAATAAATTAAAAAAATGTGTATATGAAGTGTTTAAAGATCTGGAATAAAAATATATAAAAACAAAAAGAAAAAAAAAAAAAAATATGACAGGTGTCATACCAGATCAACTATTATCTATTTAATAAGCGTTCAACGCTACTTATAATATCTATGATAAATAACATGTAAAACCTATTGTATATTTAATCTGAAATATTACAGTTTGAAATCCAGGTTCATGTTAAAGCCAGGGAGAAATGTGATGTATAGTCCCTTTCTTCCTGACTTAAGAGCAATGCATGTATTATATAGTTTAGCTTTTAGTTCTGGTATCCACGGTTTCGGAGCAAGTCATTGCTCTGCAACAGGATACGAACATAAAGTGAACAGTTGTCTTAATATTAATGTTATTATTGTATGTTAACCTTGTATTGAATTAATACACTTTATAAGAATATTTAGCTGTTTGTTCTTGCTATTACTATACGTCAAAAAGAACGAACCCCCTCCCCCCCCCCCCTTATTTTACATTTATTTCCCAAATGAAGTAGGAGGGCCGGGATGTTATCAAAGACACATTAAGCTTTTCGCTAAATAAAAATAATAACAAATTCTTACCTGGCAAAGTTCTCCTCTGTCAAATCATAAGCTTTGTCCGCCAACTTGCGTTTCTTATCCGACAGGGTTGAAGATCTTGTGTTGGTTGCTGCGCTTGTAGTGTATTTACTTGGTGACGAAAATTTTGAGCTTTCCTTCTAATAAGAGAAACTTTCTATTGTATGATTTTTACTCATATGGAAAGGATATGACTCTAAAGTTAAAGAATACCCTCTTACCATACAAACAAAAATGGCCTAAGGAAAAGCAAATAGTTGCTATCAAAAGCACTAGCTATATTTTTGTTTGGCCGATTTAAACCAATTGATAATATTTTAATTATATGTAAGTAAGTATACATACCTAGGTAAATAAAATGCAATATAAAGGCAAAAAAAGTAAATTTTTGTATCATGGAAAGAAACAAAGTAGCGGGCTTCGTCGTATTTTCACAGTAGCTTTTGATAGGTTATTTTAAGTTAGGTTAGGTAAATGTTAATGATTGCCCCGCAGGGTTAGGAAATTGGCCCCGCAGGAGGAAATAGACGAAACCCGCTACTACGTTTTCTTTCCACGATCCAAAATTTTATTCTTTACAAATCTACAATTAAAAGGCTACTAGAAAGTTCCTTTGGGCTTCTATAAGAAGGACCGGGTTGAGATACACGTTGAACCAGAGAAGCAGTCATTGATCTGTGCAAAAGCATATTCCATTTCATAAACATATTTCAGTAACATTTTTTTCCAGTATAGCTTCGAAACCGATAAATATCTGCTCGATTAGAACCTGTTCTCAGACATACTAAAAAAATCATGTATAAGACAGTTCTCCACGAATAATGAAATAAAACCATAAAATTAATACCAGTTTTGTTAATCCGGGGCTTCGGCCCCTTAGATCTAATAAAACAGGTTTTAATCTTATAATTTTTCATTTCACATCCACGAAAAGTTGTCTATAATACGATACGATAAATAACAGATCTATAGTATAGATGTATATACAGACAACTACCTCCCTTCATTTTTCAAAGGCCTCTTTCTTCTGCTTCTAAATAATTTTCTGCTACTTGGCTGTGCATGTTTATACAAGCGATACCATTGGTTGATTTTTAATGACCCAATAGGAAGGTTGCAAAAGACGGTTGCGATTGAAAGATACAGCTATTTAACCCTTTCTCCCTTTAGTGTTTTACTCTAATCGATAAATAATTTTTTAATTCTGGAACTAAAATAGATGGATGTATCCCTGATTCTTGGGCTCTTGCGTGTAGATTCAGGTACTGGAGAAGACCAGGGACTAGAGGATAATATTGGTAATACAAAACAGACAAATCAATCAGCAGCAAAAGGAAAATGGCATAAAACAAACAGTATGACTTCGAAACCGATTAGGTATTATCCGCTGGATTAGAACTAGTTCTAAGTCATAATGAAAAATCATGTATCGTATCGTATTCTAGACAATTTTCTACGATTCATAAACTAAAAATGATAATATAAATACCTACCTACCTACCAGTTTTGTTAGCGCGGGAACTAATATTAAAATTTTAAATCGTATTCTCCGTGGAAAGTTGTCTGTAAAACGATGCGATAAATAACTATTCCCAGTTATAGGATACATTATTGCATACCTTAAAAAAATTTTATTTTTGATTTTTAGTTTTGTCAGTTTTGTGTTTTTTTGCCTGCTAGGAGTTGTGTTGTTATGATAGCAACAACTATTACCACCAACAGCTGTTGTTGCATGTGTTGCATCCAGCGGACCCCCAGTGTCGTCTGATTCGCCGCCCCGACCCTGCGGGGAGGCCATGGTCACGTGACTGCCATGTGGAGAGGCCATGGAATGGCTGCCCATGGGCGAGGGCATGGTGTAGGTGCTGCCCAGTGGGGATGGCATCGTGTATTGGCTTCCGTGGGGTGACGTCATGGACTAGAAATAACAAAAAAAGTATTAAGCACTCATTATTTTAATTTTAAAGGTTGGAAGAGTATAAGATAGGGGATTAGGTAAAAAGTCTAGAAAAAAATATATTTTCACCAGAGTTTTCTGTCCATTTTTATTGACAACATCATTTGTGTTTTCTTTGTTGGGTACCTAGTTTAAAATATACCTGACAAAATCTTTTTAACTTCACAATAATGTGTGTTTTCAACAGATATTGACAAAATATTGACTTAATCCCTAATACCTAATAAGAGTTGATTTAATATTTTTAGGTATACCTGGTTGTGTAAGAAGGGAGATTATTGAGTGGTTTGGATACTTAATAGTCACGCACTATGGTCTACTTAAGGGGTTTAGTGGAAATTTGGTATAGCTTTAATCAAATTTAAATATTTACACTTCTACCAGTCCGAATTCATTAAAATAAAAAGTTATGAGTAATATATTACACTAGGCAACTTTTTAAAGTTGGTCATGTATATGTGCGTGCACAGGAATGTGATTGGGGGGTAACCAAAAAGGGGTGACTTTTAAAATATAATTTTTGTTACTACTCTGTTATTTTTAAAGATAATTGAACAAAATTTTTTCCCTGAATCAAATACTACCCTAGGTAAACGATTATTAATAAATAATAGGGATTTCCCGCCGAAACCGCCGTCTACCGCCGAATTCCGCCGTGTTATTTGCTACCTCCTTTGGCTGTTTGGAGTCAATAGAAAAGATTGATATATTTGAATAAAAGTATTATAATACCTACACCTTTTTCTATCCACTTACAACTGCTTTTTAATATTTATAATTTATTTAAGAGGGGTTAGGTCTTTTTAAACTTAAAGAAAATGAATATTGAGACTGGATAATCAAGCTTCCTATTAAAGATATTGATTAGTTTTTTTTGTAAACTATCTTATGTGTATTTTTCTATCTGTATAGTCTACCATTATAAGTACCTATTTAAATTTAGTACTGTCCCTCAAGGGCCTACAGGGGCCAACATCCCCCCCCCCCCCTTTCTACTACCAAACCAGAAGTTAAAATTTTACTTCTGTTTTTAAAGGTATCAGACTGAGTTTTAAAGGAAAAAAGTATTCTTATAACTGAACTAAATATTTTTTGAATATATGCCCCCCCCCCTTATCTAACCAAAAATAAGATGACCATCATAAAATTGATATCAAACAAACTTTAATTCATTTTAGAACAGTAAAGAAAAAACCGGTAGACCAAGTAATAGACTAAAACAGTATTTGCCAGCTAAATCATAACATAAAAATGCTTTGTATCTTACAAAAAAAAAAGACAGAAGAAACGAACACATTTACTCTTTAAAATCTTAATGTTCTTAGAGTTTTACAGACAGATGAGGGGACTAAGTGAACTAAAGAGTAGATGCTTGTTGGTGAGCTTAATCATCACAAAAAAATCAGCTTTCTTACAAAATAAAACTGCGATGATAAAATAAATATGATGTCTGTAAGAGAATTAACGACAGACCGACGGACCAAATAAATCTAACAATAGATGGTTGTTTGTATAGATAATGTTCATAAAATGATTTTCTTTCAACCGTCTTGAGTCGTAGCAAAGAAATTCACGACGTTTACATATTGATTCATACAGACTGACGGACTTTGCGAATTTGAAAGTAGCCACGCTACTACAAAGTTTTTTTTTGCACTTTCCTTCTAAGGACTAGAGTTGCAAACACCTTCCCTAAACACTAAAGCCAAAAAAAATGACCTATATGCAACAAATGTTTTTTTTTTTTTAATCTGCGGGCGGCGGATTTTTTTGCGGGAATTGCAGATAAGTCGCGGTTTTCCTTTAAAATTATTGTTTCTCATGTATTTACTGATTAGTTTTAAAAAGTTTTACTCAATTATCTTTAATAGTAATGGAATAACAGAGAAATTAAGTTTGCTGTTATGATTTGTAATTCCCCCCCCCCCCCCAAATTTAGGTTTTACAGGCAATTTTCAGATTAAAATTTTTTAAAGTTGCGCTACCGACCCCACTCTGGAAACTTAACTAAAAGTTGTATTATATTCTCAAAATTTAGAATCATATATGGTTTGGTATGGGGTCGGCAGCGCAACTAGGAGTAAATTGACGAAAACTAATTTTTTTGGCTAAATTTTTCAATTAAAAAATGGCGAAAATTATTTCAGAAATTTACTTTCAAGGCATAAAATTAACACTTATAAGGTAAAATATATAATAAAAATGTTTTTATTTATTGATTTGGTGTATATATTTGTAAAGAATATGAACGAAATTAGTTTTTAATAGATATTTATGCAAAAAAAAATTATTTTTCATATCTAGCTAGAAAATAAAAAGTAGATTTTTGACCTTCAAAAAATATTGATTTGACCCAACTTTGAAATAAAAAAAAACTTAGTTCCAAACGTTATGTTTTCTTTTCCTTGTCCATTATGCATGAGCTGGGGTATGTAAATCAATAATATCAAGTTAAAATAAGAAAATTTGACCATGACTTTTTTGCCAAATTTCCACCCTTAGACCGTTGTGTCACGTACATAATATCTGCACAACCCTTATCCCAAGCTCCTCTGCAGAGAGCGTCATTCATTACGGTGACATAATTTGGGACACCTGCCATACTCGGCGTGGGTGAGGTAATATAGAGTAGCTCCCTTGAGACTGCGGGTCAAGGCATAATATACTTGACTGTGGAGCTTGATAGCCCTAGTGGCTATACAAAAGTGTCTCGTCTTTCTCCATGACTACATAGGTCTAAGAAACAATGGCTAAACAAATACAAACAAACAAACAAGGTATACATAATTGATCTTATTTATCATTTTCTAAAATAATTCTAACCTTAGGGCTCCATCCAGTTCCGAAGGTATATTCATTCATGCCTACATGGACAGAGGTTGGATTGTAGGCGGGTGAGGCTGCAGGGTTCAGGCTCCGGTAAATATGCTCAGATATGTGCAGAGGGGTGCATCCTGTGCATTTTAGAGTTTTATACAAAACAATGAAAAAGAATGTCAATCTTATATAGGTATCTATTTAAATTTATGTTAATTCACATATATTAATTAGCTAATTTGAAGATAATATCTGTGAAAAATAACTTGTCATACGTATATTATTTGACGAGCTATCCAGTGTATCCACCCCCACCCACTTAGAGTAATATTTATGTCTGCATTTACTGATAATTAACAAGAGTTCTTACTGCTCTCAATAGTATGAATTTTCTTGTAGCTAAACCAGTTCTCATATAAATTAAATATACGGATCATGGAAAGAAAACGAAGTAGAGGGATTCGTCGTATTTTCACAGTAGCTTTTAATAGGTCAATTTAGGTAAAGTTAGGTAAATGGGAGAAAAGCTACTGAGAAAATACGACAAAACCCGCTACTTCGTTTTCATTCAATAATCCAAATATACTTGTTGCATTGGTTTGTATAAAAACCTGGAGTGGCTGCGCCAACCGTCATATTTCCCTTCACACCACCAGTCTTACTCAGATCCTCAATATCAAACGACAGTGCATGAAAATAGTTGCCAGTATTGATCAGCACGGTACCCAACACTTTCAAACTAATCCGGGGCTCGAAAATGGGATACGGGGAGACAATATCAAAGCGTGTGTGGACGGTGGCTCCATGCTTTAGACAGGACATTCTGATGCAGGAGTTCCAGGCCTCTGCCACGTCGTCTGTGTCGTACGTAGAGGCCACGTTCACACAGGCCTGTCATATGGGTACATGAATTAGGTATTTTAAATACTTATAATAAAGTAACAGGATCTCTATGCGGTGTGTGTACCGAAAAATATCGCAAACCACCGAACCGATATGGTTCTCCTTTACAGTGCAGCTTCTCATAGGTCCTGGGATGGTTTATAGCTATTTATTTGGGGGAGGGTACCGTCAACCTTTCAAGAGAAATCGCAAAATAAGCAGATGATATTCACATAGATTGAAAAGAAAACATTTTACATGCCCCTAAAGGCCTCTAATGGCGTATCAGCTAGTACCTAATAAGGCAAATAATTAAATCATTGACACATTAAATATGATATAGAATTAAAACTATTTAGCTTTTAACAAGAGGAAGATAAAATAATCTTTATATAAATCTAACGGGTAAAAATCATGCTCTTGTGAAACGTTTAAATATCTACCTATCTCTTAATTACCAGTTTCACTTTAATGATTTTAATATTATTATTATATAGTATATACCTACCTACCTTGTTTATAAAAAAAGCGTTTTAAAAAAAATTTCGTATATAAACTAAAAGTTAATACATATATTCCTGGCAGTTGGTAAGACTGGGTGCATGTGTAACTGTCATGTAACAGTGCAAAGAGTTACTCAGCATATCGTCTGCTAGGAAATTGTCATGTACAGGGTAACCAAATACAACCATTCTAGAATCAAGATTCTTTATAATTTTTCACAAAAAGTACAAGTCTAGCAAATAAATATCATCCAATTAAGTCATTAATAGATTTTTACCGATAAATGTATAAGTTATAGATATATAATCCAGACAACAACCCGGAACACGCGTTGGTTTTTCGTGCGCTAGCAAATTGCTTTCTGTTCTTTTTTAGCGACTCGGCAGTATTCATATATCCGAAGATATTTGGTATTCAAACGCCATATTGAAAGTCGGCACAGGGTTAAGTTCGCCCCCCATTACTTATACTTTAAGCTTCTACCTATTGTTTTCTGTTAAATATAAATATTGTTTACTTAGGTAAGTATTAATGAGTAAAACCCATAGCAATGATTTCACCTTCTAAAAATTTAAGAACCTGGGATTTATATTTTATACTAATGAAATCATATGCCCACATGTCATGGTTTTTACTTCTGTAACATAAAATATAAAAGAATCTTTCCTCGTGCTATCCATGGGCCACTGGCAGAATGAAATGTGAAGGCTGCCCGACACATCATGGTCCGTAAATAATGTCACCTCTGCCACTTTCCTAGCCTAGAAAAAGGTAACGTTACATTTTACACAACATTATGGGGGTTACAAATAATATGAAACCTGTAATTTATGTAGGGAAGTTTTGGTATGAAGTTTTTAGTTTGCAGATTTTTCAATTGAACTGAAGAGGTTAAAGTGAAACTTTAAGTTTCATTTAGGTATTAGTACCTACTCAATGACGACTTAGATCCAAATCCCAAGAAACGATGGCTAATCAATCAATCATTTATATACCTATAATCTATTATTAAACACTGAAAAAAACAAAAACGATCCAAACCTTGGCATAAGGTATCCAATTCCACCAATGTAAACGGTAAACATAGTTGAAGGCAAAGCCACTAGCTGATGGGGTACCTAAAGTATATGAACATTAAGAAAAACATTATCTTGATGCAGGGTTGATGTTTTCCATTATTTAAATTTAGGGAAAAAAATTTAAATCAAGAAAATTGTGGAAAGAAATAAAAAGAATGGCGGGGTTGGGGTGGTTGGGGGGGAAGGAAATTCAACTATGCTTTATTAGAATTAAAACAGGGGTGCATAAACTTAAAAACCTACCTAATATTTAAGTTTATATGTTCTTAATGTTAAAATATATTTCTTAAATCTTGTTATACCTGTTTCGTTTGGCGTGCAGGTATACGATAATAGAAATTGGCCACAGTTTGAGAATCCTAAAAAATGTCATATCTAATTCTAGTCTGAATATAACAATATTTAAATATTTATAGTACCTAACAAGTAAGATACACACGTATTAACAACAAAAGGGTAACACAATACCTATTAATTGTCAAGAAGCTGGGCATGGTTTGATCCATAGAATTTACGTACTTTATCTACTTTTTATGTTGACATACCTTCTTTAACTTCTTTAGTCATGACGCGGTATCAAAATTAAAATCAATAGAAACCTTACCCAGGAAGATATGACCGCTAGTTAAAGCAGTGATTGGCACTACATCTCGTAGGAAGAAAGCTAGCCTGAACGAATCAAACATATCCTCTTACTATACAAATGAGAAAGGGCAAAAGCAAATATTAAATATTATAGGCGTTGGTAAGGGGGTGCAAGATGTTGTTAACACCCCTGTTTTATTCGGTGACCTACCTTTCCCATTTTTACGCCCACTTAGACACACTAAGACACTCTACTGTTAACTAATAAATTATAGAATATGCCTTAATTTATTAGGAATTTGTATTGGATTAGAGTTGATTTTAAATGATAGGTATCTTTCTATTGGTTCATATAGAATTAGGCATTAATAAGTATTAAAAAGGGTTTAATTATTTTCTAAAAATGTTTGATTTTCCTGCTTGGAAGTCTAGAAAATGCTTTCATCTCGACACCCCGACTTTTCTTCTTGATTTTACCAAACATCTGTTGTATACGATACTCAAAACTTGTAAGTGGATTGATATTTAAAAAATCCAATAGATTTAAACATTTGACTGATCAACTTTAGTATTTTAGATTTTATTGGTATCACATTCCTGACGCATTTTTAGCTTCTGTGAGATGCTGTAGCTGTAGCCAGAGTTGGCAAGATTTCCAGGTATGAACCCCATGATTACTAATGTTATGAATATAATAGAGATATTATTAGAGATAGTGTAGCTGTAGCCAGAGTTGGCAAGATTTCCAGGTTTCAAAGTGTATCAATAACATGGGGGATTAAAGTAGATATTTAACGGGTGAGTGTTTAGAGCGCTGGAAGTTTGGGTTGGGGGTTAATGAACCGAATATACATCATATGGAAATGCGATGAGATGAAGTCCAACTACGTCTTACTGTTTTAGTTCTATTCAATAAGGATGGATTAAAGTAGGTAAATCTGACCTAATCAAACCAGGTAATATTATGAATGACATAAAGTAAAGGTACGAACATTTGATTTACAAAAGGCCTATGGATGGGAGGGGTTGGATTAAGAGTGTGGAAGGGGGGAACTGTTATTTTAGCCCGCTGTAGGTTTCACTTTGCTATAAAACATAAAATCTGGTGAAAGCAGCGATGCGGAGAGCCGTTTAATTTTGGTGCGGCTCAGGCTCCGACCTAAAATCAAGAAAATCTTAACGTAAGGGGCATTAGCACACAACACAACAGAGTTACCAAATAATAATCAATAAAAAATATCTTTTTTAGCTAACCAGGAGCCGGAGCAGTTTTTTAACGAAAATAACGGCTCCAGTTCCGTTTCCAGCAAAATATGGCGGCTCTCGGCTCTACAACGATTGGTGCATGAAAGATCTAAAAGTAAATATCCATTGTTTGATAATTCAATTTTCTGAATTTATCTCTCTATATTCCTCGATTTTCGGCAATGGGTATCAACTGTTCGAATAGATTAAGTTATCTTCATTTCGTTGAACATTTTTGTGTCTGAAATATATTATAGTATATAGAATATACATACGAATTGTGCATATTAAATGAACCATAATTTCTTAATAATTATGGTATGATAAGGGTTGTAAAGAAGATATATTATTTGTTTGTTTTGGACCTGGTTCAAATGTAATTAATTCAACAATTAGCAACTAAAATTTTATAAAAATAAAAAAACAATAACAAAACACAGAAAAATGTATTGTTTTGGAAAAATCAGCTGTTTCGGACCGAGATTTTCTTCCCCTTCATTCCCGCATTTATATTACAGTCGAAAATTTCCCCCTTTGCCTTATCCTCTCCCTTTTACGCTGTCTCTCCAACCCCTTGTACTTTGAACTTTAAAAAATAAATGTCGTAGTCCGGAGTAAGGATTTAATAATTTATATTATGGACTAGCGGCTTCGCCCCTAGCCTCTAGGGGCTTTGCCCAGAGAGGTTTGATCAAACCAATTTTTCGTATTTTAGATTTAAAAGAAAAAAAAATTTTAAAAATTTTCTGGGGTCTAGTCTGGGGTCTAGTCGAACCCACTATTTTAATTTTAGTTTTAAAAAGATTTTTTTTTGGGTGGGGGGTATTTTTCATTTTTTTGGGGGGTTTGGGGTGTCCAACCCCCCAAGAAAATAGTTATAAACCTTCCCGGGACCTATGAGAATCTACCCTGTAAAGGAGAACCCGATCGGTTCAGCGGTTTGCGAGATCCTTTGCTACAAACAAATAGACAGACATACATCGTTCTACTTTGTATTATAGATTATATATTATTATTAAGGGGTAGAAAGAGGGCAGAAAATAGCCCGAAACCACCCAAAAACCTAAAAAACAAAAAGCCTGAAACAATTCCGGGGCCTATGTGAAGCTTCTCTTAAATTAAGAATTCATTGTCACTTTATTGGTTAGCAATATTATTAACGGACCAACAAAACAAAACCTTACTACTTTATATAGTAGGACATGTTTATACGCCCCTAGTGTAAATCTTACATGGGCTTCTAAGAAACTTCACTGTAAAGGAGAACCATACCGTTAAAGCGGTGAGCGAGATCGAGCCTCACACAGGCACACATATTTATTTTACTTTTGCATAAAGATAGTTTAAGAGATCCTAATGTGAACACCGACAGACAGATATCCTGTTACTTTTAAATTGAATAGACTGTCATTGACACATATTAATAAACCAAAATTATGTTCTGTTGGTCAATAAATAAAACAATACATTTTAGATTAAGCGTCCCCACAAAACAATAAATTTTAGAGAAGCTTCCCCCTAAAATTATAGATACAAATAATGGCAAAATCCTTTAATAGAGTAATTGGGAGTTTGCTTATATGTCTGTATGTACCAAGGGATCTCGTTAACCGCTGAACCGATATGGTTCTCTGTTACAGGGTAGCTTCTCAAAGAATCGACCTTTCCCAATGTCTATTTTATTTTTTATAAGAAAAAGTAAAAATTTTAGAGAGGTCCTTTTTTTAGAGGTGGTTTATCTTGGGAGGGTGGTGGTACCCTCCTCAAAAAATATCTATAAAATAATAACTATTAGAAGCCACACTGTAAAGGAGAAACATATTGGTATAGTACTTAGCGAGATATTTGGTGCAGACAGACACACAGACAAACATTCTGTTGCTTTTTATATAAGATTAGTTTTAAAGTAGAAACACAAATATACCAATAAAACAACTAGGCATAGAAAGTAATGTGAATGTATAAGTTGCAATATATTCCAAGTATGGTAACTATGCACAACTTTGCCATACATGTCAAACATATTGGTAAAATCCCTTTTGGTTCAACTGTACACAATTACCCCCCCCCCCCCATACCTCAGCTGGATCTTTAAATCATTTTAGTGGTGAGCCAGATCAGGGTGAGCCGAATTTCAGCCAATCACAGCGCGGCATTTCATAAAATGCTGTGCTCTCATTGGTGGAAAGTTGGCTCACCCCGATCTGGCTCACCACTAAAATGATTTAAAGATCCAGCTCTGCTCTATTTATTATAATTAAAGGTCTAATGATAGATACTGAATTCTAAGTCAAAATGTTATGGGGGGGGGGGATAATGTATGGATGGTCCACTGAATACTCAGTTAGATACTAAGACCTTTCTTTTTTCCGACACTTTTAGTTTCAATAATTTTTCATGGTCTTTTATTGATGTTGGTTATAAATATAATGCCAGTGAAATCAATATACTAAAAATGATTGTAATTTGTTCATAAAGATGTGTTATTATAAATATGTATAGGTAATAAGTTTTGAATAAAATCTTTTCATTAAAGCTAATAAAATGTCCAATGTCATAGGGTTAATTTTTTTACAATTTTATCTTTTGAACCTGTTGCATTGTTAAAAAGTCCTCTTTTTAAAACGGGAAAACGTGATTTTCTCGGCCAAATTAAAGATTGACGTCTTAAATTGCATGTGAAGATTCAAATGACCATTGACAACTATGATGGATATATTATTATTTGGATCGTACATTAGATTTTCATGTTCTCTAATAAAGTGAAACTTGCAGTGGGCTAAAATAACAATACCTGCCCCATCTCCTACTTTCCTACTGGATAAACCAACAGACTAATAAATGAAATCCACGTTAGCAACCTAAATTAACGACAATTTTTCCTCTGTCAGAATATCCACGTATATTATACATTCATTGAAAGTATATAAGAGTAATTTCCCAGGTTGCCACAAGATAAGATTTAGCCATCCTTGTAAAACAAATACAATCATAATTCAGCAATTTAATATATATTTATTGTTTTGTTTACACAGGGACACGGACATTGCCTCTGAAGATACAACAGTTTCGCCTCCAACCTTACCACCATTAATAAATAACAGGTTTCCTTTTGTTAACAATGTCAAAAAGTCATTTTATTAATCCGTAAAAATATAAATTGTGCCTTATTTACATATGTATGTACTATATATGCTTTTTAAAGAATGAAAACGGAAAAAAATAATTTTTTGTTATATTCATTTTCTAATTATACAAATCTAAAATTTTCTGTGAAGATTCCTATTATATGATTTACTTGGTCTGTCGATCAGGCTAAAATACAAATTTCAAAAATTTTTTTGAAATGTTTTGTGGCTTTTTTTCAGTAAATTTATTCTTGACTTATAAACTCAGAACATCTGCTCTTTAAATCGCTTTGTCCACATTTCCATTTATTTTGTGTGCTTTTACTTTTGAATGTTGCCATCCTTGTTTTTATAGGCCTATGCATGGTGAAAGAGCAGGCCTGAAGAAATCATTTTCATCAGTTTCTACTTTTTCAAAGTAAGTTAATTAATTGCCATAGTATTAGTAATGCACTTACAAGAGAAAAATATTAATTTATTAATAGTTTTGTTGTTTGCCATCTATATAAGGCCAAATAATCTATTAATTTTAGTTTTAAAGCTTTGTTTTTTAAACAGTTTTTAAATAGATTTTTCTTCACACTAACCCTTAAGACAAGGGAAAATAGTATAAAACCTTCTACCAACCCTCCACCTTTGTTTCAGTGACAGCACATTGGCTCAGGATGATATAGAACTGGATAAAAGTGCCACAACTTTTGTTATAAATGTCCAAGATAAAAATGAAGATAGTTTCAAACAATACAATGGAAAACCAGGTAGGCTTTTAGTATAATAAGGAGTTATAGCATTTAGAAATTTTATATAACACTAGTTCAGTTGTTCCGCCCCTACCCTCTAGGATACAGGTCAAGAAATGGCCTACAACTAACAAAAGACAATAATAAATTCCCTTAAAACCTTACAACTTAATAACATTGGATGAAATTATGAAGGTATAAATATTCTATTGGCTTGAATTTAGCGTGGGTTAAAAGAAATTAGCCAGATATTAACCAATTTACTTTTTAGGATTTTACTCGAAGCTCCATGCCAGCGCTCATGTTTCTCCCCAATCCTCTGTCAATTCTGAGACAAGGTAAAAAAATTGTAAATAATTTTGGTACTTTTTTTAATGCATGAAAACCCCCCACCCTTGCCAATATTTTAAAAATAAATCTAAAAAAGTGGAGGGAAAACTACCCAACCCTCCTTTATTTTCAATTAATTTCAAGTTCTGTTAAGCTTAGCCTCATATACACTCCCTAATCTATTGTGCAACAGTAATGTTTTGACTGGTTTGCTGTGAAATCTCTAAACATCAAAATTGCAATTATCTTTTATCAATTATCTATTAGGCTGTTGAGAAAAACTTCCAAAGTGTCTCAGGGTCAGAAAAGAACAACTCAAGATGACCTGGCCCAAGCTGTACTTGATGGTGATATTCAATCGGTTGAACAAATTTTAGACTCATTTGTAGCTCTTCTTGGTAAAAGGTAAAACAGAATGTAGAAATTTGCAATAAATTCCATTCTTCACAACTAGGCACCCATAACCTTTCTCTCTCTTTATGTTTCTTATCCAAAAATCTTTACCTTGTAAGGAAGGAAGGACGATAGACGTTTCCACCCCCTAACTTTTGTTTTAGAATGAAACAAGAATTACAACATCCACAAAAGCAAAGCACAGAAAGATCATGAATGGACAGACAGACAAAATGAGTTATAGAGCAGATGTAAAGTTTTCCTAAAAAAATAAACCCCGAACCACTTCATTATGCAATCTATATTTTGCTGGATATTTTGTCTATGGTAGTCCATAAGTGTACAGCTTTACAGTATATTGTTTCTATTTGTTAAAGCAACAGGTATGATAAAAGAAAAAGATTCTTTTTAAAGTAAAATGCTTATATATCAATTGAAATCTATATTTATTTATTTTTTACTGATCCACTTCATTATGCAAATCAAAATAAAATCAATGGGAAAACGTTTGTTTTGCACTTTTCTCCACTTTTCAAAATTGATTATGATAAAATAACAATTTTTAAAGGGATTTATGCACTAATTATAATAAAAAACAGTTTAAGGTAGATTTTAATAATTTTTCTAACTAATAAATAATTTAAAAAAAGAGATTCTATTCCCATCACTATAGAGGAAAGCTGCTGACCCCCAGTCTTATGGATGAGCTAAATACATGTTAAAAATAAAAATAACCCTCAAAAATATACAAAAATGTTTTTTGATGTGTTAAAAAAATCCATTTTAAAATCTTGATTTTGAGGACGATGGCCTTTAAGATGCTCTTACTGGTGGGGATGGTGAGCTAAATGTTATCAAAGTGCATGCCCATAATGAATACTTATATATTGAACTATGGTCCAATTTTTGTAGTCATAGTGTGGTATCCGCCTAGGGTAAATGGCAGACACCAGAGTTCGAATAAAGACTACGGCAGTGTGAACAGACGTGGACACCTTACTATAGAGAAGCTACGCTTCTCTAGCATTCACTAGACAAGAATCAACATCTATTTCAGTTGTCACTTTATTGAAGGTGTAAAGGATACTAAAGCTATATACAACAAACAATAACTACATGGATAGGAATAAATGATCATAACATAAAAGCATTATAATACATATACAATAGTCAGTTTGGGCAATCATGATTCCCCATCCCTGGAAAGGGTGGGGGGGATTAAGAATACAGTTAACCATAATATAAATACATATGGATTAGGAATAAAGATGGTTAAAGATAAATCATACAGTAAAACATAGATAATTGCAATGGTTAGGTAGATGGCTATCCCTGTCTGGGGCAGGCAGGATAGCCCATGGAGCAGCACAATAGGTAGATAAGCATAGAGGGGTTGAGTGGTAGGTCTGGGTACTAAAGAGGGAAGGTTTGATGATTACTTGTGACAACAACAGTCTGTGTGGGGGCAGGTTTAGATCCTTTATCCTCAGGGTTGAGGTGGTGCTGATAACTTGGTGGTTGAAGGGGAAGGTTCCGGTGCTTAAGATGGGAGAGGGAGGGGTAACACCCCTCCCTCCATTTGCAGGACAACTGAGAGATAAAATCAGTACCGTTATCTGACATCTTTTCAGGTGGCTTCATAATTGTAGAATAACAGGATTTAACTAGGTGCGTAGCATCACTATAATGTCTTGGTTTCTGCATGGTCCAGAGCTGCCGCATACCACAACTCTCCCCTCGGAAGGCTGGAGGGGTTGTCTGCACCGCCAGACTTCCGACAGTGGTTGCGGCCTTCAGTTTGTTGTCCTTGTGAAATGGGTCCGCCAGGATACCAGTTGCTGGACGGTGGTGGACTCCAGCCCTCCCCAGGTCTAACGGAATCGGCCATATCTGCTGGAGTAGCTGGTCCTGTTGGATCTTCTGGCCGTTGGATGTGTACCTCTGAGGCCACCCTGGCAACCTCCAGGGGTGGCACAGCACATGAGGGGGCTTGGACCAACAGCCGCCTGGTGTACACCTCTGCAGGTTTCTCCACTGGGCTGGTGGTCTCCATCGTGTTGGTCACCTTGCTGCTGGCAGGCTGGCTACTGGATGCAGGCGCAGTTTCTTCGCCCTCAGGGCTGGTCAGGTTCATTCGGCTTCCAGGGTCTCTGTCAACGCGGGCAGGTGGTGGTTGGCATACTGTAGGAGCGTTGCCTCCTTCAGGCTCATTCTGGACATTGGCAGGGTGGTGCATGGCAATCCGACCTGCGGGGTAGGGAAAGGTAACAGTCCACCCTTTATGCCGGAGGCTGTCTTGGATCTGCAAGGGTGGCTCCGCTCTAGTTGGCTGGGAGACAGGCCCATCCACGGACACTGCTGCTAGTGGACTGGAGGCACAAGGCTCCGGATTTCCTCCCCTAGCCTGAAGGGGTCCAGGCACATTGTCTCCATCTTGGGTAGACATAATTGTTGGGGATCCTCTACTTCTATGGTTAGGCTCGGCACTTGGCGCATCTAGTTGTGTTACTCCCCAGGCAGCGGTCAAAGCTTCTTCAGTTTGGCTGGTAATGGCTGATACCCTGGCTCCTGGGGCAGATGCAGGGGGCGCAGGCAAGTTTGGCCCAGCCCAAACTTCCTGGTACACCAGTGCAATACAATTACCCTGGCTTGGTTGAGGGAGGTAGACAGCTGGATGCAGTTGAAGGTGAGGGACAGCTGGACTCTCCCTGCTGGCTGGGGGCTCTGGCTGGCTGGGGGTGACGGGTGTCACCCCTTCCTCTGGGGCTGCGGGCTCATTCGGGGGTCCAGGTATCTCGGTGGCGGCGACGGTTGTCGCCCCAGGCACCAGTGTGGGGGCGCTGGATAGCACCCCCCAGTCTTCACAGGGGTCCAGGTCTCTCGGTGGCGGCGACGGTTGTCGCCCCAGGCACCAGCGTGGGGCGCTGGATAGCACCCCCCAGTCTTCACAGGTGGCGGCGACGGTTGTCGCCCCAGACATCAGCTTGGTGGTGCAGGGAAGCACCTCTCGTTCCTTCCAGGTGGCGACGCCGGTTGGCGTCCCATACATCGACTCAGACTCGCTGGCTAGCGCCTCTTGCCTCTCCCACTCGGCGGCCGCCAGGGCCTCCCCGTACACCGTCCCGGTGGCGCTGGGTAGCGCCCCTCGGCTCTTGCTGGGGGTGACAGGGGTTACGGACACCGGTCCCCTGTGGTTGCGGCTGAGGTCCAGGCCAACCCGGTTGGGTTCAGCCGCTCCTCCCAGCACGTTGATCCTGGCCACCATGGTCCCAATCTGAGACACAGACTCCTGGGTAGCCGCGGCCCCAGCGGCGGCAGCTAGTTGGGGTGACGGCTGGGCATCTCCCTCCAGGTGGACCTGGGTGGCAGACTGGTTGCATGCAGGTTGTTGGGCGGCCTGGTGTTTCTTCGTTGCCCGGTCCCAACCGGTTCTACACTTGGCGGCTGTGTGGCCGTTGAAGCGGCAGCGCCCCTTCGTCCAGCTGGGTCCCATCAGGCCGGCTTCCCCAGGGTGTATCAACCTGCCAGGTCTCTCCTCCTCCAGTTGGGGCACCAGCTGACAAACAGGGTCTCCCCTACTAGGGGTCAGGCGGTGCTGGGCTGCTTGTGGTGGCTCCTTGGTTACATTCAGCCTCCTCCCCATACACACAGGTTCCTTCCATCCAACAGCGGCTCTCCTCCCCTGGGTGGCGAGGCCAGCCTCGGCCTTAGCTTCTGCAGGTGCTTCTCCACATGAGGGATCCTGCCTCTGGGTATGCCAGGTGGTTGGTAGCAAAGGCTGTTGATGGTGCCAGTCGGAAAGGGGGCTATGATCTCTGGGGGGTACCTGTGGCCAGTGTGTGGACAGGTACCCACAGGTGGACCAGCAAGGCCCAGAAGATGCCATACTGATGGTAGCCTGAACTGTATTCCGGACTGTCAGCAGACTGTTGGTAGCCACCTGAGTTGGGCCAGAGTTGCCAGCTAGTATTGCGTCCCTGCCAGGCTCCGTCAGCGGCTGATGGGGAGCCCCTGCGGTGGTTCTGGTTTTGGCAAGGGGTGGCCTTCTTATTGACTTTCCTAGTTGAAGCTCTGCATCCTGGTGGGCCTCCATCTTCAGCAGCATGGGGGAACTTGGCTGGGACATGTGCAGTGGTTCAACAGAGTAGCGGCATCTGGTCTTGGAATGTGGGGGGAACAGCCTCACTGCTGCTGGTCAACCCTGCTCTCTCCGTGCTGGGTAAAGTCTTCCACTGCAGCAGGTCACCAGTCCCCATCCTTAGGCCGGTCCCCAGTCGTTCCATGCCTGGGGGCTCCCAGGGAGGCTTGGGTGGCGGCTCCCCCACCCCCAGGTACGCGTTGGGCATCTGGGTGAAGAGCCTATTCCCCTGGGACAGCTCCCCATCCTCCAGATTGGTGAGGCCAGTGCCAGGGAGGACCTTTCCACCCCAGAAACAGGTGGTACTGGCCCTAGGGCTGGGCCCCTTTGAAATCTCAGTTCTGGTAGTAGTGTCCATCTTGGGGCTGGCCACTAAGTCTCTGAAGCTTGTCACCTTCTCATTAGGCTCAGTTGCATCGTTCAACACCCCCAGGAGGACACCTACAGGTTCAGCAACCCCCAGTCCAGTATTGCTATTTCTCGTACGTTGAGCACCAACTGAACAGGAGCTGTGCAGTGGACATTCAGTCACCCTTCCAGACAAGGGCATCTCAGGGACCAGGGGTCTGTGACCTGGCATGTGTTTGATGTTCACTGTACTCGACACAGTAGGCCAAAGTAATAACAGAAGCAGTATCTTGTAGATATAGGAGCAGAGTAGAGTAGCCGCACCGCAAGGAGGTTCGAGCCGGCTTACCCCTAGTATAAATACTATAGCTGTGTAATTAGGGTGGTAGTCCACGTAGCCGTAGGCTCGGTCCTCCTGGCTCAAGAGTTTCTGTGGCTGGCGCGCCCCCATGATAAGTAGTAGGGGGTTGGTCTGTTGGTGCCAGCGTCTTGTTTAACTGTTGAGCCTGAGTTGTTCTCCTTTCCAGTATAGCTCTTGATTTCTGTGGCAACCAGCGGATCTTAGCTTAAAGGTAACAGGGAATATGTTAGGTATCACAGATGTCTCTAGGAGCGTATCCGCTAGTGGATATATGGATAGGTAGGTTATCTATATATATACATGGCTACACGCCCATATATATATATATATGTGTATAGGAATATCCCAGAGCTAGCTAGCTTTTCCTCCTTGCTTCAAAAAAAATCACGCTTCCTCTGTATATAGTTCACAACTATGAAGGTCGATGGTCCAGGTACACACCACCACTGCCCAGTGTGGGGCAGCAAGTCAGGCTATGTCCACAGGGTGGGCGTACTTTCGTTCAGTTATCATATCAGTTTCCAGTGTTGTTTGGTGAGGTTAGTATTCACTTGCTTGTACCCATGATACAAAAAAACAACCTTATTTATCACTTGGGTATTTATATATACATATATTTGTTTCACTAACCATTCAGCTTTGAAGTAGGGTTGGCAGGCTAGGAAGATGTTGAGGGTCTGAGCGGGTTTAAGGAACTGGTTTAGTTTTCCTTATCACACTGTAGACAGGGAGGGAGGAGCTTGCAAGTTTTTCTCCTAAAAAAATATCTCTGATGTATGCTATAGAATGGCCCCTCTCCTGTGTGGGTGTGTGTGTGTGTGTGTGTGCGTGGAATCTCCTGTCCTTGTAACGCGCGTCCGCGCCGTCAAATCCGCGCACACGGGGAAAACGCGCTCTCACCCCTCAACTCGCTCTCTCATTGGTCCGCTTCGTCCGTTGGATTTATGATATTTTCCGCACTCTGTTGCGCTATCCGTGAATGGCGCTCTGGGTGTCCGATCGCTAGCCCCACACTACAGACGGACTTAGTCTAGTGTGGGTAGGAAGGGGGAAGCGCGTGAGGGGACGGGGGTAACTCCGTCCGTTCCCCCTGTGAGGGAGGGGGGTAACTGTGTGCTGGTGTAATAGGGCCTTTTCTTCTTAATCCTAGGTTTATCTATTATATCACCCTGATTGTATTTGCCTTCAATGGAGAGGGGCCCCTCCCCTTCCCTTGGAATAAGGGGTGTATTGTTGTTGTTGTGCTGTGGGCTTGAGATTGTTTTGATTGTATATCAGGGTCTTTATTATGTTACATCTAGCTTCTATTTCTGTCCTTATCACAATTGCATAACAGATTTGTTTACCAACTCTGTTCTATTTTTAGCTGTTATCACAATACACAATAATCCAAGCCTGTTCTATTCTTAGATTTATCACAACACAACAATTTGTTTGCCAAGCTTTGCTCATAAATCTATTGTTTGGCCATCACACTAGGGTGGTAATCCCTGAAAATGTGATATAATATCTGTTTTCTAGATGGGTGGCTGCGTTGTAGCCTCTCAGGATACTCGGAGTTGACGTAGTTTTTCTCGGTTCTGGTGCACTACACTCGTATGTTAGCTCGCGGCTTGCAGCTATGTGGCATGTTTCAGCCTATCGGCGGCAGGGAATGTCCCGTCCTGCTAGCGCCGCTTGCAGCTATGTGGCGTGTTTCAGCCTATCGGCGGCAGGGAATGTCCCGTCCTGCTAGCGCCGCTTATCAAAATCCAGCTGATGGCGGCAGGGAATGTCCCGTCCTGCTAGCGCCACTGGTTCGGATCCTGCTATCTCTTGCAGTAAAATTGGCCTATTTTCAGCCGTTTACACTTATTTGGCTTGTTTCAGCCGGTCCGCAGGCCTGTTTCAGCCCTTTTGGCGCTCAATTCTCCGTTAGATATCAGCGCTGCTCGCGGTTATTCATCAAATTTCGCTGTCTCGCTTCCACAACTGCCGGATGCAGAGTTAAACTTTGCTGTCCAGGGTGGGTAATTCAGGTTGCTTGCGTCAGTTTTGCCAGATTCACTGCTGGGAGTACCTTAGCCTCAGATGCGCGTCTGCTCTACACTTGTGGTTCGCCGTAATCTCACACAGCTGTCACCAAAGTTGTGGTATCCGCCTAGGGTAAATGGCAGACACCAGAGTTCGAATAAAGACTATGGCAGTGTGAACAGACGTGGACACCTTACTATAGAGAAGCTACGCTTCTCTAGCATTCACTAGACAAGAATCAACATCTATTTCAGTTGTCACTTTATTGAAGGTGTAAAGGATACTAAAGCTATATACAACAAACAATAACTACATGGATAGGAATAAATGATCATAACATAAAAGCATTATAATACATATACAATAGTCAGTTTGGGCAATCATGATTCCCCATCCCTGGAAAGGGTGGGGGGGATTAAGAATACAGTTAACCATAATATAAATACATATGGATTAGGAATAAAGATGGTTAAAGATAAATCATACAGTAAAACATAGATAATTGCAATGGTTAGGTAGATGGCTATCCCTGTCTGGGGCAGGCAGGATAGCCCATGGAGCAGCACAATAGGTAGATAAGCATAGAGGGGTTGAGTGGTAGGTCTGGGTACTAAAGAGGGAAGGTTTGATGATTACTTGTGACAACAACAGTCTGTGTGGGGGCAGGTTTAGATCCTTTATCCTCAGGGTTGAGGTGGTGCTGATAACTTGGTGGTTGAAGGGGAAGGTTCCGGTGCTTAAGATGGGAGAGGGAGGGGTAACACCCCTCCCTCCATTTGCAGGACAACTGAGAGATAAAATCAGTACCGTTATCTGACATCTTTTCAGGTGGCTTCATAATTGTAGAATAACAGGATTTAACTAGGTGCGTAGCATCACTATAATGTCTTGGTTTCTGCATGGTCCAGAGCTGCCGCATACCACAATAGCAGCCTCCAGCCACGCAATATTAAAAAAGAAAAAAAAATACAATTTTAATTACTAAAATTCATAAAGTAAATAATGTAGTTTTTTGATAATGGTTATGTTTCATGTCGCGAGGCTCTATTGGAGGCTGCTATGACTACAAAAAAATGGTACATAGGTTAATAGACAAGTTGTTGTAATGGTCATGTACTTAGATAACATTTGGCTCACCATCACCACCAGTAAGAACATCTTTAAGGCCATCATCCTCAAAATATAGATTTTAAAATGGATTTTTTTAACACATCAAAAAACATTTTTGTGTACATTTGAGGGTTATTTTTATCTTTAACATGTATTTAGCTTCATCCATAAGACTGGGGGTCAGCAGCTGTCCTCTAAAGTGATAGGGATTGAATTTCATTTTTAAAATTATCTATTAGTTAGAAAAATCATTAAAATCTACCTTAAACTGTTTTTCATTATAATTAATGCATAAATCCCTTAAAAAATTGTTATTTTATCATAATCAATTTTGAAAAGTGGAGAAAAGTGCAAAACAAACGTTTTCCTATTGATTTTATTTTGATTTGCATAATGAAATGGATCAGTAGAAAATCAAAAAATATAGATTTCAATTGATATATAAGCATTTTACTTTAAAAGGAATCTTTTTCTTTTATCATACGTGTTGCTTTAACAAATAGAAACAATGTACTGTAAAACTGTATACTTATGGACTACCATAGACAAAATATCCAGGAAAATATAGATTGCATAATGAAGTGGTTCGGGGTTTAGATTATGTATATCATATTTAAGACTATCATAAATACCTTAATCAGTAACCTTTATTTTTAGTGGTATTGATAATGTTCTCTTGTATAAATACAAATATGATGATTCTACACAAGTTATACAATCTTCAACTAGCAAGAATAATAGACAAAACCAGGTATTTTAATTATTTAACAAATCAACTGACTGATTTCTTGTAGATGTGATTCACTTCTAATAAATAACTTGTTCAGGCAAATTTGAATGACAATCTAAGTCTGATAGACTTGTGCTGTATTTTTGATGAAGATTCAATACTTAATTTTCTACTCTCTTATGGAATAGCAAAAATTAAAGGTAAGGAAATTCTGCATTCCAAAATATTTATTTTAAACCCTAATGATCATAACTTGTAAAACTACTACATTTTTTAACCTGTCCAAAATGAAAACTTATTAAGTAAACAGCAAATAAAAATGTTGTAGATTTTCATAAATTATTTCATATTCTAGAATATTGTGTGCCACCCCAATATCCTGCCCATGTAGCTGCCAAATATGGATCAATTGCTTGCCTAAAAAGATTGAACAAAATAGGTAAAATTTAATAAGCATTCTTTGTATATAAGCAGACAATAGACATATTGTGGTATATAGGTTGTTTATGCACCCATAGCTTAAATTTTTAAATAATTTAAAGGCTGGGCCTTGTTATTTATCTGTAAATAAAACTATAGTTTACTTACACATAACTCTTCCTACATGTAGGTGTACCTATACTTGAGATAGTTGATGCTGAAGGATCTACCTGCCTCCATATAGCAGCTAATTATCAAAATGCTACAAATATTCTTAAACTATTGAAATTAGGATTTGATCCTAATCTGAAGGTAACAGTATATGCATTGGAAACTGTGTAATGTATTTTAATTTGAAGTTTCAAGTACTAATAAATACAATACTTACTAACTAGACTACTTTTATAGTGGCTTTGAAAATTATTTATATACTTATTTTAGAATGCTGAAGGAAAAACAGCATTGTACTTTTGTTTGAATGACTATCAATCAATAAAATACTTAATTGAATTTGGTGGAGATGTAAATTTAATGGATTTTCAAAATCAAACAATATTACATGCAGGTTAATTAAATCAGAATTATTTTATAAATAGTCTTTGAGATTGGGAGCACATTGGGTAAAAAAAACTAGAAATCAAAAAGTTAAAAGAAGGGGAGAATATTTTTACTTATGTCACTTTTTACGAAATTTAAACCAAGTTTTTTTTATGAATATTTTTTTTATTTTTTTCATTGATCATATTTTTAGTACAAGATCCAGTTGTGTTACTTCATATTTTAAAATCTGGTGGTAATCCTTTAATAAAGGTCAGTGTTTATTAAATAATTAGAATAAATAATAATTGCAAAAGATACAAAAATTCTAGAAGTTGTCATTGTGGCTGAAATTAGGTTATGCCACAATCTAATTAAACTAAAATCTAACATAAACAGAATATCAATAATGATTTAGGAGACAATTTCAAAGTTGTCATTTAAGAACATAATAATTACTTTAAAATTTAAATATCTAAAGTAGATTATTTCAATGACAAAATTCACCAAAATAACTTGTTTAATAACCAAAAATAATAAATATTTTAAACAAATGGAATAATTAATTAACAATGATAATATTAAATTTAATGTGTTTTACACAACAAGGATGCACATAATGAAAACAGTATAGAAAGTATGTTGAAATCCAACCCTAGTCTTGTCACTTATCTCCTGGACTTTTACATCACATCACTGGCTACCTCTCAATATGTAAAGGGAAAGGAAGGTAACTAAACTAATTTTTACTTTTTATTAAAAATTGTCTAAAATACATTATATGAAAAAACGAAACAAATGATAAAACAATAATTCTTTTCTTTTTCAATTTGTGATATTTCAGTAACTTTGGATTTTAGCATTCTTCTCTGGGATGAAAACAAGAATAATGGTGAGCTTTAGATATGATATAAATATGTTTAAATCATTAAAGTTGTATTTTTCTCTAAAATATGTTTGAAATACTTTCTTCTTATTAATTTTCTTTACAAATTCCTCAGATTTTCTTTTTTAGCTTCTGTTTATGATAATTATTATGATTGAATTTTGTGTTATTTATAAAACTTTACTTTAACTTATTTTTAAAAATTGATTTTAGAGTTTGAGTTGGCAGAAGCAAGTATAAGTGAAGATGAATTAGATGTATTAAAACATCCAATAGTTGAACTTTTTATTCACTTGAATGATTTACATGTTGGAAAGATCTTTAGGTAAGTGACTCTATCTTTACTTATTTGTTAATTGTTTTTAACTAATTCATAGCTTTTTCTTTCATTAAACCTCATTAACTCATTAATTTTATTTTAGGTTCAGTTATACTTTGCTATATCTAGTATTTTTGATCTTATTAACCTGCCTGGTTTTCATCAAAAGTAAATTGAATAATATAAGGTAAATTAATTTTCACCTGATTACATAAAAGATCTAAAATTACTTTTGCTAATTCTTTGATCTTACATGACATACAAAACTTATTTCTAAACAAATGGGAAATTCATATTTGCTGGCAATGTATTATTATTGTAATATAACATTTATAACAAAATCCTTTTATAGGTTAGTAGGAGAATCATTAATGCTGGCAAATATAGTATTATCTGTGATGACAAGTCTACCTCTTCTTGTGATATCAGTTTTAATGTTCTATAATCCATCCTTTACTAAACTAGCTAAGGAAATTTTTGTGAATCAAAAAAATTTAATAAATTTTAGTTGCTGATTATCATTGAAATGCACAATTCTATAATTTGAATTAATTCGATTGAAGACATGCTATTAGTTTTTTTCTACTTCTTTTGCTTACATTTGAAACCCCTAATTTTCTCTTTGCAACATAATATAATAGTAAATACCAGTTAAAACCTATACAAGAATGAATTATCTCACTTCTTGAAAGAAAAGAAAATGTGTTTGTTTATATGTTATCCACTTAAATCAAACTTAATTTATCAAATTGATTGATAAATTATGAAAAAATGCATTCTGAATTTCCAAGTTGATAAATAATTCATAAAAATTCATATCAGGGAATTTGGTTGGTTAATTTAATTGTGATTATACTGTATGTTGTTTTTGGAGCTCTATTAAACCATACTGCAGGGTTAGTTTAATTATTTGTTAATTATATACTTCAAAAGAAGTGATTCTTCTCCACCTCTTAACTTTGTTGTTATATCTAGATTTCTTATTTCTAAGTATTTTTTTATCCTCTATACTAATAATGGCTGAGAATTGTTGTCTAATTTTTATAAAAAAAATTTTATGTATTTAAATTTTTCACATTTCATTACTATATACAATTGACCTTTCTTGAAAATCCCCTATAATTTTATATCTATAATATTTCTTTAAACTATTGTCCAGTTCACAAATAACTTTTAAAGGTCGACCAATTTTTCTGAAGGTCAACCTAGACAAGTACAACCTACAAATACCTTTATAAAATCGGTCAACCTAAAGCTTCTATAGGTTGACCTAAAATTTCCAGAGGTTGACCATTGTCTTTTGTGAACTGGGCTTATGTCATTTTTAGAGCTAAACTTGAGGATTCTTTGGGATCAATTGCAATATTCCTGTCTTGGTTTTACTTAACCTTCCTTATGGGACAATTTCCCAACATTGGGATTTATATTCTTATGGTTCAAAATATAGCTGCCAGCTTAATTAAGGTAAAATATTGAATTAGAGTCAATTTTAGAAAAATATTTAATATATTATTTAAAAACTTATTTTCAGTTTCTGCTAATCTATACTCCAGTTTTCCTAGCTTTTGCCCTGTCCTTCCAGGTTTGATTAACTACTTTCATGCGAAATAGTTTACAATTTTTTCTCTTTAACTAAAATAAGTAAAAAAAGGAAATTTACTATGACTGTAGCCCAATAAACAACAAATAAAACAACCAAATTAAAAAAAAATATTTTTTTGTATTTTGATATAAACATGACAACTTTTAGGTTCTGTTTTCCCATGATCTTCGTTTTAAAGATTCCTTAAGTTCTTTCATATCCATCCTGGTTCTAATGGTTGGAGAGTTTGAATATGCCAATCTATTTAATGAGGTACTATTTAGATAAATATTTGATTAGCTATTCTAAGGACAGTTAAACTATTACCTGTTTACTGTTGTGGTTTCATAGATTAGAAACTCACAATTATACATGATAGAAAACTCCTTAGTAAAATTTGATTGTAAACAATATTTCCTCTAAAGTTTATAAACTCATACTGATTAGCATACTGATAATGATTAGCGTAAATTGTCTAAATTAGCAGTATTCAAACTTTTGCAACAAATCTTTTAATCTACAAAAGGAGTTATCATATTGTGTGGAGTAGAAGATTAGGTTATAATCAATTATTCTGTCAGTTTATGTTAAAAAAATCATTGTAAACTTTTTAATTAGATTTTTGCAATACTTAGATAAAGGGTGTGCAAAAAAAAATGCGGACATTTTTAAAATTGAAATTGCGCGGCTTGTGTTAATAGTAGAAAATTCTTATTCATATCGTTAGAACCGTTATGAACTCTAGTTTTTGGAAATATAAGAACGGATCCTGTGCTACGTATAGTTAGGGAGCTACGTGGTGAAATGTTCCTATTGCCTTAAAACTTGAATTGCGAGTAAACCAGAAAATTTAAAAAAAGGATTATCAACCTCCATTACCAAAAGCAGTAAATGGTGTCATGTACGCAGACTTGGTTAAAAAGAAGGCCAAACCTGCCGTTAAAAAGCTTTATCCAGATGGAGATGCCATCTGCCAAGACGATGGTGCTACAATACATCGAGGTAAAGTTGCATTGGATGCTGTAAAGTGTAGCTTCAAAACCAGGATCAATCCTGATATCCAAGCTCCAAAGATGGCAGATTTTTGGCCTATAGAAAATGTATGGGCCATTATTAAAGCTAGGGTAGCATCTAAAAATACAAATACACTTAAGGATCTACGAAAGGAAATAATTTCCGCCTGGAAAGAAATTGAAAGAATTTTCTACTACCAACACAAGCCGCGCAATTTCAATTTTAAAAATGTCCGCATTTTTTTTGCACACCCTTTATTAATGAAAAAGTAACTGAATTAATTTCCAATCTATTTCAGGAGCTAAATTATCAATTAGTTCCTCAGATTTTATTTGTGCTGTTTGTTGTGTTTGTTAGTATCATCATTATGAATCTTCTCATTGGTTTGGCTATCAACAACATTCAACAGGTTTGAAGATTTAAAGTTAAAGATTTGAAAGTTTTTATCAAAAATTATACAATTTACACCAACCTATGAGTTTTAACAATAATAACTTGGAGATTTTATCACATACATATAATACATATAATAATAGTTTGTTTTTCAAGTTAAGAATTTAGATGTTTTCAATTTTTAACATTTTAAAAGATAAGTTTGTGTATTTGGTTTAGATTTTTGAGACTGCTGGTGTGGAAAGACTCAAAGCAACTGTGCAAAATCTAACATTTGTTTATAGAATTCAACTTTGTTTTCAAAAGATATTCAAGTAAGATACAAAACTCTGTGAAGCATATTGTATTTTATTCTAAACTCATTTTAAACATGAAAATATGCTAACCCAAATGACCAATAACTTTTTCAGGTTTAGAGAAATTAAGAAATTAAGATTAACCTTAATAAATTTGAATCTAATTTTAGACGAGAAAATATTTTCAAGAAACTACAGAAAATCTCTAAAACAAAAACTCCTCCCACAAAATTAGGTAACTTTAATGTAATGACAGGTCTATATCAATAAGTGATTATTTACTACTAAGATTTGAAATGCAGAATGTTAATTTCAGTTATGGTATTGTCAGGTGAAATAGATGATAATATTTATGTCAGGTATATTGTTTTGTTTCATATGACAGTCATAATCAAATAGAATATTTTTTGTAAATAAAGTTCATGCAAACTGTTTATTGTATTTGGTAAATTTCTTAATTATGTGTTCATTTATTGTTTATTATTTTAGAAATGATACTGGAGGTTTGACCAAAACAGGAATCAAGGCTCCTGTTTGGATTGCTAGCAATATTAAGAAAGCTTTACAACGAACTAAGGTAATACACTGAGAAACAGTACAATTTTTGTAACTTCTTGCACTAAACAAATTGTCCATTCATTTACCTTTTAGTTATAATTCATGTTATCATAACCTTCAAAATTTTTTTTATTTATATTAGAAAATATTAATCTATTTGTTAAAAATTAATAAAATAATTTTTGTTTTGTTTCTAGGAATTATGTGATGAAATGGATAAACAGCAATATTCAAGGTATGGCCGTCATAAATAAAAAGAAAATTATTTTGATAAATTTAAAAATGATAGCAGATATTAGTGAATAATAATGCAATGAACTAATTTATTTTTATGATCACCAAACTTTTAGATTACACAATTATGAAAAATTGGAGGAAAAAATGACTGAGATAAGACAACAAATAAAAGCTCTTCAGGAATTTAGATGTTTTAAAAGATTCTATAAATAACTTTGAAATAAGTTTCAGCCTCCAAGACCCTTAGACTTATTGACCAAAAAAATTAAGTACTGGTTCAGTAAGAACACTGCTTAAAGTTTAAATCTTGATAGACCAATTATTATTGACAGTAGTATTTACAGAAGCCTAAACATTAACATTTATTTAAGAATCATTTGATATTTTAAAACATCTCTTTTTTTACTGTAGGGTCAGCTGAGAAATAAAGCTATACAAAATAACAATAATCCTTTGTTAACCTAGATAGGCGAATTGTTATTAAATACAAAAATATGCAATAAATATTTTCAATAATTTTTTTTTTTTTTCTAAACCCATTAGTGCCGAGCGCCACTTTTATGGGCCGATCGAGCTGAAAATCTCAGGGAAGCTTTATAATGGTCAAAACGGAATTCCAATTTTTTTTGTTTTGCTCTAGTGGCGTGCACAGGAAAGTTGCAAAAAAACCCGGTTCGGCGGGAGTAAAGAAACCTTTCGGCATTAATAACCGTTTTTGGCGTTTTTTGGTGCTTTCCCCCGGCATCAAAGCCCGTTTTCGACCTAAATACCCAGTAATTTGGCCCAAAAAGTTAAAAATGTAATTTTTGAACGCCCAAAGTGAGATGAACACTTTTTAGAACTTTGATACGATCCGTAATTGAAAACTACACAACCTCATGTAATCTATAGAGCTACAAGTAATATACGAAGCGATTTATATCACATTTAAGATTTTGGCTATAGGTGCCGCCGTTTTCGGTTAAAAAAGCCCATTTCGAGGAAGTTTTAAAACTTTTGCTAATATTTGTATTGATAATAATGGGAGGGATATTGATAATGTAATTTTTGAACGTCCAAAGTGAATTATAGAGTAGCAACTATTCTAGTAGTATCAGTAATTGACAAATATATTAAAAATATAATTTTTATTGATAAAGGAAAGACTAGAAAAGACTTATCACATATCTTTGGCCTAAAGTATTTAAAAAATATCACAAACAAAAGAATAGAATAATACAGTAATATCAAGATAACAAAAATGGCCTAAAACCATCAAATTTGCATAGAATACTGGTTAGTTATGCCCCCATCCTGTGGGAAAATGTCAAGATAAGCAAAATGGCCTGAAACCATCAAATTTACATAGAATACTGGTTAGTTACGCCCCCATCCTGTTAAAATTGTCCTATTGATTTCAAACTTTGCATGATGATTTCTTTGCAGTTAGATACGAATTAGAACACTCTTTTCTTACCAGACATACTGATATTTAACTTTTTAATTTTATGCCTCGCTTTTATGCATGTTCATATCCTTGTTTTGTTGGACAACAAAGTGAAATTTACATAATATGGAGTTGTATTGTAAGGTCTAATAGGTCCTAGTTGATATAATTTCTAAAGTGTCTTGATTTTAGTTAGGAAAGATGTTATAGATTTATGTGTTTGAGAGAAAACTATAGAATCAACATTTTGGTTACATGCTAACTCTTAAATTGTTTGTAGTAATAATACATCAGGTTATTGTAAACATGTATAACGAAAATTGTTCAAGCAAAACTAACTCCATCACGCATCTCTTGTGTCTTTTTTTATCTTAAAAGGTATAAGTATGTGATGATTTAATGTATTATATTAAATTTGATAGAATATAATAACCTGAGTCTGTGTGTATTTGTTACAAAATATATCAAATATTGCTTGGTCTTTCAAAGTCCCCAGGTTTCAGCACACAGTATCATAAAATACATACAGGTTTTTAAAAATAGTTGTTTGTGTGTACTGAATCTGTATTTCTTTAGATCTTTGAAATGGACAGTATGGCTGGCCATTTAGACTTTGTTTTCATACAATAAGACAAATTTAAGATATAAAATTTACCCCTACCCTGGGGGTGCCGTAGGCACCCCCAACCATTTAGGAGGGGGTATTTCCCCCCCCAAACAATTTTGGGGGGGTAAATACCCCCCCAAAATAAAAAATCTCTAATAAAAAAAACTTTTTGCGCGCTTCGCGCGCATTTTTAATACTATATATTAAATAAAATTTAAATTACCTCCCCCCAAAAATTTTACCCTGGGGGTAAATTTTGGGGGGGGTAAACTAAATTTACCCCTGCCAACAGATTTCAGGGGGGGGTAATTACCCCCCCCCCAAGCAAATTTTACCCCCGGGGTAAAAATTTTGGGGGGGGGTAAAAAATTTTGCGGCGCGCTACGCGCGCCATTTTACCCCCCCCTTACAAAATTTTTACCCCCCCCCCCAAAAAAAAGCTTGGACGCTCCTGAATGGACCATCACAATTTAAATGGATCCTTTACTTAATAAAATATAGAGCAATTACAGTCCCTTCAATAGCTAACAAAGAAAGATTGAAATTGGAGTTTATGTTCTTAATTTTAAAATTTTTGATTTTGAAGTTACTATACTTGTATGAATATACTTGTCCTAGTTCAGCGTATGAACTCAATAAAAGTTAAAATTTGTGTGCTCTAATTCCAGTTTAATCAAAATCAAATCAAAATATTCACTCTTTCTCAAATTGTGTCTATCCTTTCTCAAAAGAGAGACACAGTTAGCCCTTTCCGTTAATTTAGGCAGGTTAGAATTGTCCTATTGATGTTGAACTGTGGATGATGATTCATGTAACAATTACGTATGATTAAGAAAGCGTAGTAATTCTATAATCGAATGTTCTTAAAAAACATGCAATTTTTTGACAAAATTTTATGATATTATTCAATTCAAATCAAATTTATTTACCGTAAGATCCGACAAACCCCTGATCTTGGACAATTATCCTCCATCAGGACAATAAATAATATATATATAATATATTGACAATGTAAAATAGATAATATTAAATAGTTATTAAGATTTGGTTTATTAGATACATTATCACAATGTTTGCAGTTATAAGTGATGGTTTACTATTTATTTTCCATCTAATCATTATATTAGATTGACTACAATAAAGATTTAAAGAATTAAATCATAATTACATAATAATTAATAATGATTAATAAGCGGATAAATTCCCTGCCATGCGCTCAGGTGCAGTACGTAGCCCTTGAGGCTGGAGCGCGCACTGAATGACGGTAGTGCACTATTGCTGGCCGATGCGCTAGGCTAATTTGAAATGATTGGGCGCTGTTATTTCAATCAAAAAATAATAAAATCCGCTATTGTGTTTCCGTAGGTTCCCTATACCCCCAGCTTTCTCAGGCCCCCTCCGCCATTGGTTGTCTCCCACCGCCGCGACACGCCACTAGATGCATCTTCAAAAAATAAGGTTAATACAATTAAATGGTCCTAGGACCAAACAATAACGTTATCGGTAGAAGGCACAATCAATTCACTGAACATTATCCTATTCATCTGATTTTGGGAACAATATTTCCTAGAACAACAAGATACAATAATTCAAGCAAAACTCTATAATCAAGTCTCAAAATATAAGTATCCTGTATTTACGTAATTTTGCAATAATTGTTTTCTTCATTAAAATAAATATTCTGTGTTCATGATCGTTTCTCCTACCATTTCAGAGCTTCGCTTTTATAGATTTTTAAATCCATTTTTTGCTTATATATTTATTTAAGATTTTGAAGTATTTTTCTTTATTTTAGATTTTGCAGTCTGTACGTCTATCCCTATGCATTGAGTCTTACTCTCTGATTTTCTCAACATGGATACAAGGATAGAATTTTGGGATCTACTGCGGTTCACGGTAAAATATTGCTGGTAACGAATATTGCTAAAAAAATATGAATTTTAAAAGCTGCTAGCTGCCAAACGGCTGAACGTACAGATCATGCACGCACATAGTTTAAGCGTCATAAGAAGGCCTACAAATACTCTGAAATAGCCATAAATCAATAGTGTATAATTATCTTGCAGTGCAGAGAAATGCGCGAAAAAGACCTATTTTACGCGGTTTTTCTTCAGTGAAGCTTTCCCTGTGCATCAATGGATCTTGGCTATTCCAGATTATTTGTAGGCCTCCTTATGCCGTTTGAAATTATGTGCGGGTATGATCTGTACGTTCAGCCGTTTGGCAGCTAGCAGCCTTTAAAATTCATAAATTTTTAGCAATATTCGTTACCAGCAATGTTTTACCGTGAACTGCAGTAGATCCGAATTTTGAATAACAAATTTCTCAATTTGAAGAGAAAAGCTAAAAAAACTTTGCAAAAGATAGCATGTAGCTACCCTCTAGAGGCCAATAGGGGTTCGACTCCCCTTCCCCCCCCCCCATTTTTTATTTTAGTTTCAAAAAGAAAAGGTAAAACAATTGGGGGTGTTATGATACCCTCCCCAAAAATAGCTTTAAACCTTTCCAGGACCTAAGAAAATATATACTGTTAAGGAGAACCGTATTGGTTTAGCGGTTAGCGAGATCCTTCAATACAGAGAAATCCTGCTACTTTTTAAAAATGACCGAGCATAATATGAATAACCTTAAAAACAAAAGTAGTAAAAATTCAGAGCATCATGTAATATATAAAAAGTAAACATCTTGATATTAGTTCAGCCCAAATGAAACTTGAGTATTTTTTGGGCATAGAAATTGGAAAGTAACTAGATTGTTAGTCAATTGTCCTATCCCTGTTCTCCCAGTCTCCATTTCCAGTTGAATCTATCTTTCTGTCATTCTTTGATTCCCTGATGCAGTTATTGGAATCAAACTTAAATTGGATTCATCTGATTTTCAGAGAATTTAAACACAAACTTTCCAATATTTCCTTCAATGATAAAGATATTGAATATAGAGGTTATTTTATTGGTTTGCTATATGCTATATGTCATTTATTGGTCAGTTCTTTCATTCAGTATGAGGGGAAGGAATGGGATAAAGATGGTTATTTTAGCCTGCTATAAGTTTTACTTTCAAATATTTCTTAGAGTAAAAAATAATAAAAAGTCTATTGGTAAAACTTTTTTTGTAACGTAAGTAATAAAAGATAATTAGTTATAAAAGGAGAAATAAATTAAAGAAGTAGATAGCAAGAAATATTTCAATTAGCAATTATAAGAATTTAGGTTTTTATTTTACATAAAATTTTAAAAAAATATTTTTAAAAACAATTTAATAGATGTATTATATAAATGCCTCTATTCTTGTAACTCTTCTGAAAATTTGACTATTGAAGATCTGCATCTTTTGATCATAGTTGAATCAATATAACAAGGATAATAACAATCATGGTGGGGTTCAACAATAAGATTTTGAAAATTTTGGATAAAGAATCACAAACTGGAACAAAGTATTTCGCTAGGGGGTTGCACAAAACGCACAAGAAAATTTTGATAACCCTCTTAAACCTAAATCGAGAATGGCGTGACCTTTGGGTTGGTGTATTACAAACAACAATAGGTGTGTTATGGGAGTACAATACACCCCCTCCCCTCACCCTCCCTCCAGGATCTTTACCAAAAACTAAAAGTCTAAAAAAAGTTCCTAAATTGGTAAATATTACCTTGACACCCGGCCCCTCTTGCTGTATTGGGGGGAGGGGGGTTAGACCCATGCCTGAGAGAAGTAGAGGGGTGGACATATGATGGGGTGTATCTACCTCCCCCCCCCCCCTGGAGTTTGCATGGAAGTGGATAAAACCCCCTTCTGCACGCCTCTAAATTAGCACATAAAATGGATACAATAAAAAATATTTTTGTAGTTCTTAACATTTGTTATATAAAAATGTCCTAAAAGGATTAGATGAACAATCATAGTTGTAGATTTTGAAGCCTCAATTTGTCATTTGTATCAACATTTAAAAAGGTCTTATATAACAATTCTTGCAGATAAGTTTTTCTAAATAGGAAACCAGCACATACAATGGATACAATAAAAATACTTTTGTAGTTTTTAACATTTGTTATATAAAAATGTCCTAAAAGGATTAGATGAACAATCATAGTTGTAGATTTTAAAGCCTGAATTTGTCATTTGTATCCACATTTAAAAAGGTCTTATATAACAATTTTTGCAAATAAATTTTTCTAAATAGGAAACTTAGACTATTTCCTTAATAGTTATTTATCTCATCGTATTATGAACAGCTTTCCGCGGATATAATTATAAGATTAAAACCAGTTTTGTTAGCCCCGAGATGCTAAAAGCAAACTGAATATAATACGATACAATTCTTAATTTTCTTAGTGTGGCTAAGAACTGACCTTTATCCACCGGATATTAATCGGTTTTGAAGCCATACTGTAAATAACATTCTTTTCTTAAAAAAGAAAAATATCCCAAAACATTGTAAAGTATCAATGTTTTAATAATTTTATGATGAGGTATTGTGTACTCTTGTTTGTTTGCACTTTTTACAAATTGGAACAATTGCCAATTGAGATATTAGGTTTAGAGTGGGAGAAATTTATTATAGCTTTGAAATTTTGTATGTCTTATAATACTTGTTAAAACAATAACTTCTTTTTTTTTTTTTTTTGAACTGATTAAAACAAGGATGAAAACATTATAAGTAGTGAAGCACAAAAAATATTAAAAGAGAAAATGTTTAAATCAAGAGTGAATTTAATGGAAACAATCATAAAACCTTTTACTAGGATTGTGCCGGATATCCGGCCATTTTCAATATCTGGCAATATAATCTTTTATATTATATTTACAACAAAAATCCCTGGTTTTTTAAATCTTGAATGACCAAAATTTTTTTATATTTGAAGCTACAAGAACAACTTTTTCAGAAAATCTTTCTGAAAAAGTCTAACCCTGACCTTCACATGTGTGAATGATATATCATTGTTAACCCATTAGTGCCAAGCGCCACTTTTATGGGCCGATCGAGCTGAAAATTTCAGGGAAGCTTTATAATGGTCAAAACAGAATTCCAATTTTTTTGTTTTGCTCTAGTGGCGTGCACAGGAAAGTTGCAAAAAAAACCTGGTTCGGCATGGCCATAAATGCACAACGGGTATTTTGACCCGTTTTGGGTGGTTTTCTGCCGGCATTAAAAGCCGTTTTTTCCTAAATACCTGGTTATTTCGACAAAAAAATGAAAAATGTAATTTTTGAACGCCCAAAGTGAGATGAACACTTTTTAGAACTTTGATATGATCCGTAATTGAAAACTACACAACCTCATGTAATCTATAGGGATACAAGTAATATACGAAGCGATTTATTTCAAATTTAGTGTTTCGGCCGGTTTTGGCCGTCGTTTCGGGTAAAAAAGCCCGTTTGTCAAAGTTTTAAAACCTGACATACACAAAAAAAGAACATATACAAATTGGATGATACATATCAGAAAAAGAGCATAAAACTATTGGAGGACACATATAGAGATTACTAGGGTATACTGATTAGGGTGGCTCAAGAATAATAAATCATAAAAAAATATTTAATAGTTAAAAAGTTAAAACCGGGTAATAAAACCAAAACCGAGCTGTGTTTTAAAACTGTTGGGTATTTATGGCCATGCCGAACCGGGTCCTAATAGGGCGTAAAAAAACGATAAAAAAATCATATAAAAAATAATAATTTGAATAAAACGAATTTACAAATAGATGTACTTGTCAATAAACATTAGATTTCACAAAAAAAATCAGCAACTTAACTATAAAAACAAAAAAGTTATTAACGTTTTGCGAAAGCACCTGTTTTTTCGCGGCAGATCCATATTATCCATATCATAGATCCATATCTGAGACTTCTCTCCGGGGACAATAGATAAAGAACGGAGTAAAGGGGAGGCTCACAAAAGGATGATGAAATTTGAAGACTGGAAACCAGTTTTTTTTCCATTTTTCGGAACCGGGTTTTAATACCCGGTTCGTCACTAATGGGTTAAATGACTGAAAGACCAAGAGCACAAATAAATCATATACCAAATGCTCATTAGTATAGGAAACATGCACAAAAAATTCCAACATTTAATAACTGTACATATACAGAATATGTCTCTTTTATTAAGAGAACAACATCTACTAACTTCACCTCTGTAAGATAAATCTCTATTATTAATAAAACAATGCACTATAGTGTCCAACATCTAGTAACTATACATAATACCTCTACACACTATACCTCTATTATTAATAGAACAATGCACTATAGTGTCCAACATCTAGTAACTATACCTCTATTATTAATAGAACAATGCACTATAGTGTCAAACATCTAGTAACTATAACTCTACACACTATACCTCAATTATTAATAGAACAATGCACTATAGTGTCCAACATCTAGTAACTATAACTCTACACACTATACCTCTATTATTAATAGAACAATGCACTACAGTGTCCAACATCTAGTAACTATACATAATACCTCTACACACTATACCTCTATTATTAATAGAACAATGCACTACAGTGTCCAACATCTAGTAACTATAACTCTACACACTATACCTCTATTATTAATAGAACAATGCACTACAGTGTCCAACATCTAGTAACTATGCCTCTACACACTATACCTTTATTATTAATAGAACAATGCACTATAGTGTCCAACATCTAGTAACTGTAACTCTACACACTATACCTCTATTATTAGTAGAATAATGCACTATAGCGTCCAACATCTAGTAACTATACCTCTATTATTAATAGAATAATGCAAATAGTGTCCAACATCTAGTAACTATACCTCTACACACTATACCTCTATTATTAATAGAACAATGCACTATAGTGTCCAACATCTAGTAGCTATACCTCTACACACTATACCTCTATTATTAATAGAACAATGCACTATACTGTCCAACATCTAGTAACTATACCTCTACACACTATACCTCTATTATTAATAGAACAATGCACTATAGTGTCCAACATCTAGTAACTATACCTCTACACACTATACCTCTATTATTAATAGAACAATGCACTATAGTGTCCAACATCTAGTAACTATATCTCTACACACTATACCTCTATTATTAATAGAACAATGCACTATAGTGTCCAACATCTAGTGCAAAAAGTTTATGATCAAGTAAAACAAACAATGACGTAAAAATATTCCGGGTATAATAACTTGAGGTGCAGTCAATAAGAAAAAATATAAATACTTTATAAACGTATTCTTTCTTTTTTTATTTTGAATATAAGTACGTAATTTTACTGAAAAATATAAATTTTACATATACTCGTTCAAGTTAAAATGAGGAAATGCCGTCTAAGATGAATTGGAAAATTATATATAAAGTTTCAAAACATAGGGGTATAGTCCCTTTCGTGGCAACGCCCCTTAATGGGCGTTTCTTCATATTTCTAGCCCCGGCGGAAGGCTCTAACCATGCAGGGCGAATTGCCTAACCCTGCTGGGCAAACACCTAACCCAATATAACCTAACCTAACCTGAAAAAAAACAATTTAAAAATACGACAAATCGCCCCTTAAGGGGCGTTGCCACGAAAAGGGCTATACCCTTTTGGTTGTGGGGAATATGGTGGGTCCACGCATGAGGTGCATGATCAAATATCTCATGATTTATCGTTCTTAATTACTGACTACTTTTATACAGTGGGAGGTGTAGTGAAACAAATTAGTTGGGGGGGAAAAGACCAATTCAACGGTGTGCGGTCATTTCCGCATATTATCACATAAGCATATTGTTTTATCAATACACAAAAGCAAATTGAATTAGAAGTTGTATACAGTAGTGAGTGTAATGGATCTAAAGGGATAAGACAATGGCTGATAAATTAATATACATCCCCGATGATGATACTTAGAATAACCCCTTATGTAGATTAAAATTTGTGGTTAAAAAGTGTGAACACTCAACCTATTGATGCAACCAATTCAAATTGACTCAATCCCCAAAATTGTTAAGCTAATAAATAAGAAAACGTTTTTTAAAACTTTGGGGACTATTGTCATTACCCACTCTTTCTCTGCTGTACAAAGTTTATACTGTGTTAACAAGGACAAAAGGGATGAAAAGTAGAAAATGTTTTTTTTCATGAAATAAAAGAAATATATTTTTTTCATTAAATAAAAAAAAATATATTTTGTATCATGTATATCAAAATATTGTAGATCCTAAATAAATTTAGCTGAGTAATTTACCACATCGTATCATAGACATCTTTCCGTGGATAATAAGTGAAAACAAGGTTCCAAATGCCTGAGCTAACAAAACTGGTGCTAATATTATGATATTTACTTACTACTCATTTAAAATTTCTGTAATATTAATAGTAATAGAGAAGCCCCGCTACTCTAAATTATTTTGTTTTATACCAACTAAGAACTAACGGCAAATTTTCAGATATTTAAATTAATTTTTTTTTAAAGAATTAATTAATGATTATTAAAATCTCAAAAGCTTTTTTTCTAAGTTTGTTTCAAAAATTAATTTAAATACTATGAAGAAAAAAAATACTTTATCGATGTACTTAATAGCTTAATGTACTTTTCTTCAATTTATACATGGAAACGTTTTATGGGGGCGTTGTTCAAAAAAGTGGTTTAAACACCACCAATAATTAAAATTTAAACAAAAATAAAAATCTGTATATTAATGTATTTTATATACATAGATATATTTAAATCTTTTATTACAAGCGACTTTAGATAAAGTATCAATTAATTCACATGCGTCGCATGTGTTTGTATGTATTCGCATCAATGTAAATTATGTTTGCAGGGATAAATGGAGTTGAAATATGGATCTTGAAATTGTTGGCGAATTTTATCTATAATTTAGATGTCTGTCAACCCTTAACGGTCGGGGGGTGGGGGCGTTTTTTTTTCTATCCTGATTTTTCTATCTCATTTTCCATTTTTTCCATCCTGTTTTTTCTATCTCATTTTCTGTGTGTGAAAGATAAAGAGCCCAAACTGCTTGACTTTTTAAGTATGGGTATGACACATAACTGAGAGTTAAAATTTTTTGAATATCTCCATCCTGGAGGGCACAGGATGCCAGCAAACCTGGCAGGGTCATCCAGGTAAAGAGCAAAAATATTTTTTTGACTAAAGCATTTTATCATGCCAAAATACTAAAAAATCCTCTAGTAGTACATCCTTATATAAAATACAGGTGTTCAAGTCACTTTCAGGTTCCAGGTATGATACTGCAGGTCCTGATCCTCCAGGTCTCCAGAAATCTTTAAAAGGCTCCTGTGGCCGCAATTTTTGACTTAGAGACTTCAAATTTTAAACTTAAGATTTTCTTACATGTCTACATTACATATTAAAATTTCATGAAGATCCGCCGCCGTTTTCCCGCCGACCGCCGACTGCAGCGGCTTGCAGCTGCCAAGTACAGCTGCGGCCGCAGAAATTTATATTTTGATATTTCTAATGTAAAATTTACATAAAGATAAACATTTTCTGGGGAAAAAAATTTCTTCTAGCTTCAAAAATAAGAAAATTACAGCCGTTTGAAATTTTTAAGTAAAAAAAGACCTAAAAACAAAGGTTGTTAAATAAAAGGGTGAAAGAAGCGAAAATTGACTTAGACTTATAAAAGGTCGGAAATTTTTTAGGTATTTTCCTTATAGGATTTCAAACAGAGTGATAGATTAACAGGGAGAAAAAACAAAGTGAGTTGCAGTGTAGATTTGCTTTTAAAAATTAGTTTATTTGCCAACATTTTCCTGCCATTCAACTTTCTCCTCACCCTCAAATGGTTAAAGATTCAAAAATAAAACAAATATATTCTGTTCAAGTGTACTCTGGTTGAAAAAAATATTGGAAAATTAATCAGTAATATTCTGTTAGTGAGTAAATTCATATCAGCTTTTTAAAAGCAAAGCTTTTATATAATTAAAGTCTGTCTGTCTGTATGTAAGTTTATTATTCTGGCAGAGTTAGCTCTTCTGGTTAAATTAAACAGGTTAGAATTGTCCTATTAATTTCAAACTTTGTATAATGATTCCTATAATAATTAGGTATGGTTTTTGAATTGTAGCAACTTTATAATTGTTACTAGAAAGTACATCTAAAACATGATGATTTTTTATTTATTCAGCTAATTTTTGGGATTCTGATTCCTATTACAACAAGGTACATTGTTATAAGCAAATCATCTCTATAAATAAGTTGAAAATGTCCTTAAAAATTCTTCTGTGTTAAAGAAGATTGCAACAAATTTACTTTACTTCAAATTTTTTTAGACCTGTGTTTAGTATTCTTCTTATTAAGATATGCGCCAAAGGGCAATAATAGGTAAATTTTGTTAATTTTATTATAATTCATGTATAATCATATCCATATTCCATAAAAAAATTTAAGGTGGGAGTTTGTACACTTACAGATTTCATCCTGAGACTTTCCCTCTAGGGGCTAGTGGAGCAAAACAGCTCTAGACCAGCCAATTTTGTATGTAGTCTATTACTGTAATCATAAACATATAAAAAACTTAATTTGCGTCGGCAACCGCCGTAAACGCCGAAAATGGCGGTTTCCGTTATTTGCCGTTTTTCGGCGATGGTCAGAAAAATATATTTTTGTTATGTAAACTAAGAGTTCGTCCTAAAATTTGGTTATCATAGCTTTAGAATTGGCCGCTCTACAGCTGTTTTAATATTTAGCGGCTGGCAAAAAAAATGAAATAAGGGGGGAGGGGGGAAGAACACTTATAGGAAATGAAATTCAATAGCAAATTTTGCCCTGGCTTGTTTTTCTAGTTATCAACCTAATTCGTTTTGTAAGCTCTCTTACATGACTGGATCTACCCATAAAACTTTAAAAATTTAATTTTGTGACTTTCCCTCTAGGGGCTAGTGTGGCAAAAGAACCCCCCAAACACTAAAAATTTAGGTTCTGAGCTTATTTTTAGAGATATTGAGATGATTTTTTTTTCCAGAAAACTTTTTTAACATAACCAAACTAAGTAAACATTACAGATTTCATTTTGAAACTTTCCCTCTAGGGGCTAGTGGAGCAAAAGACTCCCAAACAGTAGAAATTTTAGTTCTAAGCTTATTTTTAAAGATATTGAGATGATTTTTTTTTCAGAAAACTTTTTTAACATAACCAAACTAAGTAATCATTACAGATTTCATTTTAGAACATTCCTTCTAGGGGCTAGTGGAGCAAAAGACCCCAAAACACTGAAATTTAGGTTCTGAGCTTATTTTTAAAGATATTGAGATGATTTTTTTTTGTAGTAAACCTTTTAACATAACCGTACTAAGTAATCATTATAGATTTCATTTTGGAACTTTCCCTCTAGAGGCTATTGGAGCAAAAGACCCCCAAAACACTAACATTTTAAATCTGAGCTTATTTTTAAAGATATTGAGATGATTTTTTTTTCAGAAAACTTTTTTAACATAACCAAACTAAGTAATCATTACAGATTTCATTTTAGAACATTCCTTCTAGGGGCTAGTGGAGCAAAAGACCCCAAAACACTGAAATTTAGGTTCTGAGCTTATTTTTAAAGATATTGAGATGATTTTTTTTTGTAGTAAACCTTTTAACATAACCGTACTAAGTAATCATTATAGATTTCATTTTGGAACTTTCCCTCTAGAGGCTATTGGAGCAAAAGACCCCCAAAACACTAACATTTTAAATCTGAGCTTATTTTTAAAGATATTGAGATGATTTTTTTTCCAGAAAACTTTCTTAACATAACCAAACTAAGTAATCATTACAGATTTCATTTTGAGACTTTCCTTCTAGGGGCTAGTGGAGCATAAGACCCTCAAACACTAAAAAATTAAGTTCTGAGCTTATATTTAGAAATATTGAGATGATTTTTTCCAGAAAACTTTCTTAACATAACCGTACTAAGTAATCAATACAGAATTCATTTTGGGACTTTCCTTCTAGGGGATAGTGGAGCATAAGACCCCCAATCACTAAAAAATTTAGTTCTGAGCTTATTTTTAGAAATATTGAGATGATTTTTTCCAGAAAACTTTCTTAACATAACCGTACTAAGTAATCAATACAGAATTCATATTGGGAATTTCCTTTTAGGAGCTAGTTGAGCCAAAGACCCCACAAACATTAAAAATTTAGGCTCTGAGCTTAATTTTAGAGATATTGAGATGTCTGTCCATCTGTCTGTCAGTCTGTCCATCAGTCCATCAGTCTGTCAGTCAATAATACTTTTGGGAAAATGTGATTTTCTAAGCTGCCATTTAAGATAGAAGGCTAAAATTCTTTGTCAACATTTAATTTGTTGAAAAACTGCTTAATACAGGATAATGTTTATGGACATACTTACATTTTTAGGACTTGATTATAGAGTTGCTTCGCTTATAACATTATAGTTTGTTGGAATTAATACACCAAAAATCAGATCAATCGGATGATTAGATCACAAAAAATTTGTTGTTAAAAAAGTAAAAAAATCAATATGTTTAAAATGGACGTACGGACATTTTGGTAATGGTTATAGAGTTGCTACGCTTTCTAAATTGTACCTAACTATTATAGGAATCACCATTCAAAATTTGAAATCGATAGGACAATTCTAACATGGCTAAATTAACGAAAAAAGCTATCCGTTACGGACGGACGGACAGACGGACCGACCCTAATTATAGAAAAACTTCGCTTTTAAAAAGTATATTTAGCAATCCTCATAAGAAAATAACAGGATGTTTGTTTAATAGGGGGGAACTTCAATGTCCCCCCCCCCCCCATCCAAACCTATTAAGGTCCAGAAAAGGTACTGACCGTTTAGGGTTAAACATAGAGTAAATTCGCTACTAAAACTTAAACTCTAAAGTCATCCTAGATGTAACACGAATGTTATTTAGTTTCCTGCGAAGTTGTCTCCGATACAACCGCTAATTTTTAAAATCAAATTAATGTTTTTGATATACAAAATAATAATCCTTTAATAATTTTTAGTGCATTTAAATATAGAATGTAAATATTCTAAATAGAAAAAAATAATTTCTATCTAGGCGTTGCAAAGTTTTAAGTTCGCCAAATTTGAGATATGCCAGAAAGCCGGACCCACCTTTTTCCCCACAACCACCCTTTTTTTATAACATTTTCTTATTTGGGGCTCAACAGAGTCAACAACTCCTTTAACTTCTATTGAATTTTGATTTTTTGGTTCATTAAGTTGAGTGTCCAAACTTTCAACCACTAATTGTAATTTAGAGTAGGGGTAATTTTGTGTATTATCATTGGGAATGTTATATTTTAATGTATTTAAGCATATGTTAAAAATATAGAAAAAAATATATGCACTCAATATTCTATTTTCTTTTTCTCCAATATCCCATTTGTCTGCTACAGATGCTCTTGTTTATTCTTGCCATAAATTTTGCAGCTTGCAATATTCTAGATATATTTTTTGCATTGTACAGGGTTGTTCAAATTTACATCTAAGATTGGAATAGTAATTGAAAAATATTTTTTTTTGATTTTTCACTTTTTTAAATTGAGTATAATAAGATTTAACTTATTCTTTAGAACAATTTCTAAACTTATGTTGAACATGCATCCCCCCCCCCATTCTTCCCTACCTTTCACAAATAAAAAAAATGGGCGTGCAGGCTAGAATCATTATATTCTATATTTTAAGCACAAAGGTTTGTATCCAAAAAATGTCCTTTTTTTTGGAACACCTTGTATTTAATGTGAACCCTCTTGGCAGTGCCAGAATAATAGATAGATCTTCCTTACAATATTTCTACTAAAGGTATTTGCTGGCCTTAGTCGGCAGAAAAAACGGCAGCGAATCTTTATAAAAGCTTAAACTTAAAAGTTTAATATTTGAAGGGGATCACATGAGCCGTTCAAATTTTCCTGGAGACTTGGAGGACTATATCTGAAACCTAAAGTTGTCTAATTGAATACTATATTGAGATATTTCATCTAAAAAGTCCTAAACAGGCATAAAAATATTTTTACTTGAAACTGGAAGACACAGAAAAGTTTGCTGGCGTCCTCTTCCCGCCAGGATGGTGATTTTTAAAATTTAAACACTGAAAAGAAGAAAAACACGAGGCTCTCCTTTAATACAATTTTAAAGGAATTTGAGGACAAAACGTGTAGAATATTACTATTCTTTCACTTTTGCGAAACATATAACATCAGAATGACAAATTATTTATATTGCAAACAATGCCCTTTCCCTATGCAGTTAAACTCTCAGAATCATACAAACCATTTTATTTATCTGCTACTAGCGGCTGCTTCCTAGCATCTAGTAGCTCTATTATCGAAGGGATATGGAATGACACAAAAATAGTTAAAATCCATACCGAGAATTACTAAAAATAAAATAGCTCAAAACCATATTAGGACCTATAAGAAGCTTCACTGTAAAGGAGAATCGTTTCGATTGAGCGGTTAGCAACACTTTCTGGATAGAGCAGTATACGGTTACGGTATTGGTTGCACTCCCAGAATATTATTCTAACTTTCTGACAGAGTAGTAGAGCAAGAATAAATGCAAATAATTGAGTTAAACATATTTTAGAGTTGTCATAGGCATCTTTTTTTTATACAGAATTTTGATTAAAATGTTATTTCATTATAAGTTGCGCCTGAACAAAAACTAAGTGCAGATTGTATATAGTGTATGCCATTAAGATGCCTTTGATTTCAAAACCTTTGCCTGTAGGTCATTGTTAACAATTATTTATGAATTGCACCTGTTATATGGCCAAGACATTTTCCCAACTGTAGTTTTCATACACTTATATAATACAGACGCACAGAAATATTTTACTTTTATAACGTCTCTAGAATGACGTTATTCTAGTATTTCAAATATAAGATAGGTGCATTATTTCTTGATATTGTTACAATTAATTCATTATTAAAATTGTCTTTAATAGCAGTTTTTGTGTTTTATTAATATTTAAATTCAATCTAATATTCTACATAATTTTTAGTTTGGTCATATTTAATTATTCTAAAAATAATAACTCTAATAACAGTTGGCTCCAGATACAAAATAAGAAATACAAACTTCTTTTTTGCACTGTACTTGTCTTACTTCAAACATTTTTGTTCCAAAGTTCTAGTACTCTACTTGTATATGAAAAGGTACTTTTTTTCAACCATTAATTTTGTTGAAATTTGCACCAGTACTCTAGTTTTAAAAGGTACGCAAAAAGTACTTGTTTTAACGTTGATATTAATTAGTTTTTTAATTCGATAGGAGCTTCGCCCTTAGTATCAATGGCTTCACATTAAGAGTTATTGAAAACCTTAACTCCTAAAGAGATGTATGTATAATTCATAACCAAACACAACATAGAGCCATCGAGAAAAAAATTAAATCAATAAGTCTATATAACTTAATTTTAATTCAAATTGGTTAAATAGTTAGCTCAGTATTAAAAGCATAACAAGCATGAAAACATCAAAAGTTCTAAGAAAAGAGGTATACCATTGTGTCTTATAGTCAAAAAACAGAATTCTGGATTCAATTAAATTAGAAATTCTTAAAAATAATCAAATAGCCTCTAAATCTTCATAAACTGTAATGTTTATGTGTTTTTTGTTTGTTGTATTTAATTTGATGCAAATACATTGAGTGCTTTTTGTCACAAATTTCATTTGATTTCTATTTGTTAGCAGTGCAACTGATCTATATTTCACAATTTCATTCTGTCTGTAATGCTTTGTGTAAAAAGAATGTTCTCACCTACTATTAAAGATTATGGTTGCGTTGTCTGTCCATCCATCAATTACGATATGATGGTTAATTGATTTATATGAGGATTCCACTAAGCTATTTTTTTTGCAATTATTGTTAGTTTGACTTCCTCGCAGCCTTTAACAGTCAGTTTATGGTTTCTCTTAGTTATACAAGAAAGCATTACTGATAATGATATTCTTTAGATTTTCTTTGGCTGCTTTTAGATAGACTTCATTTTCATGTACTTTCTTGATATTAAACAATTATCATTGCCTGTTCAAACTAGATATAGTTCTTTAGCTTCTGAATGAATTATTATGCCTAACCTGCATTTGCTGTAGGACTTTAGCTGTTCGTCCAATTTCCTTAAGTTCTAAGCTCCGCTACATGTCATCCATATTATAGTTGATATTGCAAATATCTAAACCGATAGAGAAATGTTGAAAAGAAAAAAAAACAGTTTGAGAATTTATGGACCGTTTTATGAAAGCTATTATCATTTCTTTCTTGAGACCAGATTAAGAAACCATTTCTAAAGTGCCTGTCTCAACCATGACACTTTGGTTGAGCTTGACTTCCGAATTAGCGGGAAGTTCACGAGATCAGTTGGCGAACATACAAACCCCCAATACCAGGAACCATCAAGTTTCAACAGCAGGTTTGAATATAGATTTATTGATGAAATTATTTCAAAGACCTGAAATTACAAGATCAATTAATAAACAGAATAAAATATTATTCGTTATCTTAAAACTTTGAGCACTAAAAAAATCTTTTTCTTTTCTTATGGTTAAAGAATCTTTGGAAACTTTGGCTTTAAAGGAAAATTATTTGGTTTAATAAATCATTGTTAAATGCAACAATAAGGCACATAAAAATTACTAAAACATATATTAAACATAATTAAGTTCCATGCTTAGCTGGCTAAAGCCTTTTTTTAAAACTACATATAATCGTCCTATACACCATACTTCTTAATCAAATTAACAAATTCTACCTGAAGCTCTTATGGTTTCAAATCCCTGGTATACTAGGGTCGTTCACACACTATGAGACCAATGATAGGCCCAATTTTGTTCTCCGAAATCTTCACACACACATGTCTCATTCAAAAGTGAAAAACGTGGGCGCATATAAACATTCCATGCCGCGTCTATTACTGAAGGAAAGTCATTAAAAGACGACATTTGCACTTCGTTTTAGGATTAATGATAAGGAATTAACTTTGCACTTGATAAACACAAAGCTTCCTCGAAAAGAGGTTAAGACACACCCCCCGTTTGAAAGTCAAATTAACTTCCTTAACGAGATTCAAGGTTTTTTTGCGCTGAGCACTAGCAACATTTCTCACTAAACTCAACTCACCATAATCACATGAGAATGGCCACATCCCGAAAACGTGACAATTTTGCTCCTAACTAAATGAAACCCCGTGAAATGCATACACAATATTATACTCCTCACTAGGACTCATAATACCTCACATTTTAGGATAGAAGGATGGGGATTGGTTTGTACCATACAACATTCCATGCACATGACAATCACAAGATCACATACACAAATCCTAAAATGGATAATCCTATTAATCATGATGTTGTAAATATAACAACTTATACTAAATAATAATCATTTCATAATCAATAGGTAATAAATCATTATAAATAAATCAATAAGTACCTACGAAATCAGGTCGAAATGTAAACAATAATGGTAAAATAAAACGAAATAAATCTTAGACAAGAAAATTAAGATTTATAGGTACTTAAAACTAAATTTGTTAAGCATCAAAAAGAGTAGTAAGAAAAAATTTTTCAAAATCCTTGGGCAGAAAGTTTTTCAAACCAAATGAATAAGAACTGTAATATCTTAATCAACCATAAAACTTTTTAATACTTAAAGAATAGCAAAATAATAATATCTTCATTAGAATTTTCATCAAAATTATGAAAAAAATATACCAATTTTTCTTTGTAAAAGAAATATGAGACTTTAAATATGAATTTCCAATCATTCCTTGATCTGAATAAAAATGTTTTACTTGATTGAAATTCATATATAATTTTAAAAAAATCTGCTAAAAAAATACTTGATTTTTTTTCTTAGAATAAATATCGAATCACGCAACCTCGACACATTTATTCCTTTTTGTTAAACTTTTCAGGTAAGTTTTATTAATGAATTGTACTTTTGAAAAGAAATTAAACTCAATAAAATTAAATTTGAGTAAATGAAATAGAATAAAAATTAATCGCATTTCATTTGATTCTTATTTTAGGCATAAAAATAGGCATATGAAAAATGTGGCTTTTTTTTCACTAAAAAAAAATCTCAATTTCCATAAAATAAGAATCAATTGTTAATCATAATTTTTTAACAACTGCTATAATTTTAATATCTGCGATAAAAATGAAGGAAAGGTTAAATCTTTACGCGTGGATTATTAGGAACCCTTGCCTCCGGAGTGAAAGAAAAAACTTTATTTGCTTACAAATTAAAACAAATATCTTGATTTTTTGCGATAATCTTTTTAAAATAATAATAAGAAATATTCTAAACATTATCATAATAATTTTACATGTTGTGTTCTTTACTTTAATGCATTATCTCATATGAGACTCTGAGAATAACATATTTAAGCAACCGTGAACCATGAAAAAAATACCTCGAAAAATACTTTTTAAAAAATCTATTTTTCTCAATCTAAAAAATCTGCAAAAATCATTTTGTAGTTAATACACACAGACTTTTGCTTTTCAAATCATGCTTAAAGAAACAAAATCTTTTAAAATCTGCTTTAAAAGTCTAAACAATTTTGTAGAATTTTTGTGCTTAAATATGAACAATAAAATTAGTTGAATAATGAATACTTATTCTTTGCAGAACCTTTATAGGTTCCCTTCACAAGCTTAATATATAACTTGTAATATTTTTTCTTTAAAGATCATTTTCACATAATAGTTTATGTTGTAGATTAGATATGTGTGGTTTGAAATTTTTCAATGACTTTCTGGCGGCAACACCCGCCATATTTCCACCCGCCATTTGCAGGCCTCTTACCCTGTATCAGGCGGCAAGGTTGGCAGCAGCCAAGTCGATTCTTGATTCATGACAGCACCAGGGCAAGTAATAAAAGTGTGACTGTCATAAAACTTAGAATCATCTACCGGCTTTTGTCCGGCCGGAACCGAAACTCCCGTCGGCTCTTGTCCGGCCAGAACCGAATTTCTTATTGGCTCTTGCCCAGCTGGAACCGAAACTCCCGTCGGCTCTTGTCCAGCTGGAACCAAAACTCTGATCGGCTCTTGTCCAGCCGGAACCGAAACTCCCGTCGGCTCTTGTCCGGCTGGAACCGAATCATTCAGCGGCTCAATACCCGCCGTAACAATATTCTCAACGGCTACAGTATCGTTACCAATATCATCAGGAATAACTGCAGCACAACTAACATCATTATCAATAGCAGCTACGGCAGACCCAACCGGCTCATTATCAACAGCTACGGCAGTACCAACCGGCTCATTATCAACAGCTACGGCAGTACCAACCGGTTCATTATCCACCGCTACGGCAGCTTTATATGCAGATTTCTGCTGACCAGCTCCATAGTCAGCACTTGTACAGATAAAACCACTACCAAAAATGGTTCGCCACAACATAGACTGGCCCACTTTCTGGTAGGTTGATGGAAACACGTCAGGATGTGTATTTCCAATGATGATATCTAAGCCTCCACTAATATATGTAAATCTTTCTGGCGGCATCTTAAATATTTTGGCGGCGGTTTCCGGATGGACCGAGCGCATCTCGTTGCCACCTCCGAGGTTAGGCATAACAGCTGCCTCAAATTCTCTCAAGTTACCATCCCTGTCCTTCAGATAGAACACCACATTGCGGCAGGATGATTCACTACCGTCAGCAACAGAAATGTTTGTATATCTGCCGGTAGATTTCAGCTTCAACTTGTGGGACATCTTCTCAGATATAAGTGGTAGACTCGCACCAGTATCAAACATGACGGCGGCATGGCAGGCGCCGCCGCCAGGTGCTACAACTGGAACTATTTGCAGCAGGAAGGTACAGGTGCTAGGCGCAGAACTTGATTTGTAGACTGTATTCACACTAGCACTAGCCTCATGCAACATACGACTATGATAACCGTCGCAATTATTGGTGCCACAGACACCAAGCTTATCCGATTTATTACAATTGTCAGCAGCATGACCATCACACAAGCAGAGTTCACACAACTTATTCTGCTGGACAACTTTTTTTCGGTCAACAACATCCATCTTCTTAAATGTGGGACAACGGAAAATAGGATGTTTATCCTCGCAATTTTCAACAGGACATGCACTGTTCCACTTGGAAGCCTTGTCCTTTCCAGCCTTTCCATTCTCATTGTCACTGCGGCCAGACACTTGCGCGGCGGCAGCTCTATCACGATTTCTCTTGCCGGCGCCATTGTCATAGGACATATCACCGGCCAACATGGCACCCCTGGTCCTCTCCAGCAGTTCTACAATCTTCTGGATGTTTGGTTGGTTCATGCTACCTAGCTCCATCATAATTTTGTCTCTCAAATTTTCAGGGCACTTGTCTTTAAAAATATGAATAAGAGTTAAGTGATTGTAATCCTTAGCTGCAGAACCAACGATGGCTTCTACCTCCTGCATCATGCTCTTGAAGGTAGCAATTGCGCTAACCACGTCCACAGGTTTATCCACAGGTTTCATCTTGTTCAACTTAGTTAAAATCCTCATGAACCGGCGAGTGTTTGATAAAAACATCTGATCAAGAAACGCCCATTGTTCATTATGATCTCTAATCGCTGACACTTGCTTGCGTAGTTCCGGGTTGGTTATCACCTTCTCCATACACAACATCAAACTTAACCTCTGGTCAGCAAATCCATAACCAGAACATAGATCTTTAAAGACCTGTTTAAAGTTTGGGTAATCCGTGTCAGTACCGTCGAACGACGGCAACAAACTGTTGTCCCAGCGCCCATACTGCGGGTTGGAACTCCGAATATCCACGGCAGACATACTTCTGGAGAGAATGGCAGGTGTCCCACTCTCATCCAAATTAGATGAACGACGTTCCATCTCTCTAAGCCTTCGGTACATATCACGTACTTCTTGGCGCAACTCCATGGAAATTTTAAGCACTCCCATGTCCATCTTCACCTTCTCAATGACGTCGAGGTTCCTGGCGACAGTGCTTGACCTCGCGTCGTCTGAATCATTGTCAAGCCAGTACAGAATTTTTGTACACTGCTCCAACGACGCATAAACTTTATCTGCAACAGTTTTCTGCTCACTAGCTTCATCCAAATCACGCTTGAACTCGCGCAGCTCACTAGTATCCACGGCAGGTTTTAGACTTTTTATTAGGTCAGATTGGTCCTTGACCTCACTAAAAATGTCACGAATTGATTTTAAATTCACATTTTCACATGAACTAAAACTTTGGCAGGCTTTTAGATTTTTATAAAACACTTTTATCTGTTCGTCAAACACCTCTAGCCTTTCATTGCCAATAGCGATAGCTCGCTCAATTTTCTGCTTTTTAGTGAGCACCATATTGATTCACTAGGTAATTATTTCACAGAAAAATTGTCAATGTTTTTTTTTTCATCAATACACTATATGCTATTGATTTATTGAAGAATGCTAACGCCTATTCTTCAGATTCTTTGAAGAATGCTAATGCCTATTCTTCAGAACCATTTGAAATTCGCTTGTGCAGCTCCTTCAAACTCCATTCATTTGAAATTCGCTTGTGCAGCTCCATCAAACTTGAGGACTTTGAAATTGTCTCAACCATGACACTTTGGTTGAGCTTGACTTCCGAATTAGCGGGAAGTTCACGAGATCAGTTGGCGAACATACAAACCCCCAATACCAGGAACCATCAAGTTTCAACAGCAGGTTTGAATATAGATTTATTGATGAAATTATTTCAAAGACCTGAAATTACAAGATCAATTAATAAACAGAATAAAATATTATTCGTTATCTTAAAACTTTGAGCACTAAAAAAATCTTTTTCTTTTCTTATGGTTAAAGAATCTTTGGAAACTTTGGCTTTAAAGGAAAATTATTTGGTTTAATAAATCATTGTTAAATGCAACAATAAGGCACATAAAAATTACTAAAACATATATTAAACATAATTAAGTTCCATGCTTAGCTGGCTAAAGCCTTTTTTTAAAACTACATATAATCGTCCTATACACCATACTTCTTAATCAAATTAACAAATTCTACCTGAAGCTCTTATGGTTTCAAATCCCTGGTATACTAGGGTCGTTCACACACTATGAGACCAATGATAGGCCCAATTTTGTTCTCCGAAATCTTCACACACACATGTCTCATTCAAAAGTGAAAAACGTGGGCGCATATAAACATTCCATGCCGCGTCTATTACTGAAGGAAAGTCATTAAAAGACGACATTTGCACTTCGTTTTAGGATTAATGATAAGGAATTAACTTTGCACTTGATAAACACAAAGCTTCCTCGAAAAGAGGTTAAGACAGTGCCTTATATCCTCGTATAAAAGAGTTTTGTATACATAGAGTTTACAGAATATATGAATAGGGTGCCTACATCTTTATATAATAGTATTTTGTGTACTTAGAATGAAGAGAAACTTTTTCTAAATAATAATAGGCTAATAGAATTTTGTATACTTAGAGTATATATTTTATTAATTTAGACATGTTAAAATTGTCATAACGATTTCAAACTTTAAATTAGGATTAAAGTAACTTTAGCATACGATACGACTAAGAAAACGTAGCAACTCTATAATCGTTAGCATTGAAAGAAGCTGATTTCAAATTTTTAAAGTTTTGACACTCTATAAGTGTTTATGTTCATTTGTTTTACCATTTGAATTCAGAGCTTTGCTTTTATGGATGTTGTCATTCTTATTTTTTGTGTGAAAACTATTTGTTTGGTCATTTCTTCAAAAATAATCGCTAATTATGGAAGGATATGTCCTTATTAATTTTCATCTTGAAGCATAGCAACAATTTGTTATATGATTTTATTTGAAAATAGATGGAGTGGATATTTAGTAATTCTACATTAAATGATTCTATTTAATGTATGCTTTTACATTTCTATATGATTATTTTTCCTTGCCCTTTCAGTTTTTCCTTTTGTATTATAGCTTCTTATTCTCAGTAATTCAATACAAAAGATAAAAATGTTAGAGAGAATTTTATATAGAGGTATAATTTTCAAGCTTATTTTTACCCTTGTATTATCTTCCTAAGACCCTTTTACTCCCTTGAAATATGGACGTATTAAATATAACTTCCCTTAAAATGTCGAACCATTGGTTTAGCCGTTTTTGAGATCTCGGGACGTGCTGCATAACCATCCAATTTACTGCTTTAAGGACAATATTGAATTGTAAAAAAGGTTAATTTTTATACTCAATTAGCTAACTGTATATTTTAATATAAATAAGATCTTGGAAACTAATGGACCTACAACTCTATTTCAAAAAAATTATTATTTGTCAACCTCTCTAAATGATATAATCCCACGTGAACGTACCTATTATATGTAGTAATTATTTCAAGATTAGTTAGTTACCTAAGATTGTACATATTGTAATAATGAAAGTTTTAATGATAATAAGTTTCATATTACTCTAAATTGAAATTATTTATGACAAGATATTTTAAAGTATAAGTTGCTTTTATCAATTTTATCATAGTTGAGTTTTTGTTTTGAGTCTGAACCTACTTTTAATAAAATATTCTTAATATAAAGACCAAACAATAAGGAAAAGGTAATAGGAAAATCAGTTAAAAGCTTATTAAGGTTAGGCACGTGACATAATAATAAGATTAAGGGGTATGCCTTGTCCCAAAAATATGCGAACATATAACCTCTCAAATTTAGAACTTCCAATTAAAGGCTGTGCAATTAAAGGGTTTGTTGGATGTTGATTAGTCAAATATCCATCATGCACATGGACACTTTACACTGTAGTAATGAGACGCAGATTTTGTTTTAAGGAGCTTGAAGAGGGCTAAAACCCGAAGCAACACCTAGCCTCGAAAGGAAAATTGTAAGTAAAACTATTTATAACTTGAAAAATATTAATTTACTTCCATTGACTCATCCCTGATTCCCTGAATAAACACAGTGAGCCGTTACCTAAAATATTATAAGTCTATGCGACACATTTATATTTATGTATATATCCAAAACAAGGATGAAACATTCTATACCAGCAGTGTTAGTTGGACTTAATGGCATGAACAATTTTAACCCATTAAGAGTACCAAAGTTGGACTAATTGGACCCCAAGAAAACTATTTCAAAACATTTTAAACATTTTTGCTACCCCTTTACGATTTTTGAAACCCCTTTATATTCCCCTTTTGTTTTTTGCTATTTTAGGTTAGGTTAATTTTATGTCATAGGGGCCCCGCATGGATATTACCCCTTTAATTCTAGACCCCACAGGGTTATAGTCGTCCACAGGGGCTATTAATTTGTTTAAAAGTGCTAAAAAAAGATGACCACAAAACAATAATATACTTCATTTAATAAACAAACACTTCAATCAGGTAACTGAAAACTTGTAGAGAAACATCAAAATTTAAAAGTGAATTTCATTCTGAATTTGAGACAAATAATTTTTACCTTTTATATTTGTAGAGCCATCTTTATCTTATTTAATGTGGTTTTGCCCAAGTAAAGTGAATATTTTAGATATACTTTTCTTACTTTAGAAAATGATAATAAAATTTGTTGACAATTTAAATGAACAAGGATGACAGCATCCATAAGTAGCGAAGAATTCTATAGTCATAAAGAAAAAGATGATTATCAAACATAGAAAATCACGAAATCAATCAATTTGAATGCTTATTCAAGGGGTAACATAAATAGTAGCCAAGAAGATCACTTCTCCCTCAAAGCGATACGAACTGACCAACGGACGGGAGGACAGACAAAGGGAAATATTGAGTAGCTTCGCATCCTAAAAAGGTTTGATTCCTAAAATTTACTTATAGAAAATACTGCTTTCTAGTTTAAAGTTTTGAGTTTTGCTACTTCAGGATCATGTCATTCTTGTGTGTGAAAATATTCCCCTTTAAAAGTTAACAAGGAAAAATTCAAAAATAATTTGTAATTATGCAGATTTATTTCTAGTAAAAAGTGAATGCGCGTCAACCAACTTGATACAGGGAGGGAGGGGACATTGTGCTTTTTATTAAAATAGTACCCAAAGTTTTTTTTATAACTTTTTCTTCTCAGTTAGCTTTTAACTTTATTAAATTTATTCATTAAGTTAAGTGTCAAAACGTTTCAACCACTTATTGTAATCTACAGAACATCTAATTTTGTATGTCATCATTGGGGATGTACACCGATTTATCGGCCATTGTCTTATCCCTTTAGATCCCTGAACTTGATATCATATCATAAAACTTTTTTTGCCGCATTGTCACAAATTTTAAATATTTGGACCATTTTAATTTACACCCTACTTCTTCTGTCATTTTAAAGTGCTTTTAACCATAGCTAAATTTGTGTCATAGAAAGTAAGAACTGTCAAAAACTTTTTTTGTAAGTCTCATTTTGAATAGACAAAATTTGTACACTTATTAATCATAACAAGGCCACAATAATTGAATGTTTTTAATGGTTTCATACAAAGAAATCTACATTATCACCATTTTTTTTTTTATAAAACATGGATATTTAGGGGATCCATCATGGCAAACACAGGAGCCATCCAGAAATTATTAGAATAAATCCAAGTACATTTTTGAGTTTGCCTTAAAAAACTTTTTGATATTTTTGCCAACCAAGCTCAAAAAGTCCCTTTTTTTTAAAAAAAAAGGGTGTCGTAAATTTTAACAGACTTGAAAAATCTACATTACAATTTCATGAAATATTTGTTTGACATATATTGTAAGAAATCCTTGATCATATAGGATTTTCTTTGTAATAGAATATGATTCTACACTTATTATTTTTCAGTATTGTTTATTTTCACTTTTAACAGACATAAATCTATCTCAACCATAACATTTAAAAATTTGTAACTACTGTTGCTTCAAAATGTATTGTAAAATTTATTGTTTTCGTTTTGCGTTGAAAGGACTTTAAGCGGCTTTCCTAAAATTGCTTAGTCAGCATAGACCCCCCCCCCCCATTCCATTTATTTTGTTTGTTTCTTAATTGAGATTAGATTAGGTTATAATGGGATTGGGTAGCCCCACAGGTTTAGGGCAACTCATTTAGGGCATAAAAATTAAACTAACCTTACTTTGTTTTCTAATGATTTAAAAATTAAGGGCAGGGGGGGGGGGAGGTTCAGTGTTCAATGACACTAAGACGGAAAGCACCGATGATATATTCAGTCCAGGAGCACAGCGTGCAACCCTGCCTTAAAAAACAAAACAAAAAAATCTTCCAAATTTTATCAGTGTACACTGCTTATTGGCATCCAAGTTTGTCCATTACCGCCATCTGGTGTCCACCTGCCATACTACTCAAATAATATTCAATTCAACACATCACAAACTTTCATATTTCTTGCTTATAAACTTTTAAATTGACAATTTGGAATCTTTTGCATCTTTTTTTGTACAATATGAAAGGTATAAATTTTATTTGATAAAATGAAAGCTAGCCACTCGGTAAAGTATTATATACTGTATCCTTCAGATAATCACTAAGTCAGTCTCTGATAAAAAAAGATTCAAGAATGGCTTGAATCTTTAATAAATGTGTTAACGTGCTGTTTTAATAGGTATTTAGACTAGTCAAAATGGTGGTTAAAATTAACTGACATCTCATTAATATGCTGTTATTAAAACCCTTTGACCTGATGCTGATGTATATACTAACTCAAACATTACTGCTAGAAACTTATAACCTTTCTTTATTTATAACGTTCAAATTAATTTGGTGCTTTCCCTCAGAGTGACTATCGAACAATGAGCATATGCCGAATCTTAGGGGCTACCCAGTTCCAAATCTAACCTATTTTAAATCTATTTCCATGTAAGGGGGGGGGGGGAGTGCCTTGCTTGAATCACTTTAAGGAAACCACCGTTTTTACATTACAACACAACTAACATTACACAAAATAGATCCACCAATTAAACCTCTTAGATTATGCCTTAATGAACGAAATTGTTCTTGTTTAACTTCTAAAGTTTGTCTTTTTCACCTGTGCGAGTGCATTTCATTTTGTATATTGATGCACATAAATTTAAGAGAAGAAATAATAAACAAATATAAAGTTTTAATAAATTCAATATTGCCACTTTATAAAGTAATATTTTTGGACATCTTACTTATATTAAAGTATGAATTTATATGCAAAATATTTTTCTGTTTCATACAAAGGGCAATATTTCAGTCACCTACACTACATGCAATTTTAATAGTCTTTGTCGAATATTTGGCTCTCATAAAAAGTGTAAGTGACAGCCGGAATATTGTTATGGTGTTCAATTCATATCATTATTATTAAAAAGTATTAGTAGTCATTGCTCAATGCTGATATATTATCGAAATAATTAAATAATTACTTAATACTTATTTTGACATAATAACAGCAAAATGTTTTGACAGTGGACCTGTCCTGCTTGTAAGCCGTTTTCAAACATTTCCAGTTGGTGATCATCGGCTAAAAACAGCTTGCAGCTTCTGATTCAGAAATGACGCGCACGCAACTGGTTTTTAAAAGGTTTATTTGTTTTAGTCATGCTTAATGATGATCCTTTAACATTTAAAAAGAACTTTACAAAGATAAAATTAATTTAAGGATGTTCTTACAATTTTTGAGCCATTCTATGATCTGTAACTTACTCTAATAATTCCCTGTATAATATGTTAAAGTTAAAATCCTTGATTGCTACAATATGGGTTTTTGGGGTGGCGTGATTCCTAAGGTCCTTTATCTAAAGAGTATAAAGAACCACTACATATAATTGTCAGCTGACAATTTTTTTTTCATTTGACAAACATTTTGATTTTATTTATTGCATTATTTGATTAATATTGGTATTTTTTGTTCTAATTGTATAATATATGTATAAACTCGGAAGTTTCCAAGTGATTAGTCAAGTACAGAAAAGCCGCCCCATCCCCCCCCCCAAAAAAAAAATCTTATAAAATTTAAAATAAGAGGTTGGGAGAGGGCATTTATTCGTGTAATTGTGTTTTATCTGTCGGGTTAGGTTAAGTAATATTGAATAAAAGGTAGCCCTAAGAGGATAGGCTCCAAAAGAAAAAAACTACTTAAGAATCATAGTGGGGGTGTTGAGAGGTTTATGCTTCCTAGGCCCTCTGAGGGAAAGTACCAAACTTTCGGTTTGATGTTTTGCTTTATTTGTTGTGATTTTCTACAACCTTTATTATGTTATTGAGTCCTAATATTGTGATTTGGCAGTAATAAGGTCTCTAGAACCTACCATATGTTATACAGAAGAAGGTGGATTTGCACTGGATCAGGGAAGGACATCGGACTCTTAATTACACTAGTACCCATAATTTTATAACCATGTTATCTTTACATTGTCTTTAAACCTTTGGGTACTTTTATTTAATTTTTACTGGTTGTTTCCAACTTTTCAACTAATAAATGTAATCTACGAAAGGGGTAATTTAGTTATTAATTTTTTGGGGTGCACATTATTTGATCTCTTATTGTCTTATCCCTTAAGATCCCTGACTATGATGAACTTGACTAAATCCCCAGGACATATTGAGACGTGTCAAGGAATACAAATATATCATAAATATGACAGGTATACAGGTATAGGACAACGATATGTTCTTGGCTGCCATTTCAGATAGACTGTAAATTTTTGTGTAAAAATACCTTTTACAAATAAAGATCAAGTAAATAATTCACTTTGTTTCTTGGTCTATGAGCCATGCTTATAATTATTAAGACATATAAAAATAATTCCCTTCGTCCAGTCATTTATTATTATTTTGTGCTTCGCTACTTATTGATATTCTCATTCTTGTTTTCATATATAAAGTATTCAGGAAGAAAGGATTCAAATTTTAATCCATAAATTTGTCCATTTATAAATTAAAGCTTGCTGCGAATGTTAAAATTTAAACCATTACTTTCCCTAATTTAAGTGGTAGGATGTTTGTCTGCCTGTCTATATAGATCTATTTTTTTTTATAGAAACGGGTTTACTTTATTGTGAAGCGTTGAAAAGGTTTTTTTTGGGTGGAGGGGGTGGATTTTACTCCCCCCACCCAACAAAAAAAGTTGTTTAAGTTGGTCCTAGGAGCCTTCAGGACTTCAAATTTCACAAATCAAGTAAATAGATTTTGGATATATACTAATATGTGTATTATCTTTGCTATAATGAAGACATGTAGTATTTGAGTATGTACATTGTATAGTTAGATATATAAACGCATTATTGTATAGTGGGATAACTTTTTATAGTCTTAGTTTTGTCAATAAATAAATTCTTAAACTTTGGAATTAACACAAAATTATTTAAACATAGAATTATAAAAAGTTTGTTCACGATATAGGTTACAACTACGTTAAATCATGGCAGGTTTCAGGCTATTGGGAGGGGCGATGGGGGTGGGGGGGGGGGGAGGTAAAAAACATTAACATTTGTTTTTGTTGATTTTTAGAAACAAGATTCTTATTTCATTTGTGTATTTCATTGGTACATCCATATAATATATGTATGTAAATACTATTTATATGTAAATGTGTCTTTTGTATACCAATATTACCTATGCACCTTACATACAAGATTATAAACCCTGGGACTTACATTAACATCTACATAAGTCTTAATTCCTGATTATTTTCCAATTATTACATTGTTCAATATAAGTATTGATTTCAGTTAAACTTAAAAAAATTATGATATTATGATTTTAAACTTTGTAGTCGATCTCCAAAAAAAAACGAAGCGAAAAAAATGCTCATCACCCCAAATTTCAGCCATTTATCTTAAATAATAGCTGATAAAAGCGCATTTCTATCTTACGGACGAACTGACGTATGGACAGACAAAGTTAATCATAGAGTATAGCTTTGCTACCATAAATATAATTATTAAAAACAGCCCATCAAAATGTCCAACAAAAAGAGTTACAGAGAAGATCCCCATTTCTTATGGAAATCAGATATTTTAAACACGTATCTTCAATGGCAACATTTAAAATCATCTTTTCTTGAGAGCAATTTTACCTTCATTTATCACAGAACGATGAATTTGCTGACCGCCAAAAGTTAAATTTAGTAATTACTCATTGGTATACAATGAGAATCTTTGTATGCAATTCCAGACTTATTTCTACAATAGTTGACGAAAATTTATTATTAAGAGTATCTTTGCTACTCATAAATTGTAACTATTCTAAAAACAAACCTTTCCTTGGGTCATGAAACAAAATCTTTTGATATGAAATTACATTCTAAACACGCTTTTCTTTCAAGATGGTTTTAAATTTCATTAAGATCACATCTTATTAGAAGTATTTATCTAGGATATATTCTAGTGATATGAAAAAGTATTGAACAACTTGTGGAATCGTGTTTTGTTTGCTAGGGTGTGTCTTCACTATCGCACATGTATCAAATAAAAAAAATTCTGCTACTATCCTTTCACTCTTTATTATGAACACAGTAATAGTGTCTGACTGATTATGACGTAACAAAAAAAAATTAGCCAATGAGAGGCCACTATAAATTTTACCATTAATCAATAACGGCCTCTCATTGGCTAATTTTTTTTGTTACGTCATAATCAGTCAGACACTATTACTGTGTTCGAAATTTTCGGCAATTTAGCCTTAGGTTGCTAACATGGACATCATTTATTGGTCAGTTCGTTCATCCAGTAGGAGGGGGGTTGAAGGGGTTAATGGATTTGATCGTTATTTTAGGCAACTACAAGTTTCAAATTAGTAGAGTACATGAAAATCTGGTGTAAGATCTAAGTACTATAAATCCATTGATTGGATAATTTTTGTGTTTTATGGTAATATGATAAACATTAGAGTCAAACGCTAGAGGGAGAAAGAGTTAAATAACTGTATCTCCCCATCGAAACCGCCTCAACCAATTGTTTTGCTTATATTAACACAACCAAGTAGCAAAAAAATTATTTAGAAGCAGACGAAAGAGATCTTTGAAAAAAGGAACGGAGGTAGTTGTCTGTATATATTATACATCTATAATATAGATCTGTTTGATAAACTATGCACATTTTTAAGTATACATAATTGAATGCACACCATGTGCTGTCTCAGCAATATTTACCCATGGATTAACATTTTAGGTCTACTAGTTGGAGGCGGGATAATAAAGATAATATTTACCCATAATATCTTTAAGAAAATAAAATTGGTTTTCTAGTCCCAACTATTTACACAACAACACTATACACATACAATAACATTATTAACACTTGTATTTACTTCTTCAAAACTTGGTTTCATAGTCCCAACTATTTATACAACAACACTATACACATACAATAACATTTTTAAAACTTGCATGTACATCTTCAAAACTTGGTTTCATAGTCCCAACTATTTATACAAAAACACTATACACATACAATAACATTATTAACACTTGTATATACTTCTTCAAAACTTGGTTTCATAGTCCCAACTATTTACACAACAACACTATACACATACAATAACATTATTAACACTTGTATATACTTCTTCAAAACTTGGTTTCATAGTCCCAACTATTTATACAACACTATACACATACAATAACATTATTAACACTTGTATATACTTTTTCAAAACTTGGTTTCATAGTCCCAACTATTTATACAACAACACTATACACATACAATAACATTATTAACACTTGTATTTACTTCTTCAAAACTTGGTTTCATAGTCTTAACTATTTACACAACAATACTATACACATACAATAACATTATTAACACTTGTATTTACTTCTTCAAAACTTGGTTTCATAGTCTTAACTATTTACACAACAATACTATACACATACAATAACATTATTAACACTTGTATTTACTTCTTCAAAACACAACAGCTAACCTTATCAATAACAAGGATGACAAAATTTGTTAAAGTCTTAAGAATATAAATGAATATATATTGGAATACTGATGTCTTGGACAACAAAGTACAATGTTGTAAGCGAAGAATCTCTATAATCAAGTCCTAAAAATGTAAGTATGTTCTCATTTTTTTCTACGCTTTACTTATTGTTGTTTTTTACATAAACAAAATTTCCCAAAATTTGCAGTTATGTTATCCAAACTGAAGTCATAAAAAAGTTTTTTTCTTAAGCTAGATTAAGAACAAATGTGAACTAAGAATAATTAAAAACAGTTACATAAAGTAATTTATTATTTAAGATGCACACTTAAATGCTAAAAAGAATACAAAGAATAGAGATTTACTAAGGTTGCTTTCTAAAGTTAATTATTTACAAATAATAACAATACTTTAGCTGGTAAAACTGATCATAAATTCTATTGTGAATACGATGGAGTACATAGCTTTGGAACCAATTTAGTTTGAAAACTCTGGTAACAAACTACAAATCTGTTTGGGCGTTCCAAAAGTTTATGTACATAAGTATTTAATTTAAAAAGAGTAGAGTCTCTACTGAGTAGAGCTCTGCTTTCAGTATTATTTATTAAATTCTTACAACTAAAAAGCATTCCAAAAAAGGATAAAAAAATAAAAGTCTTTTCAAAGCAATTTTAATGCAGCTAAAATATTGTTATGAGTTAAAAATGGATTTTGTATAGGTCCTGTAAAATTACCAATTCTAATTTTTTACTTAAAATTGATTTCTTGTGTAATAATAAACCCTAACTTATATCAAATCCATAACTTATGAGATTGAACCTTATTTTGTCCCTTTAATATACGAATAGTTAGTAATCTTTTATAAATTATATTTCTAATATTGATATCATAAAGATGATTTTGATTGCAAGGATTTTACTATTTGTAAAGAACTTGTTGTATATATCTACTTTGTATATTTGCATAAGAAAGGGGAATGTTTTTGCATGGCTGAACTCAACAATTATAGCCACGGAAAGGGAGTAGTTTGAATATTGTAATCGTGTCATTATAAGAATAGCATTACATTTTATAAAGACTTGTCACCAACATATCAGCCATAGCTATTTTCCATTCCTATAGACAATACAAAAATTAAAGGTAAAGAAGGGTATTACTTACTTGTGACTAATGGGCTCAAATCAACATTTACAGGAAAAGTGATTGTTTGAATATTCCTCAAATGATTAGACATACAAGATCTGGGTCAGGTAAGGCTAAATTTCCTTTGAACTTGGAAGTCAAATATAACAATACAGCTACAAGTAACCATCAATTTAGCAAGAAAAGTCCCTATTCTATTAAATCCTACCCCAATTTTTCTTTCATCTTGGCAATTCTGTTCCCTATTGCTTCTCTGTCTCTTCTAATGTGGTCATTAATTGTCGGGTGGACCCAAATGGTTGGTAATAAACAGAAACCTCATTTACATAATTTTTACTTTTTACAAACATTAAGCAAAGATGTTGCTTTATAATTGTTGGTTGATTCAAAAACAGGGAATAATAAATGTTGTCTTTATAATGAATATTGCTTTTAAAAACTTTGAAACCTAATATCTTTTTAAACAAGGATGACAACATCCATAAAAGCAAAGCACTGAAACAGTAGGACAAACGGACACTAACACTTGTATAGTGTCAGAACTGAATAATCAGAATATAAATGTATAAATGTCGAAGCAAAATTGTAAGTAATATTGTTGAAAAACTGCTTGATACAGAATAATGTTTATGGACATACTTACATTTTTAGGACTTGATTATAGAGTTGCTTCGCTTACAATATTGTACTTTGTTGTCCCAGGAATCAGTATACCAAAAATCAGATCAATCGGATTATTAGATCACATAAAAATTTGTTAATAAAAAGTAAAAAAAATCAACATGTTTAAAATAGACGTACGGACATTCTGGTAATGATTATAGAGTTGCTACACTTTTTAAATCGTACCTAACTACTACAGGAATCATCATGCAAAGTTTGAACTCAATAGGACAATTCTAACATGCCTAAATTAGCGAAAAAAGCTATTCGTTACGGACGGACGGACGGACCGAACCTAATTATAGAAAAGCTTCGCTTTTAAAAATGGAAGTATATAAACATAACGATATGTCTGTCTATGTGAAGCAAAAAATCTCGCTATCTTCGTTTACAATCAGTTCAGAGAAGGTTTATAACTATTTGGGATAGGGTTCCATGCACCCACTCCGAAGAAAAATACACCTCCCCTACCTACCCCCCCTCCTCACGATAAACTATTGTTTTTCATTTAAAGTGATCAGAGGCCTCTAGGGGCGTAGCTACTATTATGTTAAACAAAAAGTAATCTTCATGATAAAGTGAATATTGAATTTGATTTATTTGTAATATTTTTCATACACCCAAAAATTAAATATTCAAAAAAGTTTAATTTCTAAATTGTAAAAATTTTGCTACATACTGCGACATAAAACACAACTAGACAATTTTTCCTCTTATTTCTTCTGGTTCCTCAAACCATACTTATTGCCTTATTTCATCAAAGCAACAGAACCATTCCTACATATATTTGAATTGAAATATCAAGTTTTAAATAACTGTAGAACTGAACTTATTTCAGTTTCCCCTGGTTTAACCCTAACTACCATATTGTTAAGCTGTAAAGACCAAAACTGTCCCAATATGAAAAAGGGACTAAATTAACAAATAAACTTATGCCTGTATAAAAAATTAGGCATGGTAAATTAAAGCTTTATATTGGGACTCTTTTACCCAAAGCTTAAAGAGTCAAGTTTATTGCATTATAAATATAAAAAACGGCTGCCCCCTTATCATTTAGTAAATTAAACTATACCATGACTTAATTATAAAAAATCACCTAAACCTTCACTAAATCTATGTGAAACTTTCCCGAAATACAGAATAGATCATCTGTTCCACGGTTAGCGAGATTCGAACAGACAAACAAATTACCTTACTTATTTATATAATAGGATTTAACACGAGCGAGGTCTCATTTTTTTTAGTTATCAATGAAAATATATGTTAACCTTCATAAACACCCATGGCAATAATATACAGTATCTTATATTAGACAACAAACTTTAATTGCCTGTTCTTTGTATATTGACATTATTCTAATTTTTTTATGTCTTTATTATGCCCATGGTAGTTTCTATCCCCTATGACTGTCACACAGTGTAAAGCAAAACTTTTCTGAATGCCCAACATTAAAAGCTAGAAATTTGAATCCGCATAAATGGTTTTAAACCCCAACAGATATACCAATAAAGGTATAATATATTGAGGAAAAAATACAAAATATGTATAATTTGAAAGAAAATATTATTTCAATAGCAGCGAGACTTTAACAAAACATTTAACTACACATATAGGTTTTTTTTATTTGTAAGTATTCCATAATTATTTGATTCTTTTACTTAGTTACATATTTCGCTCAGCCCCGCACCCTACACCCCTTTTTCAAAATGAGTTATTTTTTGAGCGATTTTTCCTGGGAGAGTGGAGAAACTCTCTACCAAAATAGTTATAATCTTCCATGGACCTAAAAGAAGCTGTAATATTAAGGAGAACAATATAGGTTCAGTGGTTAGCGAGATCCTTTGCTACAGATAAAAAAGCTTACTACTTTATGTAATAGGATACAAAGACAGGTTATTTCTTATACAATACCTTTATCTCTATAATCGTAATTTCATTTTATAGGTTTCCCCTCACTATATAATAGGTTTCAATATTTATGAAGATCTATATATTTTTTTATTCAAGGCTTGTTATTATTTTATTTTGATTGGTCCTCTATTATTCATACCTTTATATTACAATTCCTCTGCCATCCCTTTAAATTTTCCCCCTCACCCCTAGCACCCCCTCACCCCCCGCAAATAGGTTTTAATGATTCAAGTTCCGCAATGCACCAAATTTCCGCCTCAACGATCATCAATTTAATCAGAATAGAAGAATCATCAAATATACTGACACACAGAAAAGAAAAGAGAAATAGAATAGGGTAAATAAAGAGAGGAGGGTAAAAAATAGAGAGAAACAAGGATGACAACATCCGTAAGTAGCGAAATACAGATATATTTTTTTATCTAAAAACAAGAAAAGCTAACTTAATGAAAAAAGGACCTTTAAGTTCCTATTAAAAAATAACCAAAGATAGGCCAGCATAAATATTAATTGACTAATGGTAAAATATACACTGGCCTATGATTGGTCATTTGTATTGTATGGCGTCATTTTTTATAGGCACTATTAGCTACTTTTGTGGAAGTAAAAAGCGCAATTACTTTAGAACACTCTATGACAAAATTTAAGAAGTCTATTTAAACAAGGATGACAACATCCATAAAAGCGAAGCTTTGAAACGGTAGGACAAACGGACATTAACACTTGTATAGTGTCAGAACTGAATAATCAGAATATAAATAAATAAGAGTCAAAGCAAAATTGTGAGTAAATTTGTTAAAAAACTTCTTGATACAGGATAATGTTTATGGACATACTTACATTTTTAGGACTTGATTATAGAGTTGCTTTGCTTATAATATTGTACTTTGTTGTCCCAGGAATCAGTATACCAAAAATCAGAACAATTGGATAATTATATCACATAAAAATTTGTTCTTAAAAAAGTAAAAAATCAACATGTTTAAAATGGACGTACGGACATTTTGGTAATGATTATAGAGTTGCTACGCTTTCTAAATCATACCTAACTACTACAGGAATCACCATGCACAGTTTGAAATCGATAGGATAATTCTAACATGCCTAAATTAACGAAAAAAGCTATCCATCTCAGACGTACGGACGGATGGAAGGCCCTAATTATAGAAAAGCTTCGCTTTGAAAAAGCAACAGATAGACAAACATATAAACATATAAAGGGACAATATAATTTATACCACGATTTTATTTCCCCCATTTCCTTATCGAAAGACAGATGGACAAATTGATCAATGGAATGTACACTCCTTGTTTATTGGAATCTTCACAAAAAAAAATTCATGGTGTACTAGTAAAAAATCTTTTTTTGGACAGACGGACTAAGTGGATGATATAGAGAAGCTGTGCTCCTAAAAATGCAAGAGTAAGATTGATGGAATGACTGCAACATCAACATAAAAGAACCCCAAAAAACTGATGAATATTTAAATAAAACCAAAGATTAAGAATAATGAAATAAGAGAAATTTAAAGTTGAAATCTGCAAAATAGCCTGAAACATACTCATAAACAGTATAAAAAGTTAGGACTCTAATCAATCTAAAGGTTTACGGGATTTTATTGCACACAGAATGTTGTACTGTCCTGTTTGTCTTTAGATGTCCTAGGAAGGTTTTTAAGTATTTTTGGATAAGTTACTAACACCCTCTCAAGAAAAATAGTCATTATACGGGGCCACACCCAACCAAAATAAAATATGATTCAACCTTTCAGATGAAAATTTATTAAATTGAAAAAAGGGAGTTAGACCTTCCCACCCACACACAAACTCACATGTTTAAAGTTCCCCGTGGGGTAATAAAAGTTAGAAGAAGTTTTTAAAATTTATCTTGTTTAATTGAAACAACCTTGTAACCCTGAACCTAATTCTAAACACCTACCCAGTATAGAACCTATAATATTGTATATAGATTATTAGATTTAGATATACACATAAATTATACGGTTATATATGTTTAGCGGCAACCATAAATAAAGATACTTAGAAATAATTATAAAAAGCTTTTCTTTAACTTTAATTTAACACTAAGTTTTGTTAAAACTAGATATATTATCAATCATTTAGATTACCCAAGCTCAGTTGAACAGAGAAAGCTGAACAGTGAACATTCATTTTTCTATATTCTCGACTCGGCTCATGTATTTGTGATTAAATAGATAGGTAAGCAATTTTTACATTAAACAATCAAATATATATAATACATATATATTTCATACATACTGACTAAAAAAGAAAGATAATACACATAACAATTCCCACTACTCAATAAGCATGGATCAAAAACTCGAAAATTTAAAGACTAAATTGATAAAAGATTCATCCGATTTTGTACATGTAAACGACAGACAAAAATTCACTGAAAAAATGACAAAATTACTCAATATTGAGCTTGAAAAACTCAAGATAGAATTGGGGGTACTACCTAAAATACAACGAGAATTCGCTAAATCGAAAAACTGCTTCTTCTTAGCCACCCAAAATGACCAAAATACAGAGGAAATTGACAACATAGTTAGGGACATCCTTAATGATGGACTTGAAAAAAAAACGGACGGAAAAACAGACACAAAAAAAGAGATTGAAAAATCTTTCCCAAAAATGATCAACAACCCACCTGTTAAGATTCCCATGGGCGGAAAGACGGACAAGAAAGAGAAGAAAAAAGCAGGTTGTCTCTACAAAATCTCTTTTACTAACAATAAGTTCAATCTTTCAGATGATACAGGCTATTATCCAGCTGAAATCTTTCTGATGGGTCTTGCAAGCTTTAACAAGAACAAGGAGAAACAAGATTTTGTCCAGGTAACTAGAGAGATACCCCACTGTGCTAAACAGCACGTAACAAAGCTTAATGAAATAGCGTACAAATTACGAAAAAAGAACTATAAAACGAGACAAAACATAGACTTCAAAACTTATAGATACACATTAGAAATTAAAAAAGCGGGCGAAAATTGGCAACCACTAACTGAAGTTGCAAATGCTTTCAAAACCATCAAAAAAGATTGGGAAGAGGCAATCAAAATACCCTATATACCATATGAAAGAAAAAAAGACAATTAAATATAGAAACTAAAAAGTAAAACATGATTGTTACTAATTATTATTTTCTTACCCTTCATGAATATTATCTTCCTTGTTAAACAAGAGCAAATTCTCTCTCTATACCGTCTTCCTCGCAAATAGAAAGCAAAAAATTGTTTCTCTATGATGACGTAATCCTATATTCACTAAAAAAAATATTTATTTCAGGCCAGTAACATTGATACCACCAAAAACAACAGTATTGTTAAAAACAGCAAGAACAAGGACTAACTGCTAACATCAAAGAGGTAACTAGCAAATTTGAACTCTAATACTATACAATAAATAAATCTTCTATTACACACTTATAATAATCTAACATTCTATATGACTTACAAACACTATGAAATTAACTACAGTTTTATTATCCAACTAGAAAAAAGATACTACTGAACACAGCTAATATTGTTTACTTATATTTTAGCCGACACCAGCTGTAGAACTACACCACCATATAAGACAACAACTATTTTGGTCTTATTCACCACTCTACTGAAAGGTAACTTTCATAAGAATAATTAAATGATTAATTTAACTAAGTTAAAATATTACCTTAAAAATTATAAAACTCGCTGACTTAAAACTTATGAAACTCCTATCTTTAAAAATGAATAAAATTATGCTGAATGATTAACTCTAGCCAAAATTAACAACATGCATATTAGTTAACCACACTATAAAAAAATATATTCATTACTTATACTTATATTTCAGCCGGTAGAACCACACCACCTTTTAAGACAAACTGTTTTGGTCTTTTTCAACACTCTACTGAAAGGTAACTTTGAAAAATTAAATGATAATTTAACAGTCCACTAAGTTAAAATATTACCTTAAAAAAATAGGAACTCGCTGACTTAAAACTTATAAAATTCCTACTATTAAAAATGAATAAAGATTTGCTGACTGAGTAATTCAAGCTAAAATTAACAACTTCACACTAGATAACCACATTATAATAAATATAATCATTTATTTTATATTTCAGCCGACACCCACCAGTAGAACACCGCCTTTTTAAGACAAACTGAAGACCATTACTGACCTTTGCAAAATTAAAAAGATACTTGATGAATTATCCATAACCATTGATTAGTAACATTCATGATTCATGATATATAACAATATTAAAATGCAAGTAAAAATACTAGCTATGATTTATAAATTGTTTCTTTTTATGCACTGTACATAAATAAATATACTACAATTTTGTAATTGCTAAATATAGTAATATTTTTTCTAATCTGTATTTATCTAGCGTTACTTTTTTTTATGATTGTTATGATTGTATCTCAGTCAAGAAAAAAATTCACATACACAGTATGGAAATGTTAATTAATGCATTGATTGTCAACCAAACTAAATATGTTATTAATAAATTATTACATTAATCTTGATCATATTTTACTTAAAATAAACGAACTATGAACTATAAGAGTAACAAAAATAACAAGCTTAATACAAGCATAAACACAACAGTATCTCAATAAAATTTCTATTCTTAAGTAGATCTTTAAGAGTGACAAAAATAACAAGCACAAATCTTTAAGTAACATAACCAAATATATCTAGTACTAAATTACATTAATCTCGATTATAGTTCTTACTTAATGTTCAAACAGACTGTGACAATACAACAGTATCCATTGATAAAAAAAAAAAAATCATAAGCTAACTTGCCAAAAAACTAATATTGCTCTTGCTATCCTTACTATGAGTAAATAGCATAACACTCGTAAAATGTAAAAAAAAAGAAAATAGTTCAATCCTAAATTATTAAGCAGCAACCCGATTCAATCTTTTCTTTTCATGTAGACTTAAGAGTGTCAAAAAAAAACAAGCAATAAGCTATTAGTTTCACGAGTAAATTAAGATGCATGCAAATGATAAAAAAGAATATAGTAAGCCAATATTTATTAAGCAGCAATATGAATAAAATTCTACGAGTGGCAAGAATAACAAGCACAAAATTTAAAGAACCAACATAAAATATCACTCTCGAATTTCCTTGATGTATCAAGGAGCATAGTGTGATACACAATAACATACATGGATGTATCCAGAAGCATAATATGATACACAATAAGATACATGGATGTATCCAGAAGCATAGTGTGATACACAATATCATGGAGATGCGACATCTAAATTTCAAAATTCTTTGAACGTACAGACAAGATTCTTATAGAAATGCTTCGCATCTAGTTCACTTTATTTATACCCTCTATAAATTAACACAATATAAGACTTTAGTCTAATTATTGATTGACAGTTTATAGCAATTATCTCGCGCACTTCAGGGCATAAGACACAGATAATATGGTCAGCCCTCAGGCAGTTTTAATGTATTTTTATCTTAACTACTACTTTAATAGTAATTACAACTGAAAATTTTATTAATGGCATTAATTATCAACACATAACCAGTATATTAGTAAAAAAAAAAAAAAACTACTTCTTGAAAGTATACATGAGTAATTATATACTCAAAATCTTATCAGCAACAGATAATAAATTTCAACACTTTCAAATACTTACCTACTGTAATATATATGTTTAATAAAATGTGATAAATTATTAAATTGCTTACCGTTTCCTAGTTTATTCATAAATATATTCTCCTATGGAGACCATTTTCATAATTATCCTCAAGACGGGGGGGATAAAGGCAGAAAGGAAGGCTACAAAAACTAAAAAATATATAAAATTTAAACATGAATGACATTAGTAATAATGTACAAGGATTACCAACTAATTTCCAACAAATAACTATAAATATCAATAATACTGAATCCAGTTATGTTGATTGCTCTCACATCAAAAACCTAAAACACTTCAGCATAGCTCATCAAAACATTAGGAGCATTGACAAAAATTCAAATAATTTTCTATATCTACTAAATGAATTAAACTCTAACATAGATATAATATGCTTCACTGAAGTATGGGGTAACATTAATAACCTTATCATTCCTGGATACCACGAACCAGCAACATTACTTAGAAAAAACAAAAGAGGGGGGGGGGTTAGCATATACTGCAAAGATTACATAAACTTTAAAGTTATAAAAGAAATGACAGTTATAAAGGGTCATATTGAATTCCTAACCATCGAATATAAAACAAAAAACAAAACCAATATCCTTTCAACTCTCTACAGACCCCCTTCACAATGTACACATGACATCGAAAACTGCATTAAAGATATTAAACTGCTCTTGGAATATAAGGACACACATTTCCCAAACACTAACTATGATATACTTGGAGATCTAAACATGGACATCCTTAAATATAACACTATGGAAAGTATTAGAAAATTCTACCAGACCTTTGAAAATCAAAACATAATACCCCTAATCAACAGACCCACTAGAGTCACTAATAACACTGCTTCTATCATTGATAATATACTATCAAATAATTATAATAACAGTAAAAACTATATCATATGCAACTCAATTACTGACCACTTCTTAATCATTAAATCCATTCAAAAAACAGATATCACCTACAAAAATACTACCAACACTTATCACCGCAGAAAATTTAACACTGACAACATAAACCACTTCTCAAATAAACTAATCAATGAAGACTGGTCGCACATTCTCAATACAAACAACACAATTGACAAATGGAATAAATTTTTCAATAAAATAGACAATATATTTAATGAATCATTCCCAAACAAAAAATACACCTTAAAAAAAGATAAAAAAAAAGACACCAATGCTTCGCCATGGATAGATGACGAGATTAAGAAACTATTCAAAATTGAAAGGAAATTATACCTTAAAAAACTTAAAAGTAAACTACCTTTACATAACACACAACACGTAGAGTTTAAAAAAGAGCTACAATCCAAAATTAGGAAAGCTAAAATTAAATACTATGAAATTGAATTCAAAAAAACTAAACACGACTCCAAAGCTATGTGGAGATCAATCAACAAAGCCACAAACAGACACACTAATAACAAAAAAAATACTAAACCTGACAAAATAATAATTAACAATAAAGAACTAACTGAAGATATCGACATTGCTACAGAGCTAAACAAATTCTTTAACGGAATTGGTACAGAGCTATCAAATAAAATTCATACAGACAATACAAAACAACAAGAATACATAAATAACATACATGAACAAAACACTAGGTTCAAATTCAAAAACATAACAGCTGATGATATAACAAAAATAAATAAGACACTAAAACCTAAACTATCTGCAGGACCAGATGGAATCCCAAGTGTCATAATCAAAACCATCTTACTAAAAATACCCAGAGTAATAGCTAATATAATAAACAGCTCACTACATTCAGGTATTGTTCACAACAGATTAAAAGCAGCAATCATCGTTGCAATCTACAAAAAAGGCAGCAAAACCGATCCTAACAACTACAGACCAATCGCTCTTATAAATGCCATTTCCAAAGTGCTTGAAAAAGTTGTTGCTCACCAACTAAGAATGTACTTAGAAAAAAACTATATACTTTCATGCAAGCAATTTGGATTCAGATCATTACACTCATGCATACATGCAATGATTGCAACTATGGAAAAAATCGAAAAGGACAAAGATAATAAGATGTCAACATCTTCCATATTCATAGATCTTACCAAAGCATTTGACACCGTTGACATAAACATACTACTAACCAAACTAAAAAAAATAGGAATACAAAATACAGAACTCAACTGGTTCAAAAATTATTTAAATGGCAGAACACATACATGCAAAATCGGAGAAAAATTCTCCAACTTTCTAGCTTCAAAAATTGGGGTGCCACAAGGATCAATACTAGGACCATTACTTTTCATCATTTATATAAATGATTTACCAGACATGATCAAATGCTTCATAAACCTCTTTGCAGATGACACCATGATTGCAGTAAGTGGCAAAAACAAAACAGAAATAGAAACCCTAGGAAACACTATAATGGCAGAAATCACTGAATGGTTCAACCACAATAAACTAACCCTAAACCCCACTAAAACCAGAATTATAAATTTCAACACAAAACAAGAAATTAACATAAAAATAAACGATACCATCATACAAACTGTTAAAAGCAATCACATTAATACTCAAGAATCCTCTTTCAAATTCCTAGGATTTCTATTAGATGAAAAAGCAAATTTTGATAGCCACATCAATAAAACAATAAGTAAATTAAATACATGCAATCATATCTTAAGAAACATAAAAAAAGAGATTCCAACAAAGCAAAAAATACTTTGCTACAATGCACTAGGAAAGCCTTTCATTGAATATGGAATTAGCATTTGGGCACCAAACAACACAAAAGCTTTAAATACAATCACTACTATACAAAAACGTATCATTTTAAACATACATGGTTCATCACGGAGAATCCACACTGAACCACTCTTTAAGAAATACAAAATTCTTAAATTCAAAGATCTAATCACATACAATAACCTATTAATAGGACACTCCGTTTTCTATGAATACGCACCAACTGCAATTCTAAACTTAATAAAAAAAGAAGTTCCACATGAGAGACTACGCAGGAATATTTGGAACTTGAAAATAAACGGAGCAAACAAATCATCTATAACAAAATTTACCATTCCCAAAGACTGGAATGAACTAAATATAGAATTAAAACAAATAAAAAACAGAAAAAAATTTAAAAAAGCAATACTAAAACACTTTATAGATAAATACAAACTTTTCATAAACTGTAGCGATCATAACTGCAATATCTGCTATTAAAACCTACACAGTAACCCTTGTACATGTCCATAAAATAATTACTTATAAACATACTATCAGCCTTCAGCCTGCCTTGTCCTCCGCCGTCTTCTCACAATCAGTAACATGAAAATTATAATTAAGTCATGGGTAAATCTACAATAGTATCTATTATACAAATGTAGTGCCATGATCTTCCTAGTTATATTAATTATCTTATTATTGATATTGTTTATTCAATGTAATGAACTTATATAATAATTGTTATAATTAGTGGAATTAATAAATATCTATCTATTATATTTAAGGGTTTAAAAGTTTGCACCGAGCTTTCAAGATTTGATAAAAGTACCCAAAGTTTTTAATCCAAATAATATGAGAATGTGTTTGTATAACTTTGGGAACCGTTGTCCAATGTCCCCTCCCTCACTTTGTACATAAATGTGTAATTAATATTAAGAATCCTATTACCAATCCACATAAAAGGCTGGTTTAATGCAGGGATTTAAAGAGATAAGACAATGGCTGATAAATTGATGTACATCCCCAATAATGATAAACAATTTACCCCTTTTGTAAATTGTAATTATTGGTAGAAACATTTGGAAACTTTACATAATGAATCAACCAATTTAAATTCAAGTCCCCAAAGTTGTTAAGCTAATCAAAACATTTGGGACCTAGTGTAATAAACAACCCAATGTTCCCTCCCTTCCTGGGTATAAGGGCAGCTCCTGTAAACCCTTTATGTTGGATAAATAGTAAATACTGTAATACTTCTGCATTCACAGCTTAATCTTTATCGATATCTCTTTCTTCTACAGCTAAAATAATGTTATATACAAGTATCTTTAGGTAGCGAAGCTACTCTATAACTAGAAAATTTTGTACTGAGGAATCTTTGTCGATATCTCTTTCTTCTACAGCATGAGGGTTCACTGAAAAAATGTTGTTTACATTTATTTATTGGTAGCAAAACTACTTTATAAATACTATATGTGTATACCCTGAAAAGTTATGTATATTGATATCTCTTTGATCTACAGTTAGAGGGTTCACGGAAATAGATTATACTTATCTTTATTTATTAGTAGCAAGGCTACTCTATTACTAGGATAATTCTGAATTTAACGGTTAATCTTCATCGATATATTTTTCTTCTACAGCTAGAGGGTTTACTGAAACAAAGTTACATATTTACACTTATTTATTAGTAGCGAAGCTACTCTATTACTAGGATATTTCTACCGGTTAATCTTTATAGATATCTCTTTCTTCTACAGCTGAAATAAAGTTATATACAAGAATCTTTTAGAAGAGAAACTACTCCATAACTAGAAAATTTCGTACTGAGGAATCTTTATCGATATCTCTTTCTTCTACAGCAAGAGGGTTCACTGAAAAAATGTTGTTTACATTTATTTATTAGTAGCAAAGCTATTCTATAATTAGGGGATTTCGTACTTTCGATAGCCCTTTCTTCTACAGCTAGAGGATTCACCTTTTATTTATTATTGGCGACGCTACTCTATTACTAGTGTGTTTCTGAATTCACCGCTTAATCTTTATCGATATCTCTTTCTTCTACAGCTAGAGGATTTACTTAAATAAATTAATATATTTACATTTATTTATTAGTAACGAGCTACTCTATTACTAGAATGTTTCTGAATATGTACCGGTTAATCTTTATTAATATCTCTTTCTTCTACAGCTAGAGGGTTCACTGAAATAAAGTTTTTTTTATACATTTTGTTCTTAAAAGCAAAGCTATTCTATAACAAGAGAATTATTTCTGCATTGAGAGCTTTATCGATATCTTTTTTTATTACAGCTGGAGGGGTCAAGGAAACAATTGATTTATAACTTCTTGTATCTCACACCAGATTATCATGTACTTTTATAAAGTGAAACTAGTAGCGGGCTAAAATGTAGCGGCACAGGTTCCCCACCCCTTGGGTAGAGTTACATATAGCTCATGCTTCCTCTATCTATTTTTTACTTTCAATTGCAAACAAATATAAAGAAAAATACATTGATAAGAAGAATGAATTATTGATGAATCCCAGAGTAGGAGGGGATATTGGGCTGTTTATTACACTAGTCCCCAAAGTTTTATGATAATGTTTTCCTATTCGTTGGCTTAACAATTAGTTGGTTCATTAAGTTAAGTGTCCAAATGTTTCTACCACTAATTGTAATATACCACAGGATAATTTTGTGTATCATTATTGTAGATTATACATCAATTTATCGACCATTGTCTTATCCCTTTAGATCCCTGGATGAATCCAGTTTTTAGCATACTCGCACTTCCTTCACTTGGCAATACTATGGCTATCAATCAAAACAACAAATTTAAAAGGTATTGTAATAATATATTTTTAAAAATGATAGACAGTTCGACGGTCTAAGTAAATTATATACTGCTTAGATAATCTACACAAAAAAATTCCAGATGTCTATCTAGCATTGCAGTCGAGAAAGTCTCATTTCCCACACTACGGACCGAGAGGCAATAGGATGAATAGAAAAGTGAATTATAGAGTAATTTGCTACCAAAAGCAGGACTTTAAAAAAGCAGGACATAAACAAGTTCCACATGCAAATGGATGATTATGATAACATGAAAACACAAAAAAATATGACATTGAAAAATAAAAAGAAATAGATGTTACAAACACTGCTCATAAATCTACCAAATTATTATTTTAAATTATACAGCCATGCTGCTTTGGAATAAAGCAGTGTTCCAAAAGGAATGGTTAAAGTGTTCATTCTATTTTTTAAACCTTCAAATTTTGTGAAATATTTTCTAATAAGATACAAAGTTACTTTATAATATTAAAATATTCATAAAACAATTATTTTAGAATGTTAGGAATATTGTGTGAACACTTGAGCTTCAATAAATTTAAATATTCCGGTCCCTACTTCATACTTACAAACACATTCAAATATAGGATGATTCATGATAAATAAGGATGACAACATCCATAAAAGCGATTCTTTCAAATGAACATTAACACTTGTAGATTCTCAGAACTGATTAATCATAATATAAAATATAAAAGTCGAAAAAAAATTGTAAGTAAATTTGTTAAAAACTGCTGAAATACAGGATAATGTTTAAGGACATTCTTACATTTTTAGGACTTGATTATAGAGATAATTCGCTTATAACATTTTGCTTTGTTGTCCTATGAATCAGTATTTTAAAAAATCAGACCAATCGGACAATAATATCACATACAAATTTGTTGTTAAAAGAGGTTAAAAATCTACATGTTTAAAATGGACGTACGGAAATTCTTGTAATGATTACAGAGTTGCTACGCTTTCTAAAGTGTTCCTAACTACTACAGGAATCATCATGCAAAGTATGAAATGTTTTTTTTTTAATTTTTTAATGTGCTTCATGTGGAGCAAATTGTTCCGGAAGTTTTTTTGGGTTCACCCTGTACTTACAATTACGATCACAATAATACACAGACACGCTCTCACACACACACACACACAGGCAAAGCTCTGGGTTTAAGATCAACGGTAAATGGAGTGAAATAATCTTTGTGAATTTATTTTCTACCTTCTATACTATTTCTTTTAATAGTTTGTTTGGATTGCCTCTTTTATGTGTGTCACAATGTGTCCCATTAATCAGTCTTTTTACACAAGGACAATAAAATCCAAATTTTTTGAGAAAGGTCTTATAAAATCTGAAAATAACCGTTTTAGTGTCAATTAAGAAAAAAAAATTATGTTGACTTTGACATAAAATTGAAATCCACTTCCACATTGAAATCCTTTATATATTTTCCAGAGCTGAATCTTTAAATCATTTTGGTGGTGCGCCAAATCGGGGTGCGCCGAATTTTAGCCAATCGCAGCACACCATTATATGATATGCCGCGCTGTGATTGGCTGAAATTCGGCGCACCCCGATTTAGCACACCACCAAAATGATTTAAAGATTCAGCTCAGAATCCACTGACGAATTTATGTCACCTTGATATCAACATAACGTTCGATAATAAATTAATTATCTAAATATGTCTTTAATGGCTTTACTTAGAAATTTCATTCCTTTTCTTGATATTCCATCACTGAATTACTTTTAAAAAGGGAAAAATATGTCTGTTATTGGTAATAAGAAAGTGTTGATATCATTAGATGCAATGCTATTCTCCCACAGAACATGATAGAACGATAAATAGTACTTCATGCATTGTATTCAATGTATATTGCCTATAGTTCTAAATGATTTAAGCTACAAAATTTTCTATAAGAGTAATTTATGTGTAGTGTCTTTACTTCTAGTTGACTAGAGCAACATAATTAGTTACATAGCACTATATCTATAGTATTCTATGTGTAGTGTCTTTACTTCTAGTTGACTAGAACAACATAATTAGTTACCTAGCACTACATCTCTAGTATTCTATGTTATGTGTCTTTACTTCTAGTTGACTAGAGCAACATAATTAGTTACATAGCACTATATCTATAATATTTTATGTGTAGTGTCTTTATTTCTAGTTGACTACAGTAACATAATTAGTTATCTAGCCCTATATCTATAGTATTCTATGTGTAGTGTCTTTACTTTTAGTTGACTAGAGCAACATAACTAATTACCTGGCCTACATCTATAGTATTCTATGTGTAGTGTCTTTTCTTCTAGTTGACCTGAGAAAAATTATTAGTTACCTAGTACTACATCTATAGTATTCTATGTGAAGTGTCTTTACTTCTAGATGACTAGAGCAACATAATAGTTACCTGGCTCTACATCTGTAGTATTCTATGTGTAGTGTCTTTACTTCTAGTTGACTAGAGCAACATAATTAGTTACCTAGTCCTTCATCTATAGTATTCTATGTGTAGTGTCTTTACTTCTAGTTGACTAGAACAACATAATTAGTTACCTCGCACTACATCTATAGTATTCTATGTTATGTGTCTTTACTTCTAGTTGACTAGAGCAACATAATTAGTTACCTAGTCCTTCATCTATAGTATTCTATGTGTAGTGTCTTTACTTCTAGTTAAATAGAGCAACATAATTAGTTAACTGGCTCTACATCTATAATATTCTATGTGTAGTGTCTTTACTTCTAGTTAAATAGAGCAACATAATTAGTTACCTAGTCCTTCATCTATAGTATTCTATGTGTAGTGTCTTTACTTCTAGTTGACTAGAGCAACATAATTAGTTACCTAGCACTATATCTATAGTATTCTATGTGTAGTGTCTTCACTTCTAGTTGACTAGAGCAACATAATTAGTTACCTAGCACTATATCTATTGTAGATTCAATTTGCATTGTCTTTACTTCTAGTTGACTAGAGCAACATAATTAGTTACCTAGCACTATATCTATTGTACATTCAATTTGCATTGTCTTTACTTCTAGTTGACTAGAGCAACATAATTAGTTACCTAGCACTATATCTATAGTATTCTATGTGTAGTGTCTTCACTTCTAGTTGACTAGAGCAACATAATTAGTTACCTAGCACTATATCTATTGTAGATTCAATTTGCATTGTCTTTACTTCTAGTTGACTAGAGCAACATAATTAGTTACCTAGCACTATATCTATTGTACATTCAATTTGCATTGTCTTTACTTTTAGTTGACTAGAGCAACATAATTAGTTACCTGGTACTACATCTATAGTATTCTATGTGTATTGCCTTTACTTCTAGCGGTCTAGAGCACTATAATTAGTTACCTAGTACTACATCTATAGTATTCTATGTGTAGTGTCTTTACTTCTAGTGGTCTAGAGCACCATAATTAGTTACCTAGCACTACATGTATAGTATTCTATGTGTAGTGTCTTTACTTCTAATTGACTATAGCAACATAATTAGGTACCTAGCACTACATCTATAGTATTCTATGTGTAGTGTCTTTACTTCTAGTTAACTATAGCAACATAATTAGTTACCTGGCACTACATCTATAGTATTCTATGTGTAGTGTCTTTACTTCTAGTTAACTATAGCAACATAATTAGTTACCTAGCCCTATATCTATAGTATTCTATGTGTAGTGTCTTTGTGGTAAGCCGAACGTTTCAGCTCACAGGGTTGCGAGTTCGAGTCCAACGAGCCTTAGCCTTGAATTATTCTACCAAAACAAACTAGCAGGATTTAGTCATACAGAAATTATATATTTAACTGCATAATATTTACAATGAATGTTTACTATATATATACAACAGATTATAACAATGGTTAGGTTTGAAGGGGGTGTGGGACGCAAGGGCTTAGCTCCCGGCGGTAGACAGGCTGTGGGGGCAGCTGTGGTAAAAGGGGAGGCAGCGCCTCCCGGTTGTATAATTGCGTGAGGGGCGCGTGATAGCTGCGTGTTTGAGCCCCTCCCCACATTTAGGCAGGCCAGTTTGACCGTTGGATAGCGGGGTCACCATCGGTCATGAGATAAATGGTGATATAATGGGATTAGTGCAGAGGGCTTGTTATGATAAGTCACAGCGTAGCAATTCTGTAAACTGCCTGTCCGTCTGGTTGCCGTATTACCACAACCTCCCCTTCAAGGGTTGCGGGGCTCTCGAGCCACCAGGCCTTGAACCTGGGGATACGACAACCTATGTCTGCGCAGGACAGGCTCTTCCTGGGGCACAGCTCGGTGGAGGACAGCTCTGGCTATGCAGGCTCCGCGGGACACTCGCTGCTCTGTCTGGCTGTGGTTGGATATCAGCATTGTCAACTCCCGGTTGGCTTCCAGCCGTGGGTTAGCAACGGCCAGGCCCCGTCGTTGGAAGTTTTGCCTTGTCTGCAGAACTAACTCTGTCTCGGCTGGTAACTGGACACGGAGGCCTAGGCTAACTCTGGAGGCTCCCAAGGGGGGAATAACGATGGAGGAAGGCGCATAAAATTCCATGGGGGCGCCTGCTTGGTCCAGGATACTGGGCCTCCTAGCTCCTACTCGGATGGGGATGGCTGTCATCAACAGGGGGCACATTGCTTCAGCTTCGTCCTCTGGGGCCGCATCTTCCATCGCAGTGGCCGCCTCTCCTCCTGCAGGCTCGCTGCTGGCCGGCAGGTTCTCCATGTCCGTATCAGGGTTCCAGATGGCATCTCTGGGTGGCTCTGGAGCTGGCGGCGGCGGCGGTGGTTCGTTGGGTTGATGCTGCAGGTTCTCTTCTACCGGGTCACGATCCTGGCCGCTAGGCTGTGGGGCGGCTGCGGCTGGCTGGTACACTGGGAACTGTCCTGGGTCACTAACTGGCGGCGCCGCAGCTCCGACCGGCAGCTCGGTGGCATCCTCGTCGCCGTCCAGGTCGCCTTGAATGTCTGTGGGAATCTGATGGGCAGTTACATCTCCAGTGTATTTGCGCAGTCGGCCTACATGCGCGGTGACTTCCGAGATCCTGGCTGTTGGAGAGGCAGGTTTGATGACATAATGGACGTCTGTAGCTTGCCGCACTATCTTCCAGGGGCCAGTCCATCTCTTGGTAATCTTGGCTGCCTTCCCTGGCACCAGGCGGGGGGCCAGGTACCAGACCAAGTCTCCAACCTCGTACTTGGCCGTGCCTTCGTAGGCTGCCGCGCTCCTCCGGATGGTTCCCTCCTCTCGCTGCTGGATGGCGTCGTACACTGCATGGTAGCGTTGCAGGAGAGCTTGGACGTTGGCTGGAACCGAGGCATACTCTGTGTCTGGCAGCCGGAGCACCATGTCCACCGGAAGTTTGGCCTCTCTCCAAAAGTAGGCCAGGAACGGGGTCACGCCCGAGGATCTGCAGGCCTTGGTATTGTAGGCGAAGGCAATGGCAGGCAAGTGTGGCTCCCAGTTGTTGTCGTCTCTGTCTAGGAACAGGCGCATGCCTGTGTTGAGCGTCCGATGGAACCTCTCCACTCGGTTGGACTGCGGGTTGTAGGGCGGTGGATGTGTCAGGCCAATTTCAAGCTTGGAGGCCAGCTCCTTGAATACCTGGCCGGTAAACTCCATCCCGTTGTCGGAGTGGATCTTCAGGGGGCATCCGAACGTGGCCAGGTGGCGGTGCAGCAGGGCTTCAGCCACCGTGAGGGTGCGCTTGTTGGGGATGGCGTAGAGGCTGACAAACCGGCTGAACCCATCTTGACAGGTGAGGATATAGCGGTTTCCCGCTGGAGTCTCTGGCAGCGGCCCCACCAGGTCAATAAACAGGACTTGCTGTGGATACCCCTGGCGGGAGGGCACATGTATTCCTAGCTTCAACCTTTCCTTGGTAACCTTCTGGACACACTCAGGACAAGTCTGAACCATCAGGCGGACGTCACGGGACAGGTTGGGCCACCAGAAATGCATGGCGACGCGGGCAATAGTAGCGTCCATTCCAAAGTGCCCGGCCATGGGGGTCCCATGGGCTAAAAAGAACGCGTCCTGCTGGAGGGCCGAAGGCAGCAGGTATCTTGTTCTTTCTCCTGTCAGGGTCTGGTCAGTGGTGGTGAGGCAGTCATGCTCGTAAAGTCCCAGGGCTGCGAAGCGGCTGGCGTACTGCTGCTTGTCTTGTTCCTTGCCGCGCAGCTCAGCCTTAGTTGGGGCTTTGCCATCGGCCACCCACTGGCGGACACAGAGCAGGAGAGGGTCCTGTGTCTGGGCTTCTAACACTCTAGCCGGGTCCAGTCGTGCGGCAGGGGGCCGGCCAGCTGCGGACTCCCCTAGCTGGCAGAGGGTGTGGATGTACTCAGCTTGCTCTGCTAATTCTTCAGCGGTAGCTGTCGGCATGTTGTCGTCCTCGCGGCTGAGGGCGTCGGCGTTGGTGTTCTGGGTGCCAGGACGGTGGCAGACAGTGAAATCTAGGGCCGCTAGCTCCTCCTGCCAGCGAGCCACCATCCCTGTGGATGTGTTCAGCGACTTCATCTGGAGCAAGGCTGAGGAATCAGTGTTGATCTGGAAGCTGCGGTAGGACAAGATGCCGTGAAATTTCCGAATTCCATACATAATGGCGGCCATCTCTCCCTTCCAGGACGGGTAGCGAGTCTCGGGGTCGGTTGTCTTGCGCCCCACGGCGGCAATCAGCCTCTCCTTGCCGTCCTGGCATTGACTCAGGATGGCAGAGATGGCGCGGCTGCTGAAGTCTGTGGTGAGCTGGAACACCGCTGGCAAGTCAAACCTAGGCGGCGCTCGGATGGGGGCTTGGCGGAACTTGTCCTTGAGCTGTAGCAGCTGGGCTTCCATCTCAGGCGTCCAGGCCAGGGTCTTGGCCGTTTTCTGCCAATTCATCTCGTAGGTGAGGTCGGCATACTCTGGGATGAACAGGCGGTAGTATCCAAAGAACCCCAGGAGCGCCAGCAAATCCTTGGGGGTGCTGGGGGCCGGTCAGTCCAGGATACGGTCAATATAATCCTCTTGCATGGCTATCCCCTCACGGCTGAGGGTGTGGCCCAGATAATCCACCTTTGCTCGAAACAGCTTGGTCTTGGCTGGCTTGAGGCGGATTCCTCCCCTGCGGTGGGCTTCCAAGACTTCCCGGAGCCTAGCCAGGTGGGCCCAGGTATCCTGGTGAAAGGTCAGGACGTCGTCAAGATATGACTGGAGGTTGGCCGTACCTAATGGGTTTAGGACCCCTGCAATAAATCTGGAGTAGACAGACGGTGCTGTAGCAAGGCCAAAGGGCATCCTTTTCCATTGGTACAAGCCCCTGGGGGTGGTGAAGGCGGTGCAGGGCCTGCTGTCCTCGGACACACGGATGGTGTAGTACGCTGCCACCGCGTCTAAGGCACTATAGACGCGGTGTCCTCCCGCTCGTTCTACCAACTGCTGGATCCTGGGCAAGGGGTAGCTGTCCAGTTCCAGGCACTTGTTGAGGGCTCTGTAGTCGACGGCCCAGCGGGTGCTCCCGTCCTTCTTCTTGATGGGCACCAGGGGGCTACTCCAGGCGGAGTCTGAAGGCTCTATGACTCCCTCTTGTAGCCAGGTGTCCAGTTGCTTCTCCAGCTCAGCCTCCTGCCGCGGGTTCAGATCCCTAAATCTCTGGCGGATCGGCTGGGTCCCTGGCTTGAGGCGCAGCTGCAGCTCTACTACGTCAGTGCAGCCGGGGGTAGAGTTGGAGAAGACGTCCCTGTACTCTGATAACATGGTCCAGACCTCCTTCTTGAGCAGGGGGTCCTTGCGCAGGAACTCGTTCTCCTCCATCTCAAGGGCCTCCCACAGCTCCTGCATATCTGGGGGCTCAACAGGCTCTTGGAACGAGTGGATACGAGGGGGAGGCTTATCAGAAACCTCTAAAATGTCAGGCTTGACCAGCTCTCCAGCCACGGGGAGGCCAGCGTCCAGCAGGAGGGGCGTCTCCCCTTCATTTACCACCAGCACTCGGAACACGCTGGCGGAGCCAGGCCTGTGGGCATACAGGCCTTCTGGGATGACAAGATCCTCCCCAAACCTCTGTTCTGGGGCAGCTAGTTGGATGGCATCCTTAGTACGGTGCCCCACTAATTCAACAGGGACAGCCATGACGCCGCGGCCAGGCAAGACCACCCGCTTGGCCGTGCGGAGTTGGGGTGGTTGGCCATCAGTGGGAGTGACAGCGCTTAGCCTATACGTGGCTGGCACGGGGCCAGCTTTGGCTCCGGGACCCACCGGCCGCGACTTGACGGGCTCGGCCTCGGGAGGGGTTAGCGTGTCGGAGCCAGGTGTGGCTCCGAGGGCGTCCGGCCACGATTTGACGGGCTCGGCGCTGGGAGAGGCCGGAGCGCTGGGACCAGCCTGGGCTCCGTGGGCGTCCGGCCGCGACTTGACGGGCTCGGCGCTAGGAGAGGCTGAGGCAGCGGAGCCATGCGTGGCTCCGGAGGCGGCCGGCCACGACTTGACGGGCACGGCGCCGGGAGAGGCTGATTCCTGGGAGTTGAGTGTGGCTCCGGGTGCATCAGACCGCGACTTGACGGGTCTGGACTCGGACTCGGCTGGCTGAATGACTGGGGGTCCCAGGTAGAGGGGGCCAGGTGGACACGGCTGGCCGTTGATGAAGGTGTTGGCGGAGAAGATCGGTTCTGGAGGGCTGGCAATCTCAGGAAACGTCGTTGGCAGGTTCTCCAGCAGCACCTTGGGCACTGGGGGCAACCCCAGGATTTGGGTGTTGTCTGGAATCAACATGCGTTGCACGCCCATTGCGTGCATGAGGTGTTCAGAAATTACAGCAGACCCTGGTACACGGTTGCCAGAATCGACCATGGCATCAACCTGTACATGCTGGGCAGGGTCAGGAGTGGGAAACCTCACCCTGATATGGCAGGGGAAGTGGAGGTCCTGCCCTTGAGACAAGGGGGCCTCCCGTTCGGCTGGGGTTGGCAGAAACTTCGGTGGTGGCCTAACCGCAGCTATGGTGGTATCGCTTACCATGGTGGCTTAGACTGTAGCTTCGAATCACTAGAGCTTATCAATTATCACTGGGTCAACAATTTTATATTTCTTTTTATCACTTGGTTGACATTTATACACACTTATGTGTTGTTATCACTAGGAGCTCTAGGTGTGATTCTGGAAGCACTGGCAGCAGGGAATGTCCGTCCTGCAAGGTTCAGAGGGGTAACGGCGGCAGGGAATGTCCCGTCCTGCAGCGCCGCTGGTTCGAATCCCGAAAGATGGCGGCAGGGAATGGCCCGTCCTACAGCGCCTCGGGTTCGAATCCTGGAAGGCAGCGGCAGGGAATGTCCCGTCCTGCCGTGCCTGTGGCTCAAATTCTGCTATCCGTCGCAGTGGTAGGCCTTACTTGTGTGCTGAAGCTTCGCAGCCACACATTGCCTTCTCAGGGAGACCAGCACCTAGCTGTCCGTCTCGTAGGTTTGGCCTGGGTGTCCTGGGGCTTGTCCCAGCTACACTTGCCAATTTAGACTCAGTTCTGTAGCCGTTTGAGCTAAATTATCCGATTACCGTGGCTGCGCACCTAGCGCTACTCCTACACGGTACGGAAAAAGCGTCTTAACTGGCGCTTTTAGCAGGCTAAATCTGCTTGCCGTAGGCCAAAGGCCCACATATTGCGTTCAAAATGATGGAAATTCGACCTAAAAAGGCCGTCTCACGGGTCAGTTGGCTTCTCAGTTGGCGGCTGATTGTCCCCTTACTTGCCAAAGGGTCCAATCAGAGGTAGAATAGGCTAATTTCTGTAAGGCTCGATTGAAACACGCTGACACCAAGATGTGGTAAGCCGAACGTTTCAGCTCACAGGGTTGCGAGTTCGAGTCCAACGAGCCTTAGCCTTGAATTATTCTACCAAAACAAACTAGCAGGATTTAGTCATACAGAAATTATATATTTAACTGCATAATATTTACAATGAATGTTTACTATATATATACAACAGATTATAACAATGGTTAGGTTTGAAGGGGGTGTGGGACGCAAGGGCTTAGCTCCCGGCGGTAGACAGGCTGTGGGGGCAGCTGTGGTAAAAGGGGAGGCAGCGCCTCCCGGTTGTATAATTGCGTGAGGGGCGCGTGATAGCTGCGTGTTTGAGCCCCTCCCCACATTTAGGCAGGCCAGTTTGACCGCTGGATAGCGGGGTCACCATCGGTCATGAGATAAATGGTGATATAATGGGATTAGTGCAGAGGGCTTGTTATGATAAGTCACAGCGTAGCAATTCTGTAAACTGCCTGTCCGTCTGGTTGCCGTATTACCACATCTTTACTTCTAGTGGACTAGAGCAACATAATTAGTAACATAGCACTTCATCTATAGTATTCTATGTGTATTGTCTTTACTTCTAGTGGACTAGAGCAACATAATTAGGAAGAAAACAGATAATGATAATGGCTTAATATTTATTTCTGCGCTAATGGCTTGATAATTGTTTTCTGTTTCCAGAGCAGCCTTAAGGTCATTAAAGAAAGTGTTGTAACAAGGATAAATGTTATCAAAGTAGGCATGTCCTTAATTGGACATAGCCGTACAGACCTTTTGGGTGAATACTTTGTTTTAGAAAAATAATCATGTTTTGAAGGTAGCTTTTTTTATTTAACTGCATACAAACTAATAAACTAAATTTAACATTAGGGTGGGTTCATATCGGAATTAGACAAAGCGGGGATATGCAACAGATAAAATTAACCTTAAAAACATTTCTGACCGAAAAAGAATTTCAAAAAATTGAGTTTTAGAACACGACCACTTAAAAATATAATTCATTACTTATTAGTATGCAAAGACGACATTCAAAAAAAATTTGAATCAGAACTATGGCTTCATGGTGCTCCCTGGAAAGGCCTTGAGGAGCTGAATCAGGAACTTTTGTCCGTTTCAAAATATCTCGTTCCTAGCCTTAGAAATCACTAAAAAAACAAAAAATTTTAAGGTTTATTGAGAATTGTCCAATTTGTAGAGGTTTTTTAGATTTTCTCAGGCTAGGAACGAGATTTTTTGAAACGGACAAAAGTTCCTGACTCAGCTCCTCATGGCATTTCCAGAGAGCACCAAGAAGCCATAGTTCTGATTCAATAAATTTTTGACTCCCATTTACAAATAGCTATACAATTGAATGTCTGGTCGCCAGCGGTTTTAAGACTTAGGATAAATTTTAAATCATCCAGAGGTGTATTATATCTATATAAATTGAGTGCAGATCCCCGCTTTGGCCTCAGAAAAAAAATGTCCAAAATCGACCCACCCTATTTAACATAGATGGATACATATGAAGGCCAACGAAAGTTCTTCTAAAAATATAAATAACAATATCCCAAAAAACGAATACAAAATTTTTTATTAATAAATCATCAAGCGAAATAGTAATAATAACAGTATGTTTGCTTTGATCACAAGACAAAAAATATAGAAAACATAAAGAAGAGTCAACAAAAATGCTGATTTTCAAAGTAAATGGTTTATTTTCTATACACGAATGTCTGTAGACAATAAGAAAATTAATTACATTATTATTACACTTGAAATACTCTTTTTTCGGGCAATTACAGGCTTGATCTAAAATTTAGACCAAAAAAGTTGTTATCATGCAAAGAGATTCTATGATAAAATAAAAAAAAATGTTTGATGTTGCAAAACTAATATTACATAATATATTCATAAGAAAACAATAATAGAATTGTAACCAGATATATAAAGTCAGAGAGAGAGATGTTTCATCCAACAATATATTTCTCCTTTCACTTTTGCATCTTTTTTCTGGTATGACTATATTTCTAATCTATATAAATAGTCTAGAAGCTGCCTGGGACCAATACTAAGCATCCTTATAAGTTATTGATTTATTGGACATTTAAACAGATGATTCAATCATACAAGTAGTTTTTTTAATAGTTATAGAATTATATAAAACTAAATGGATTTCAGTGTGTTTGTATCAAGAGATCTCGCTAACCGCTGAACCGATATGGTTCTTCTTTTGAATGTAGCTTCTCATGGGTCCTCGGAGGCCTCTAGGGGCGTATCCGGTAGTCTATCATAATTTACTTTCCATTTCACATTTAATATGTTTTATATTCTTTTTTTCTTTTCGTATTCCTTAAAAAGGGGCTTCAGGAATTTTGGTCAAGATAGTACTCCTGTAGCTCCTGGTGCATATCATGAAAATTTTCCTTCTTTTCCACCAATTTATACTTAGCTAATAATTAAACTCTTAGTCTATATTATTTTACTTTTTGTATGAGATTAAACATCATAATGTAAACTCTAAATTGTCGATAGATAGCAGCAATTTAGAGTATTGTATGTGCTATCTCCTAATCTAGGGGGTACCTTGCAGCACCAAATAAACATTATTATTATTATTATCACTATTTCATTATTGATTTCAATAAGAAGATGCAAATATGCTATAGTTGTTTTAAAGTGGCTGAGTTAAGGCAACACACTTTTTTTTCAGTTGCTTTATCTCTCTCTCTCTATGATATTAGTAATGGAAGATAAAGGGGAAAACAAGAGAGATATTTAGGAACAAGATAAAGGGAAGGAGGAAAGATATTCTATGATTATGACTGTGTGTATGCATGTATGTTTGTTTATGTGTATGCAGCCTAATGATGTTAAGTAAATTTGTGTATATAATGATGGCTGTGTAAATGGTGCATGCTAAACCTTAATTTTCTTCTACACAGGCGTATTTGGATTGTTCAATAAAGGAAAAGAGGGCTTTGAAAATTTAAAAATCAATTTATAAACTTTTGATAGAGGTTTTATATTAGAATAGTCAATCATTTTTATATGACGTTATTCATGATTTTTGGCCAAAAGTTTTAAAGTTTTCACCATTTTTTTATGGGCACTATAAAGAGCTGAAAACAATTTAAAATTATATCAGTTATACTGATGAAGAATTTAAAGTATAATGCTAGAACAGGCGGATAAAGTAAATAGTAGAGTATTGTTTTATTCCATAGAATCTCTGAAACTATCTTTAATAGCAACAGAGTAAATCGGGGTTTCGAAAAATTTCGAACTTACACACTCATATTTGTGAAAAAAAGTGGTAGGTACAACTACACATATTAAACATTTTAACAAAATCCTCTTCAAGTTTTTATGTTTTAAATGTTATTTCTAAAAAAAAATATGTCTCTCCGTATTTGCTTTTTATATGTTTATTTACATTTAGTTTATTGTGTATATGAGATTCTTAGGAACTATCCTTTATTTTGCAATAATAGCAAACTTCTTAACTTTATTGTGTTTTTTTCCTGTACCTGTAAAAATGTTTTTTTTGTTAGGTAAGCTTCTAGCTATGACTTTTTTAGTAAATCGTCCTCATGAGAAGTATGCTAGGCTTTTGACAGTAAAAGTAGCCTATTTATAGTACCTTTAAAAAATACGTCATACAATACAAATGACCAATGATAGGCCTAAAACAGACTAAATTACCAATTGCAGGCCAGTACACATTTTAATTGACCAATATAAGGCCAAAATGACGTCATTTTTTATAGGCACTATAAACAACTTCTCGAATAATTTCTTATATTAGCAATTAAAGAAACATTTCACATAGTTTAATTTAGATGACAATGTTAGGGCTCTAAGATAAAAGGGGGGTTGTTTTTTAATGGTCCAATTTTTAAATAAAGAAATGTATCAATTGTTTGCTTTTATTCTTCTGCAACAAGTTAAGAAAAGGCTAGACAAACAGACAAATAGAACAAACACAATTTTAAAAAGGATGACAATGTTCATAAAAACAGAAGCTAAAAAATTTTTTGTTTCTTGCGCCGCTGAGACTCTAATATCTAAGGTCGGATCAGTAAACCAACCAATCTTTGATAGGATGTACCTATCTTATTTTGATACAATCCCCCATAAATCAGGACTTCCCTGATAATTTCGATTTTGTATCAGTAAAATTTTACTATTCACACAAACAATCCTGATTCAGATAATGCTATCATATAAAGCAGTAAGGTTTTTTTTTGTCTGTAGCTTGAGATATCTATAACTATTAAACCGATGAAGAGTCTTTTAATCGGTTCCTGGATGGTTTTATGTTATCTAATTCTCATATCAAAGTTTTGGTTTTAAGCTATTTTCTTACCTATTTACTACTCTGGGCTTTACTTAGAACTAATCGAGTACAATGTGAATGTAAAACACTCTTGTAACTAAGTGTAGAAAAGTTTTACTTTTAAAAAAAAAGAGTAAAGAGGAGTTTTGTAATGCAAGATTATTTTGTGTGTCTAGCTTTTGTATTATTTATGATAAACTAAAAAGAATAAACATAAAGGAGTAAGTTAGTCTTTGATAATGTACCTTATTTTCTTTTCTTTTGATTTGATTTAAATACTGGATTAAACAAGATTTTTTTATCAAGCAACTTTTTAAAATCTTAATGCGTTGAAGGATGTGTATGTATTTCTGTAACCTGAATTGATTCTAGTTATAAAGAAGCATATTTCATGTTGTGGGATAGTTTTTGCCATAATTTTTGCGAAAGGCAAGCTACACATGAGAAATTGACCCTAGAAAAATTTAATATTTAAAAAAAAAATTAAATGGCAAGGGACTAAACATTTCCTCTTGTGGCAAGTGAGGCAAGAATAGTTATTTCTCGCATCGTATTATAAACGGCTTTCCGCGGATATAGAATGTACAATTATAAGATTAAAACCAGTTTTTTAGCCCCTAGGTGCCGTAGGCACGGGCTAAAAAAACTGGTTTTAATCTTATAATTGTACATTTCTATATTCGTAGAAAGCTGGATATAATACGATGCTAGACATAGTTTTTTCGTATGGATGAGAACCGGTTCCTATCCACCGGATTCGAATGAATACGAGAAACCAATTTAAAATGTAGATTTTTCCTCAATAAGTGTTGGGTTTTCTTTAAAACTTATAAAAAAATTATTTGGTGAACAATCAATTATATAGAGATTTGTCATATTTCAATACAAATAAAATTAATAAAAAAAGTGTTAATAGAAAAAAACTGTTCACTCTCTTATTGAAGTCTATTTCATATTCCAAACATACAGGCCCTGACACAATCCCTAGTTGGACATGCATTAATATGTAAAGCAAATAAATGCAGCAATTGTTTTGCACGCATGTAAACTGGGAGGGTAATTTTTCAGGGAGGGAGGGGACTGATTATTACATTAGTCCCCAAAGTTCTACAATAATGTTTTCTTATTCCTTGGCTTAACAACTTTAGGGACTTTTACTGAATTTTGATTGGTTTGTTCAAACATTTTAACCGCTATTCTTTATCTACAGAAGGGGTAATTTTGTGTGCCATTAATAGGGATATACATTAATATAACGGCCATTGTCTTATCCATTTAGGTTCCTGGTAGTTTGTTCAGGGAGGGTAGGAATATTGGACTGAATTTTATATTGGTCCCAGATTTTGTTGGGGATTTAAGAGGGTTTCATTATTTTAAATGTTGGAGTTGTCATGAGGGGGATTTTGGGATGTCATAATTGGAGTAAACACTGAACCCATGTATTAAAATAAGGAAAATTAAGACGCTGTGAAATAATGAATAAAACTACAAAAAAGGGTCATAACTTGCAGCTACAAAAACCTTAAATGTTAATTTATTCATATAAGCCCTTCCATTTTAAAACAACCCTATTAAGCTTAGTAGCGGTTATTATACCGACAAAAGACTTAAAAAGTCATGATATTAATGAATAAAAATGTAAATATAGTATTATATATTTTTTCTAATTGTATATTAATGGTAACTTTTTTTAGAAGCCATACAATCGACATAAACCATTAGAAATATATGTCAATATAATACTTCCAAGTCCAACAAGGAAGTTCTTTTGAGAGTGAGTGCATTTATTTACAATTTGTTCATGCGCAAATAATTTGTCTTTTACAGTGCTAGAACAGTTACGGATATGAAAATACATCAACTTAAATTTTTACTTTTATCAATAACATGGTGTAGTCTGATTTATTTTTGTGAAGTATCTATAATAAGAAGAGCAATGTTTGTCTATCTGTCTTTCAGTTTGAAGCTTAAGATCAAAGTAACTGCTGAACCGACAGGGTTGCGCTTCTCAAGGAATATACTAGTCTTACAGTGGTTTTAAGGTATTTGAGGTGGGCAGTGGGAAAACCCCACCTCCCAAGTAAAAAGATCCTCCCTTCTAATTACTTTTTTACAAAAATAGATTTGGGGAATTGGTGGAAGTTAGTATAGGCCAGAATATTCTATTGTAAATACTGTTTTAATTCTATATAGTGTACTCTAGTAAAATATAATTTTCAAAACCCTAACTAAATTGTATAGGTTTGAATATTCTATGGTATTCCATGTTTTCTATTAATAACTAGTACAATTTAGTGTAGTTATTCAATTTAACTTTCAATATCCTAACTGTATAGTATAGGCTTGTATATTTTATAGTAGTCTCTGTTTTATATTCATAACTAGCGTATTCTAGTGTTATAGTTCAAAAAAACTTTCAATGTCCTAAATGTCCTAGTCCCTGTTTTCTATTCATTACTAGTGTAACACAGTATAGTTGTACAATATGGCTTTCAACATCCTAACTATAAAGTATAGTCTTGATCATTCTATAGTAATCCATGTTTTATATTAATAATAGGGTAGTCAAGTGTATTTGTTCAATATAACTTTCAATATCCTAACTGTATAGTATAGTCTTGAATTTTCTATTTATAAGAACTTTCAACATCCTAACTGTATAGTATAGGCTTGAATATTCTCTAGTAGTCCCTGTTTTCTCTTTTTAAATAGTATAGTCTAATGTAGTTATTTATAAGAACTTTCAATATCCTAACTGTATAGTATAGGCTTGAATATTCTCTAGTAGTCCCTGTTTTCTCTTTTTAAATAGTGCAGTCTAATGTAGTTATTTATAAGAACTTTCAATATCCTAACTGTATAGTATAGGCTTGAATATTCTCTAGTAGTCCCTGTTTTCTCTTTTTAAATAGTGTAGTCTAATGTAGTTATTTATAAGAACTTTCAATACCCTAACTGTATAGTATAGGCTTGAATATTCTCTAGTAGTCCCTGTATTCATAAATAAATTAATTACAAGCCTAGTATAGTGTTGTATAGTGTAGTGCACCACTAAACCAGAATACAGTTGGTTTTAGATGCATTTCCAGGGCTATATGGATCATGGATCCAGGATTTTATATCTGATCAGGAAAAATTTTTCTATTATTAAGATCGATATATGACTTTTCAAAAAGACAATGTTTTATATGATATAATTATCCTATTCACTTAATTTTTGAAATGTGGATTCCTATGACAATAAATGTATAAGATGTATAATCCAGACAATAACCTTTCCTAAGAGGCAGATACACTTTTTGTCTGCTAGCAAACTGCTTTATATTCTTTGGTAGGGACTCAGCCGTGTATATTTTCGACGATATTACCTGATTTCAATGACCCAATACAAGATCGGGACGCCCATTAAGTATAAGGTTGATTTAAAGTATATTATGTGTAACATATCCCTCTAATTCGTGATGCGTTTTAGAGTGTTCAAGGTTCCAAAGCAGTGCAATGTAACCATTTACGACGAGTTACTAGTGTAGAATAACTGTGTACTAGCGGCTTCGCCACTAACCTCTGTGGGTTGTACATTAGGAGAAGAGGGGTAAAAATAGTCAAATCAAGCCCAAGACATATATTAAGCTTTCTGTTTGATAACAACCCTTTTTGTGCAATTGAAAAGCGAAACATCTAGACCAGAACCAATTTGATATACCCAAATTATTCATCTATACAAAAATATAACATTATTCTTACAATCCTACCGTTTAAATTTTTAGTTTGGCTTGTTTATAATCATTATCATTATCAAATTATCATATTGACCTATCCTTAGTGAGGAAGAGGACATTAAATCGTAACATAACGGTACCCAAAGTCTTTTTCGTTGACTAAAAAACTTTGGTACTTTAATTAAATTGACTCAAAATTGGTAGAGTCCAAACTTTTCAATCAATTATTTCAATCTATATATTGAGCATTTATTTATCATCATTTGAGATATATACCAATTTATTATAGTCCATTTTTCTCGTTTTAACAGTTAGGGAGTTGAATCCATTTTTATAAAAGCAGAAACATAATCTATGATTATGGTTTTGACCCTGTAAAACTGTAATCTACCCTTCCACTTTCCCCTCTCTTGGTGAAGATATCTTCAACGCCGATACGATTTTTGAAATGTAAGATTCTACTTTTAATAGAGGCGAAACTGAAATCATACATTCATGTTTACATATCAGCGTATTCATAAACATTGATTTCCTTATTTATATCGACATAATAGTAATGTATCATTCTACTTTCAATAGAGACAAAACTGGAATGATACATTCAAGATAACATATTATATATTTAAATCGACATAGTAGAAATGGTACATATTAAATAGTTTTTTTTTTATATTTTTATTAGTATAAAGTTTTTAAGAAAAAAAGGACCTAAAAATAAAGGTTGCTAACACTTAACAATCAGGCCCATTTCCGAACCTTAATCGTTCAATGCTCCCCCCCCCCTCCACATATCATCTTAGCTCCTATTAGAGTTAGATGGCAAAAAAAATTGTGCATGTTCCCTGTTAAATAATATATTTCCGACTTTAAGTGAGACAAAGTAATTTTTCCTTTACTTCACCCTTTCATTTAACAACTTTATTTTTTAACCCTTTACAGTCGGGCCCCTTGCCGCACCTTAATCGGTCGGGGGGGGGGGGGGGGGGCGTCAACGCCCCCCTAATTATCTCAGTTCCTATTAGAGCTAGAGGGCTAATTTTTTTTGTGCAAGTCCCCTGTTTGATAATGAATTTCCGACCTTTAATAAGTCTAAGTCAATTTTCGCTTCCTTCACCCTTTTATTTAACAACCTTTGTTTTTAGGTCTTTTTTTATTTAAAAATTTCAAACGGCTGTAATTTTCGTATTTTTGAAGCTAGAAGAAAATTTTTTTCCCAGAAAATGTTTATTTTTATGTAAATTTCACATTAGAAATATCAAAATATAAATTTCAGCGGCCGCAGCTGTACTTGGCAGCTGCCAGCCGCCGCAGTCGGCGGTCGGCGGGAAAACGGCGGCGGATCTTCATGAAATTTTAATACGTTATGTAGATATGTAAGAAAAGCTTAAGTTTAAAATTTGAAGTCTCTAAGTCAAAAATTGCGGCCACAGGAGCCTTTTAAAGATTTCTGGAGACCTGGAGGATCAGGACCTGCAGGATCATACCTGGAACCTGAAAGTGACTTGAACACCTGTATTTCATATAAGGATGTACTACTAGAGGATTTTTTAGTATTTTGGTATGATAAAATGCTTTGTTTTAGTCAAAAAAAATATTTTGCTCTTTACCTGGATGACCCTGCCAGGTTTGCTGGCATCCTGTGCCCGCCAGGATGGAGATATTCAAAAAATTTCAACTCTCAGTTATGTGTCATACCCATACTTAAAAAGTCAAGCAGTTTGGGCTCTTTATCTTTCACACACAGAAAATGAGATAGAAAAAACCGGATGGGGGGGCGTTCAACACCCCCCCCCCCCCGACCGTTAAGGGTTAAGGTTAATTAAAATGTTAAATGAATGTAATTTCCTTATTTTTGAAGCTAGAACAATTTTTTCAGAAAATGTTTATCTTAAAGTAAATTTTGTATTAGAAATCTCAAAACATAAATTTTCTTATTCGTTGGCTTAACAACTTTGGGGACTTTTACTGAATTTTGATTGGTTGGTTTAACCACTACTATCTATAATACAAAGTAAAACGATGTCTTTCTGTCTGTCTGTCCGACCATTCGTCTGTCCCTTAAGATCTCGGTAACAACTGAACCGATCGGATTCTACTCTTCAGGGTATATACCTATTGGTCCTGTTGTGGTTTTAAGCTATTTTCTTGGGGGGTGGGACAACCCCAACCCCCCTAAAAATGAAAATCCCCCCCCCAAAAAAAAAATTATGGTGATGCCCAGAAATTATGGGCGCAGCACCAGAATTTTTATTTTTTAAAAAAATTTTTAAAATTTTTTTTTTAAAATTACCACATGGGGCAAAGCTCCTCGAGGCTAGGGGCAAAGCCGCTAGTACTTAATAACATAACCATTCAAAATCCAATAAAAGTCCCCAAAGTTGTTAAGCCAGCCAATAAGAAAACGTTATCGTAAAACTTTGGGGACTAGTGTAATAAACAGTCCATTGTCCACCTCTCTCTCTGCTAGTTCCCAAAGTTTTACAATAACGTTTTCATTTTTGTTTGCTTAACATCTTTGGGGACTTTTACTAAATTTTAATTGGTTAGTTTATTCAGTATAGTGTCAAAACTTTTCAACCACTGATAGCAAATTACAGTAGGGGTATTTTTGGGAATGTACATCCATGTATCAGCTATTGTCTTAAACCCATTAGATCCCTGGTGGCGATAAACTTGAATTAAAGTACCTAGAGGTTTTGAACCAGCTAGAAAGGTAATTTCAGTCCAATGTTCCCTACCTCCCTGGGTACAATAAAAGTTGTCCACAGAGAGGGAAAAATGGACGAAAAATTAAATAAATTCTGTCTATAATAACATGAGAAAACAGAATGAGAAGGACAGTAGCACCCTGTAATAGTTATCAGAAAGTCCTGAATGTTCATTTAAAACATTTGACAAAGCTTTTTATATTAAGAGTTATAACAATATAAATTGATAAGATACATACAAAATGTTATTGCTTTTAAGCGACGTTTTCTACAAAAAGGGTTGGTAGAAGTCTAATGTATGTCTAAAAAAATAACTCTTATGGTTTGCAGGTTTCTATAACTATGTCTTTTTCACTCTCAGCAAAATAAGGGAGGGTTCAAATTTCAGTAGTACCCAAAGGTTTATAAACATTTGTTGGATTCATAAATTTGTTTACTTTTATTTAATCTTAATTGGTTGATGAAAACTGGCATTGTCAAAACTAAACAGCCAAGATTAGTTGTTTATTGCATCTGTTTTTCCAGTTTTGTTAGTCCCGAAGGGGCGAAGGTCCAGTCTAACAAAACTGGTGTTCATATTACAACTTTTTACTTTACAATTTGTAGAAAAATGTCTATAATACATTACAATACATGGTTTCAAGTATGGATTAGACGGGTCTGATCCAGCGGATATTAATTGGTTTCGTAGCCATACTGTAAAATCAAAAAAATCATGGACAGAATGACTGACAGGTAGAAAAGTGAATTTTAGAGTACAATCGCATTTTATTCTTTCTTAGTTAGTATATTTGTATCCAGAGAGGAAGGAGACAATTGACTGCTTATTACAATAGTACTCAAAGTTTTACAATAACGTTTTCTTATTCATTGGCTTTGATTGGTTGATTAAATTGTATTTATAAACGTTGGAACCACTAATTTTTATCTACAGAAGGGGTCATTTAGTGCGTCATCATATATGGGTAATACTAGCCTAACCATGGTAATCTATATGTGATTGAATATTGTTATATGCTTATATAAAACATTATATCTATTGTTGAAGTAATCATGTAACCATTATGTAAAACTAAGTATACCTATAGCCATAGCTACATTTACGTCACAAGTTTAACATACAAACACCTTATTAAACAGACAAGGACTAGATCCTGGTAAATAGTTGTCATTATAACTTGCACTTCTTAAAATCACTCAGTTATTCATTGACTCTTGAACTATTAAGTTCTTCTCCTGGCTTAAAGGTAATGATCTTAGTTAATTTAGCATGCATTGTAGTTTAAATTTAGGTTCCTTAGTACTTAGCATGAATTGTGCCTAGGTCTTATGTTAGAAGCCTAACACTATGCACAATTAGATGCTTTGGACTTAAGGCACTTTCCTGTCCTACACTACTTATATTTATTATCTCTTATCCTGTATATTTTCATACTTAACTGATTCACTTGTAATATAAATACACTTTATAAAACCATTTTCCTTCTTAAGTGCTTCATATACTTATATGATATAGATCAAACATCATAACCAGCCATTTATTCTTAATTTAAAGCAATATAATACCGCGCGTGGGTATTTGTTGAACTGCCACGGGTTCAACCAAATTCGTATTATACTTGTGAGAATAAAAGGAAAAGCATTCTTCACTGACGAGCCGACGCTGAGAATGTCTATGTGTATTGCAGTAAAAGTAGGATTTAAGTAGTACTCATAGAAGAGCGATCTCCATACCGTAAATTTTGGACAAGCGCCCCATTTGCACTACCAATGAATTGTAGAGAAGCATCGCTTTTTTTAAAAGGTTATGTAATTAAAAATGCTCCCACTACATATCAATTTATGGTCTAACAGCAGACCACAGTGAAAACAAATTTTCAAATTTAAACAAACAAATAAGTATTTTTTCTGTTGATTTTTTGGTATCTGTGCATATAAAAGGAAACAGCATTATCCTCTTAGGAATTGTTTATCAATTTTGAAAATTTGGGTACCCCCCCCTAGATATACCACATTTTTCTGGGATCTTGCTGTGTCAAGTATCAACTGTGAGGAATACCAAAGGATGACTCCATGCAAAATTTGAGCCGGATCCGGCCAAAACTGGTCGGGATTTTTATAAAAAAACGTTTTTTCCGGATTTTATGGGGTATCTGTAAATCAAGCCCCCTCCTGGGTACGCCCAAATATTGATTTTTGCTTGAAGGTCTGATCTGAATTCCTCAACACTTGATATGACCCCTATAGTTGAGAAAATGGTTAAAATCCGGTCTTTTGACCAGTTTCCGGTCATTTCCGGCCCAAAAAAGAATTTAAAAATCAAAATTTCATCTAAAATTAAAATAATATGCTTTTAATTCCATTTTTCATTAATAATTTTTCAAAAATCAAAAAGCTTAGGTAATGAAGATAGTTTTAACAACTTAAAATGTGAAAAAAGGTTGAAAATTGACAAACTTATGTTAATTTGAAAAATGTTGGTAAATCCTAAAAATTTGACGGATTTATACTAATAAACTTTTTTAAATCCCCCAAAAAAGTTTATTGGGGACTTAATTCAAATTTAGGCTCTGCAGTCCGATTCTACTGTTGTCATAGTATATTTTTATATATGTTTTAAAAATAGGTTAAAAACAGCTTAATGATTTTGACTATAAAAAAGGTGTTTTTATTGTAAAAATGTTATCAGATACTGGCATCCTAAGTTTCTTCCAAAAATAAGCTTAAAATTTTCTAGGCGACATATTTTAATAATGAAAATTTTATTATTAGCAATGAAAAACTTTCAAAATTTTCATTGTACTTAAAATATGATTTTGAAATGTCTATAACTTTTTTGTTTTTGAAGCTGGAGGCTTCAAATTTTTTGTATTGGGTCTACTTGTGGCAGTCTTTGAGCAGTTAAAGCGTGGTATTTCTTGCTGGCTTCCTTTAAAATTAAACTCACAAAATTTTCATTAATTTAATAACAAACAAATTTGCTTCTATGTTTTTTTCTGTTATTCAAAAGGAGCCCCCCCCCCCCCTCCCCCCGACAGATTCCGAATTCAATCTAAGGCAAAGTCTTGGTGAACTAGACTTTCCTTTAACCTATCCTCCCTTGCCCCATCCAGATATACAGTGGCATGGGTAATAGTAGGGGGGGATGGAGTGTAAAGGGGGAGGCAGAAAAGATAATAAAAAAATCTCCATGTTCCTTTTGAATGACAGAAAAAAACATAGAAGCAAATTTGTTTGTTATTAAATTAATGAAAATTTTGTGAGTTTAATTTTGTAGGAAGCCTGCAAGACTGTCACAAGTAGACCAAGTACAAAAAATTTGAAGCCTCCAGCTTCAAAAAGAAAAAAGTTATAGACATTTCAAAATATTATTTTAAGTTCAATGAAAATTTTGAAAGTTTTTTATTGCTTATAATAAAATTTTCATTATTAAAATACGTCGCCTAAAAAATTATAAGCTTATTTTTGGCAGAAAATTAGGATGCTAGTAACTGATAACCTTTTTACAATAAAAACACTTTTTTTTATAGTCAAAATCATTAAAAAACATTCAGTTTAATTTGCATTTTATTGAGAGTAATGTAGTGTGAGAATGCCAGCCTTTAGGATTTCTAGCCAATCAGAAGTCTGAGTCCATGCTAAGTCCGCTGAACAACCAATCACAGCTGAGTATCTGTATTACTTGCATTAGTTTTATTTTTTCCCGCTATGATTTTATGCTTTCAAACGCAATTTAAACATAATTTTTTAAAAGATATTTTGACTATAAAAAAGGGTGTTTTTATTGTAAAAATATTATCAGTTACTGGCAGTCTAAGTTTTTGACAAAGATAAGCTATTAATTTTGCTTCCAGATGACGTATTTTAATAATTAAAATTTTATTATTAGCAATGAAAAACTTTCAAAATTTTCATTGTACTAAAATAATCATTTTGAAATTTCTTTAACTTTTTTGTTTTTGAAGCTAGAGGCTTCGAATTTTTTGTATTGGATCTACTTATGGCAGGCTTTCAGCAGTTAAAGAGATGTATTTCTTGCAGGGTTCCTTTAATAGTTGGTTTTCCATTTATTAATGAATTTAATTCAAAAATTCTCATTGAAACAGATTAATTACAATTTGTTACTTAGCAGTTTATTAGAAATATATAGAAAATTATAGAAATATTTATCCTACAGTCAAGAATCAGATAACCTGTAGAGTCATATATTAGCACAATTGAAAAAGGATATCGATTTGGTCAAACTGGTCCTATAATCCATCAACTGAAAAGAGAAATTCTAGCAGATAAACACCTTTGTTTATTTTTTGTTATTTATGAATCATTCCAGTAATACAGCAAAGGAATTTTTCAACCACATGATTTCTAAAAGCTATCTTTGTCTTAAGAAATGCAAATTTTATCTTTTTCCTGTCAAAATTTTTACACATTTCTACCAATAACTTAGCCTTATTATTCTTCTGCAGTTATTCTATTGGCTGATTTAGAGATGGTGTCTCTAAATTTTCTCAATTCTTAATAAGTAAAGAATTCTATACATTAAAGGGCAAATATAGGTTGAATATGATATGGGCTTACAATTTAGGTGCAATTCTATACTTTTAGAATATCTATGCCAAATTTTAATAATAAAAAAAAAATTAAGTAGATATTGCAATTTTTGTGTTCACTTCAACATATAAAAATGAACAACAAAATTGGTTTTGTTATCTTTTCTAAGACTTTTTTTTGACTATTTTGCTTAAAGGAAGCCTGCAAGAAATACCACGCTTTAACTGCTGAAAGACTGCCACAAGTAGACCAAATACCCAAAATTTGAAGCCTTCATCTTCTATAACAAAAAAGTTCTAGGCATTTTAAAATGACATTTTATGTACTTAAAAATTTTGAAAGAATTGCAATGCTTATGTTGAAAACTTTGAAATTAAACTACGTGGCCTAGAAACAAAATTATAAGCTTATTTTTGTCATAAATTTAGGTTTCCAGTAACTAATTATATTTTTACAATAAAAATACCCATTTTTATAGTCAAAATCATTAAAAAAAAAAAGTTTTACTTGCATTGTACCGAATGTACTGTAGCCAATCAGAAGGCTGAATCAGCTTAACAACCAATCACAGCTAAGCTTGTATTAGTTTACCCCTTTGTTTCCGCTATGATTTTCGTTTTAAAATGCAATCTAAATCGAATTTTTTTCATAGATTTTGACTATGAAATGTGGTGTTTTTATTGTAAAAATGTAATCAGTTACAGGCAATCTAAGTTTCTGACAAAGATAAGGTTATAATTTTGTGTCTAGGCGACGTAATTTAATATTGTTTTTTTCTTTTATGAGCATAGGAAATCTTTCAAAAATTCCATTGTACATAAAATGCTATTTTAAAATGCCTAGAACTTTTTTTGTTATTGAAGCTGAAGGCTTTAAATTAGGGGTATTGGGTCTTCTTGTGGCAGTCTTTCAGCAGTTAAAGCGTGTTATTTCTTGCAGGCGTCCTTTAAGTTTGATTGACTATTACATTGGCATGCATCTTAAATGACAATTTAAATGTTTATTTTTATAGATTACATACTATTTTAATCAATTTTTAAAAAGCGTAAAAATATTTTGCATATTTGTGCGTCAGGAGTATTGACTAGGGTAAATAATACGTTTTAAAGTTTCTTTTCTGTACAAAGATCATTGATTAATTCTGTATGATATAAATACCCTAAAGTACGCATTTTTCAACACACACACAAACAAAGACACACAAATTGGTTGCACAATTTCTCCAGAAAAAAATATAAGAAAAAAGAAACAATGTTCACCTATCATTTTTGTCCCCTTTAAATTAATTATAAAAATTAAAATATAATTTTCATACTGACATGAAATAAAATTTTTCAGTTAAAGGTTTTTTTATAAAAAAATCATATACTTTATACTTTGGTGGGGAATATTGTTAAGGAAGTAAAATCCAAGTTACAAAAAAATACATTGATAACTTGTTACCACATTTCATTTCACGAAAGCTTTTTAATTCAACCTTCCTAAGAATCCTTTTGTGATGCTAGGGTGTTTGGAGTTCTTAGGGAACCATACTAATTAGATAAAATTACATGTCCAGGTTTTAAGCTATAACAGACTTATACAATTAAATATGTAAATATCTTTAAGTTATTTATAATCTATGGAATGGCACGGTTTTTTTGAGCCCATATCATATTCAACCTAAATTTGCCCTTTAAACTGTTTTTAACCTATTTTTAAAACATATATAAAAATATACTATGACAACAGTAGAATCGGACTGCAGAGCCTAAATTTGAATTAAGTTCCCAATAAACTTTTTTGGGGGGATTTAAAAATTAATATTTACTGATGCTCTGGTCATTTTTGACCAGAGCAAAAGGTCTTTTTTTTATTAAGGTAAAATTTGTAGCTTTTAGAGTGTTTTGCTTCATAAATCTTGTATTCTGGTATAGAGTAAAATTAGGCCTTTTGATTTCATCTAAATTAATTAATTAAAAAATTAATTCTTTATAATATATCAATGAATTAACATTAACATGTTTGTGTTCTATCACTTATATTAAAAACATAAAAAATAGCTGTAAAGGGTTAAATGACAACAAATGTTTATGCAATACAACAAATTTATTTTTGTCACATATACAAATGTGATAAAAAATAAGATTATTTAAACTTATTTTTTAAAATAATTTTAAAAAGTATGTAACTTTTATGTGTATGGTTTTCATTCTTTTCATTTTAATTGAATCTTAATATTTTATTCATATTCAATTTTTTTGTTTGTATATGAATATTTAATACCTGTATTATAACACTGTTATTATTTTTACTTGTTATGTGTGTCATAAAATAAATATCTAATCTAATCTAATCTAATAAAAATTATTTAACTACATTGGAAATGAGTCACTTTGTGAAAACACTCTTTTTTTGAATTGTAAAGAATTGAAATAAAACAAGACTTCTTATTGGTTAGACTTCAGAATTATTTGTTAGTAGCGAAGCTACTCTATAATTCACTTTGTCCATCCGTCAGTCAGTCCTTCAGTCCATCAGTCTGTAACGCTATGGGGGAAATGGGATTTACTCAGCTCCTATAAAAGATAGAATGCTGAAATTTTTTGACAACATTCCCATCATTAAGGAGCACAATTGACTATAAAACATCATTGGCGTTCGGACCGATTTTTAGCAGGTTTTAGGCTATTTTTAAATTTTTCACATTTTTCTCCATATCTCCAGTGTTTATGGTCCGATTTTCAAAATTTTTTCAGTTACATATATCAAAATTAAATTTCCCGTCGTTTACAGGAACAATCATGAAGGCCAGACTGCCTTTTCAGCAGGTTTTAGGCTATTTTTATATTTTTCACATTTTTCTCCATATCTTTAGTGTTTATGGTAGGATTTTCAAAATTTTTTCAGTTATAGATATCAAAATTAAATTTTCCATCTTTTAAAGAAAACAACCATCCAGACTGCCTTTTTAGCAGGTTTTAGGCTGTTTTTTATATATTTAACATTTTTCTCCATATCTTCAGTGTTTATGGTCCGATTTTCAAAATTTTTTCAGTTATAGATATCAAAATTAAATTTTCCGTCTTTTAAAGAAAACAACCATGACGGCCAGACTGCCTTTTTAGCAGGTTTTAGGCTGTTTTTTATATATTTAACATTTTTCTCCATATCTTTGGTGTTTATAGTCCAATTTTCAAAATTTTTCAGTTATATATATGAAAATTAAATTTCCCGTCTTTTAAACAAAGTAACCATGACGGCCAGACTGCCTTTTTAGCAGGTTTTAGGCTATTTTTATATATTTAACACTTTTTTCCATATCTTCAGTGTATATGGTCTGATTTTCCAAATTTTTTAAGTTAAGGATTTAAAAATTAAATTTTTTGTCGTTTTAATAAAACAACCATGACGGCCAGACTCCCTTTTATCAGGTTTTTGGCTATTTTTATATGTTTTACATATTTCCCCATATCTTTGTATATTTTGATGCAATTTTCAAACTTTTATGGGATATCTGTATCAAAATAATTTTTCCCATTGTTATGAGCATCTTTAATATAATTTACTTTGACCATCGTCATCATGCAAAATAAAACAAGGTTTCATGTTTATTTTATCCAATAAATCTATTCTTGATTTTAGTAAAAACCTTTTAAATCTACGTATTCCAATCGACGATTTTTTGTGCTTTGCTACTTATGGATGTTGTCATCCTTGTTTTATTGTAAATGTTAGATTTTTCAATTAAATTAATTGTTTTGGAAAAAAATTATTTCTAATGAACAGAGTAATGTTTTTTTATTGTATTAACATAAAGTGAATTATATAAAAATGTTCTGTAAGCCACAATATTACCCGAAGTAAAAAAAGAACTTTTGCTCCGGTCAAAATGACTACAGCAACACTAAAAATTAATTTTTAAATCCCCCAAAAAAAGTTTATTGGGGACTTAATTCAAATTTGGGCTCTGCAGTCTGATTCTATAGGTGTCCTAGTAAATTTTTGACCTCCCATTCAAAACTAGGTTAAAAACAGTTTAATGTTTAAGATCAAAAGGAAAACAAATACAACACAAAGACAAGTTAACCAAATTTAAGTCAAATCACAACTGCTGCATTGATTTCACATTAACCCATTAGTGACAAACCAGGTATTAAAACCTGGTTCCATAAAATGTAAAAAAAAACGGTTTCCAGCTTCATAATTGCATCATTCTCAGTATGAATCCCCCCTCTACTACCCTGGCTTTCATTTCCCCATGGAGCAGGCAGTTTTGCTTACTTCCATTTGCCGGTATAGCTCAACAAAGTTTGAAAATCATGAAAATACAAAATACCCCATCTAACTTTTTTGTTTTTATAGTAAAGTCGCTGATTTTTTTCGTGAAATCTAAAGTTTATTGACAAGTACATCTATTTGTGAATTATTTTTTATATGATTTTTTTATCATTTTTTTACGCCCTATATAAGCCCGGTTCGGCATGGGAGTCAGGAGTCTGATATTTTTATTACCCCGTTTTACTAATAGATCTTTTTTGACAACAACAACAAAACAAATTTGTTTGTTATTAAATTAATGAAAATTTTGTGAGTTTAATTTTAAAGGAAGCCTGCAAGAAATACCACACTTTAACTGCTGAAAGACTGCCACAAGTACACCCAATACCCCAAATTTTAAGCCTTCAGCTTCTATAACAAAAAAGTTCTGGGCATTTTAAAATGACATTTTATGTACTATGAAACTTTTGAAAGAATTTCAGTGCTAATGTAGATATTTTGAAATTGAACTATGTGGCCTAGAAACAAAATTATAAGCTTATTTTTGTCATAAATTTAGATTGCCAGTAACTAATTATATTTTTACAATAAAAATACCCATTTTTATAGTCAAAATCATAAAAAAAAAATAAGTTTAACTTGGGTTGTACCGAGTGTACTGTAGCCAATCAGAAGGCTGAATCAGCTAAGCAACCAATCACAGCTGAGCTTGTATTAGTTTACCCCTTTGTTTCCACTATGATTTTTGTTTACAAATGCAATTTAAATGGAATTTTTTTCATAGATTTTGACTATGAAATTTGGGGTTTTTATTTTAAAAATGTAATCAGTTACCGGCAATCTAAGTTTCTGACAAAGATAAAGTTATAATTTTATGTCTAGGCGACATAATTTAATATTGTTTTTTTCTTTTATGAGCATTGGAAATCTTTCAAAATTTTTATTGTACAATACATAATATGCTATTTTGAAATGCCTAGAACTTTTTTGTTATTGAAGCTGAAGACTTTAAATTTGGGGTATTGGGTCTACTTGTGGTAGTCTTTTAGCAAATAAGGCGTGGTATTTCTTGCAGGCCTCCTTTAAGGGTAGTTTTAGGGTCTCAACGTTTGACAAAAAAATATTTTTTTAATCCGTAAAAATCTTTTTAACTAAGAATTCTCCATACTTTTCAAATCGGTTGAGAGCTTTAAAAAAGAGTTAATATTTTTTTCAAAAATAACCAGAGTTTGTGGCGGGGCATTTTCATTTTTGAAAAAAAATTTGAATTTGATTTCTAAGGTTAATTTTTAGGTTTTCCAAAATTCAATATGGGCTTTTTAAGAATTAGGCCAAAAAATGGGTAGGACAGTGTTTTTTTATGAAAAAATTTAAATTTTATTTTTAAAGAAAATGTCTTTAAAAAAATGTTTTTTGTCATAGAAGGAATAGTCTAATCCTTATGAAAATTTTTGTGGATAATCCCTCTAACCAAACCTAAATACATTTGATTGGCCATTTGACCGTTTTTCATTGATTTCTTTTAGGTTGAAAAAAACGTTATTGGTTTAGCCCCCCTGTGGGGTATTAATCTGTCGACTTTGAGTCCAATTATATCAAACTTCTAAAAGTCCTAGGATAACCTGATAGTCTTTTCCATAAGCTTTCTAAGGATTTTGGTTTTATTAGAAAATATTAATATTTTCCCTATTTATTTTCTTCAAAAAACTGAAAAAATTACCGGTTTGGTTAGAGGGATTATCCCAGATTTAAGATTTTCTGGATAGGCCTCCAGGTTCTGGAGCTCTAGGCCTCCAGGTGGTCTCTCTACAGGTAAAAATGAAAAAAAATTTTTTTTTAAGAGTTAGATGTCAGCTTATGAGACAAAATATGTGAATAACAATCAAAAAGAAGCATATTTTGTTTTATAAGTTAACCTCTAACTCTTCAAAAAAAAATCTTATTTTTAATCTTTACCTATACAGAGACCACCTGGAGGCCTGGAGCTCCGGAACCTGGAGGCCTATCCAAAAAAATTTAAATCTGGAGGAAATTCATCATATAAAAATGATTTTATCACTAATAACCTATCCTCTCAGTCCAAAGATAAAGCCTTTACACCAGGTTTATGCAAATGTGTCAGAACTCTCCCCCCCCCCCCCATAATCCCTTCTTTCCTGTAAGCAGTTTATGACGAAAGTTGAAGATTTGGCCGATATAATCCAAATAAGCAAAAATTTTCATCAATTGCTTATAAGAAATTTAACATAAAATCTAATAACCTATTCTCTCAGTCCAAAGATAAAGCCTATACACCAGGATTACGCAGATGTGTCAGAACTCCCCCCCCCCCCCCTCCCTTATTACTCCTCCTTCTTTTTCTTCATTTCAACTGATACAAGCAGCATTTACTATAAATGTCTAAGGATTTATTTACTCCATCCACTTTTAACTCACAAATCAGACCAAATTGTTCAGTAATTGATCAGTAATTTACCACAAAAATGCACAATTAGATAAGCAATTAACCTCTTAGTGCTTACTTACACGGTGAGAGATTACTAGGGAAATATTAAGATGAAAAAAAATGAACAAAAAAAATACAAATATATACAATTGAATTAATTAATAAACAACTTTCTTAAAATAATTTTGAATACTCATTTGATATGATTTTTAAAGTACTTTTTTAAAATAAACAAAACATCTTTTATATACGCTCTTTGTATGTTTCATTTATTTAATTAAGAATATACAACAATGTTTAAATTATATATAAAATCTATGCTTTTTTCACAATTGACATAATTTTAAAATAGTATAGTACATTTCTATTATGTCGATGTTAAAAAAGTAATTGAAGATTACAGAAACATAGATATTAAAAATGTAAACCATGATTCCAGTTTCGCCCCTATTGAAAGTGGAATCTTACATTTCAAATATCGTATCGGCGTTGAAGATATCTTCACCAAGAGAGGCAAAATTGGAATCTTACATTTCAAAAATCGTATAGGCGTTGAAGATATCTTCACCAAGAGAGGGGAAAGTGGAAGGGTAGATTACAGTTTTACAGGGTCAAAACCATAATCATAGATTATGTTTCTGCTTTTATAAAAATGGATTCAACTCCCTAACTGTTTAAGATATCTGCATGTCAATAATTTATAATTATAATATTTATTGGCTGTTGGAAAACACGTTTTAAATTTGGGTTAAAATAGAGAAAAAGAAAATGACTCTAAAGTTATTGTTAATTGCACTAGCACTAGAATATTGTAATTAAATGACATCATCTCAACGAAAACTATAGTGGTGTAAACTTGTAAGTTTTCTTCTCAGAGAAATAGGAATATCTATATATATATAATCTAAATTATTTAATTTCGGGGACCACAAATAACATTTTCATCCATTGGTTGCCAATAACTTAGGGATAAGGGTATTTTAATTAAAGTATCAAATAATAATTAACCCCACTTCAAAATCAAATAGGTCAAATACTTTTAGAAGGAAATATTTTTATTACTCTTTTATTTTAGATACTTTATATATTACCTGTCTTTATATTTTGTTTTAAAGTGCACAGTTATTTGTAAACCTATAATTGTTTTCTCTCTTTGGTATACAGTCAATTCCGCGGGTTAACAGTTTGGGATATGTTCCTATTGATCACAGGCTAGTTTAGATCGAAGTTTTTACATAGCCCATCAAAAATGACGTCACACTGGCCTACAATTGGTCAACTAGAGTGTATACTGGCCTGCCATTAGTGTATTGGCCTATCATTAGTTATTTGTATTGTATGACGTCATTTTTATGGGTACTATAAAGAGTTACGTTCAGATCCAATTTTGTATACATATATGATTTTTCTTCAGTTTTAAATATTGTTTATAACCATTAATTTAATAAAATGTGCCAAATAACAAATTATCTATTGAGCAGAATTTAAGTAGTTATTAGTTCTTTTAAAAATTGCGTACATTATAGGTTTACTGGGTCTCTGTATTCTTTTGCAATTTTTATTAACATGATACATTTGCGCAAATGATTTCGCACCTCTCTGTTTTTCATATCTCAGTTTTCATAGTTTTGCAATTGTTTCTTTTTTTATGTGTAAAAATACCTAGTCACCAAATAGTGCATACTAGAACATACAGGTTATCAATTGGAGTATATCAATTAATATTGCAACAATAATAGGCTTGGATACGGCTATGGCTGTAGGTGGCTTCAATCCAAGACGATGAATGCCCAAACTTTTTATTTTTTCTTGGTTTGGGGAGAAGGGGGGAAGTTAAAGTTTTGAGAGATAAATTATAGAATATCATCTTAATAAGATTAATTAGCCGAGTATTTTCCTCTCCCTTTTTCTTGGGGAGTGCGGGAGTTCAGAGGATTAGCCTAAAACTTATCGAATACAATTATAAAGCTTTTATGAATAGTACAATCCATCTGAGATCTTAAGCATCAGACATAAGGATACTTTATATCATTGAAAAAGTATTTGATACCTCACTACAAAACCTTGTAAATCAAAAATAGGTAAACTACGTCATAGTAAAGACATTATTAAAATTTGCAACCTAGATTTTGAAACGTGACAAACAACATGTGCGAGTGACTCAAGCTAAATTTAATCAGCAAAAAGCATCGTTTGTTTATCGTACCTCATCCTATACACATCCTATTGGTCTTCAATCCTTAACAATCAGTATTTGATTGCACGACCTTTGTCACACATAATTGCTGACAGGGGCGTACAAGCTTTTTTATTTGGGGAAAGGGGGGGGGGTAATTTGTGTTTTTTAATGTCATACGCCCTACATGATAGGAAATAATCAATAATTTTTCATTAAAAGATAATAATTTTAAATATTAATGACATTATTATTATTATATCTATAACCATTTTATAAGGATCTATTAGCTTATAAGGATTAGGGGCAGAAAAAAAATAATCTTAATTTTAATAGAGAAAGGACAATGGAAGATTATTCTTTGCTGTCTTCACTGTGAGCTTAGCCCACAAACTAATGCCAATATGTTATTTTCCAAATAAATCATAATTCAAATTAATTTATACCTGTAAACTCTGCCTTAGTTCTTTACATAACAATGCTCTTATAGAATAATGTTATGCTCTTACTTTAATTTTAGTTTCTATACCCACTTACCCTTGTTCATAATTAACCAATTAATGCACTTATTGATACAAACCAGGAATAAGGTATACCCAATATGTTGAAGTTGAACATAGATTAGCTATCTTTATCCCTAAACAATGATCATGGTGATCTTTAAATGACTGCGCCCCTAGCAAATAGGGTCTCATTTATTAAAGGGGATGATAAGGACAAAAAAATAGCCTAAAACAATCTCAAGACTTAAATATAAACAAAAACATCCTATCACCTGTGTGAAACATGAAATCTATAACTGTATACGGTTTAGTAGTTCCTAAAATATTAAGCTATAGACAAATATAACCTTACTACTTTATATAAAAGGATACATGTTCCCGGTTCTTTACCAATGAAAGACAATTATATTTTGATGATCTTAAAGAGTAGTTTTATCCTATTAACTGTCTTATTACTAATATTAGTGCCAATAGTTCTACTAAACAAAAACAACATTAGGTGGGTTTTAGAGTCTATCATTTGCTTCAATATCACAGCATGACAACGACCTTTATTTGGGTAAAATTAATGTGACACGAAAAGAAAAACAAGTTCTTGAAACCAATTAATATGTGAGTTTCTGTGTTTGATTGTCGAGCTAAAACTTGGGACAGAGACTTGTTTACCAAATGAGTTAGAATTTTCCTTAAGAAAGCATGGAGGTATGTGAAACTGGACTGTAAATTATACTGACAAACTTGATTTTTTTGCCTTGAAAACTTTAGAAACGTTTATCAACTCTTGATTTGGTTGCACAAATGAATATAATTCAAACGTTTCACCAATTCTAATTCACAGAAGGAATTATTTGTTTATAATATTTGGGGACATTATTGTCTTATGTCTTGAGATCCCTGAGATAAGGTAAAGTTATGTACTATATGTACGGGTTAGGTTGGGGACCATTTGCCGACTTTAAACTGGGTCTTTAAAATAAGCCTATAGTGTCGGAAATTTAAACACAGCCGAGTTGCTACAAAATAACAGAATGCAAGTTGTTAGCAGACGAAAAGGGTCTCCACCACTTGGGCCAGGTATTTATCTAGATTATTCATAAAACTATTGATGTAAAATTGTGTTTGATGTAATAATATTCAGTGTCTTTGGATAAAACCGCCATTAAATGAGATAAAAACACTTGGATAATTCCCAATTTCCGTTCTGTTCACACAAAACTGTCATTTTGTTTCTTTGGTGTCATTCTTGATGAATTTAAAGTCTTTATATCTGATCTTTTTTTATCCTTTTATTAATTGATAAATTAGGAGCTCTATGAAATAAGACATTTAGAAGCAGTTTTAGAAGATTTCGTGGCAAATATTTTATCAATCAAACGCTGTTTTAAAGTTAAAGTAACATTAAATTCGATCTTAATGAATATAGTTAAGACCTAAGTACCTTTGTAAGAGGAGATGCGATAAAGAGTTTTTTAATAAAAAAAATAGGGAGTCGGTGTGCTCTTTTTTACTAAACTTTATCTGAACCGCTGGCAAACTCGCCTGAAAATTATGGAACGATCTGTACGAGATCTTAGCGCACACAAATACATAGAACCAGACAGATATCCTGTAATTTTAGTCATATTCAATATATGTACTTTAGTTTTAATTATATCTAACTTTTGCTATTTATTTTCAGTTGTTTTGTGTGAAGCAAAGTTTGGTTTTGCATTGATTTTCTTCTTTTCCTCTTTATTTGTACTTTATGACATTGAATGAATCTTAAGTACACCAGAGATCCTTCTTTTTATTTCCTCCAGAATTTTATTTTTGCAAAATATTTGATACATTTTATATATAAAATGTGGAAAAAATGAAAATCTTAGTTTTAGGATTTAATTGATAGAAAAATGAAGCTGTTTACAGTGCCTTTAAAAGAGACGTCATACAGTATAAATGACCAATGACAGGCTAATACACAAATTAAATTATCAATGGCACCCCAGCATAAAATTTAATTGACCAATGGTAGGCCAGTATGGCGTAATTTTCAGGCACTATAAAATGCTTCTTGAATTTATAATAAAAACAATGAGTTTATGACATTGAATGAATCTTAAATACACAAGAGATCCTTCTTTTTATTGTCTCCAGGACTTTTATTTTAGCAAAATATTAAATTCACTTTGGGATATAAAATTGAAAACAAGTAAAAATTTTAGTTTAGGATTAATTTTATGAAAACAACCCATGAATTTATGACATTGGATGAATCTTAAGTACACTTAAGTTCCTTCTTTTTATTTCTTGTAAAACATTTGATACATATATATTGGATATGAAAATTTTATGTTTTAGAATTGAGTTTAGACAATACAAATGAACAATGATAGTTCAATATATGTTTTAATGGACCAATGGTATGCCAAAATGACGTCATTTTTTATAGGCACTATAAAAAGCTTCTTGAATTTATAAAAAAAAACATTACTTTATGACATTGAATCTTAAGTACACCAGAGAGCCTTCTTTTTATTCCTTCCAGGATTTTATCATTTTGGATATAAAACTGAGAAAATGTTAAAATTCTATGTTTTAAAATACAATTCATTAAAAAAAATCATTAATTTATGACTTTAAAAAAATTCTAATTTCACCAAAGAACCTAATTTATTACCATCTAATTATGTAATGCATAATTTTGTTGGTTACTGTATATACAAAGTCTACACATAAATTTCCTTTGTTTCTCTCTAAAATAACCAATAAAACCTAAAATTGGCATCACAAAATGGATGAGATAGTTATATAAGACGGAGAAAAAGAGAGATAATGTAATTTCATCGTCCTTGAACCACAAATAATTTTCTTTTTGATGTTTAAAACAAACCAAAATATCTAAAATTGTTAATTTTTGTTCCCAAAAGCTTATTAACATGATTACAAACTTAGAGGACTTTTTAAATTTTGATTGGTTTGTCCAAAGCAGAAAACGGTAGCTGTAATTCAGCAGCCTATAAGCCTCAGAGAATCAAAATTTTAAAAATCAACTGGAAATCTAAATCTGACCTAAAAATTTTCAAAGCATCCAAACAGGTTTAAATTTGAAGCTAGTCACAGCTGTCGCGCGGCTGCCAAGCTCTTGCTCAAATTTTCGTCAGATATATTGTCCTTAAAGTAAAGAAACCCCTTTACATCTTATGCAACTGGTCATGTAGTACTATATGCTTTGCTTGTATGAATCTTAATGTATAGCCTAAAAAATCTGTAGTAAACTCATTTGTTTGAATCTGTCTAGTTCTTACTATAGGTTTAATATAATATATTTACTTTACATAGAGTAACAATATATAGAACTATAATAATATTTGTTTATATCTGTCTAGTTCTTACTATAGGTTTAATATAATATATTTAATTTACACAGAATAATAATATATTGAACTATAATAATATTTGTTTATATCTGTCTAGTTCTTACTATAAGTTTAATATAATATATTTACTTTACATAGAATAATAATATATTGAACTATAATAATATTTGTTTATATCTGTCTAGTTCTTACTATAGGTTTAATATAATATATTTACTTTACATAGAATAATAATATATTGAACTATAATAATATTTGTTTATACCTGTCTAGTTCTTACTATAAGTTTAATATAATATATTTACTTTACATAGAATAATAATATATAGAACTATAATAATATTTGTTTATATCTGTCTAGTTCTTACTATAGGTTTATTATAATATATTTACTTTACATAGAATAATAATATATAGAACTGAAATAATATTTGTTTATATATGTCTAGATCTTACTATAGGTTTAATATAATATATTTACTTTACATAGAATAATAATATATAGAACTGAAATAATATTTGTTTATATCTGTCTAGTTCTTACTATAGGTTTAATATAATATATTTAATTTACACAGAATAATAATATATAGAACTTAATAATATTTGTTTATATCTGTCTAGTTCTTACTATAGATTTAATATAATATATTTACTTTACATAGAATAACAATATATACAGGGTGCGCCACATAAATCCGGACTTTTTCTTATTTTCAAACAAATAAACATAAAATCGTCAATTTTAAAGATTTTATTGAATTTTAAAAACTGGTAAGCAAACTAGGTATATGACTATTAGATTATTCAATAAAATCGCCGCCAGCCTCAATCACCGCCTCTACCCGCCCCCTGAACCGCCCACCGACCCTGGTCACAATGTCCCTGTCTAATCAGGTGAAGTTCTCCATAATAGAAGCAATGAGAGAGGTCTTTTTGGTATGGGCGCGTCTATTGGTTCATGCTTTAATGGCGCTCTAGGCCCAAAAGTCCATTGGATTAAGATCGGGGCTGCTGGGAGGCCACATCTCCTTAATAACGTGAGTAACCGCAGGATCCAAATTAACCCATCTTTAATGTACCCTTTGACACGGCGGCATGCATTTGGGCCACAGTTGAGCTAGAACAACGTTTTATACCTTTTTAAAACTGGCATGAAGATTAAGATAGGGTTATCAGCGCAACACATAGTCTAAAACGAATTTCTAGGTTCCATAAGGGCCCATGAAGTAAAGAATCGATAAATTTTCAAGAGTTTTGACGTTACGGTTTTTGACATCTTAAAATCTACCACGATTCACTTTGTCGGAGCACTACAGCCAAGTCAGCTGGGATAGATAGCTCTAGTCTTTTCTAGTGTTTTTACTGGGTATCTGATAGTATCTCCAGGAAGTTTCAGAAGTCCATCTCACCTACAGATGGGCTGAGGTCAGATTTAGTAGGCCCAAGTCGAGAATCCACGGTAAACTACGTGCGCATTTCGAATCTGCCTTGTTGAACATATGCGCGGCCAGCTCGGCGTACACGTCCTCCATCGTCCAAAGATTTTTATGGACAAAAAGGTCACTACCTAAGCTTTTTATAGTGGGGTCAAACGTCCTGATTGGTCAAGTAGTTTTGGCGCTATGGCCGTTTAAAAAAAGTCCGGATTTATGTGGCGCACCCTGTAGAACTATAATAATATTTGTTTATATCTGTCTAGTTCTTAATATAGGTTTAATATAATATATTTACTCTACATAGAATAATAATATATAGAACTCTAATAATATTTGTTCATAGTATCAAAACAAAAAGCAAATATCTTTATTACCAAGTTCTATGGTTTCAATGCAACACAAATCTTTTACCTTTAACAAGAATAAATGGATTATTAGTCAGTATGCTAATAAGACTTTAAATAGAGTAAAAAAAATTAACAAAAAAAACTTATATCATATTCCTAAAATCTTAAGATTATTGCATTAAGAAAAAAATCTTGAAGTTTCCTGTCAATACAAAATGATATATTAATTGTTTATTATTGAAACTACAAACCAGTCCTTAGCCATACTGGAAAATCATGTATGGCATAGTATTTGTAAAATTTTTAATTTTAATATCCGCTGAAACCTGTCTATAATACGATGCGTTAATTAACTATCACAAAATTCATTTTTCATATTTCAATGCATAATCTTTTATTTTCATGCCTTTTCCTTAACTCTTCTATATAAAAGATATAGTGTGCTATCTCGTCCTATATTCATCAGTTCTGCCAATTATTATTAAACAAAACAATCCCTTATTCCCTTAGAACGGGGGGGGGGGGGGTTGGTTGGTTCAGGGATCTAAAGTGATAAGACAATGGCCGATAAATTGATGATTAACAAATATCCCCTTCTGTAGATTAAAGTTTGTAGTTGAAACGTTTGAACATTCAACTAAATGCACCAACTAATCAAAATTCACAACGAATAAGAAAACGGTATCATAAAACTTTGGGTACTAGTGTAATAAACAGCCCATTGTCCCCTTCTCTCTCTTGATAGATTTTTGGAAGGGGTGTATTAATTCATAGAATATTTATTCTTGTTGAGGATGGGTTAAAGTTAATACATTTTTAAGTGGTAGATTCGGGACTTATATTTTTTATTGGAAGGTTGGAAACTGCCTTGGATTTCCCCTTCCAACTAAAAATATGTTGGTAGAAACCATAGCACACCCCAACAGATACATTCTTAGTATGTAAGTATGAAAAGGATGTAATAAATTACTGTGTACTCAATTAGTTGTAGTAAAATGATATTTTCTCTTTCATACATGCTGAGATGCTCAGATTCTTACCAATGACTTGTTGTATATATAGACATTAGGCCAAAGTTTTTCTAATAAAGTTATTGAATTCATTAAGAAAATATGACAAATTTGATGTTCATATAGGTTTGTGCTACATTTTATGGGGTAGACTATTCACCCCTTTCATTATTTAGAAGGTTTTTAGCTCTTTACCCCTACCCCCATGTACCTCCTGGCTATAGTAATGGTTAAACTACAATAAATAACACTTCAGTGAGAACGAAAAATACGCAAAAGAACAATATAATGGCATTTTTATTGATGAACTGGCACACATATAGATAAATTTACAGAATTAGTACAAATAAAAAGTTAGATAATTGTCCAATAAGACAGGCATGTACTGAAACAGACATTTGTACTTATAGTCAGACATACTGGGTCGTACATTAAGACATGGCAGACAAACAGACAGACAGTCAAATAGACAAACAGTAAACCGTCCTTTAGGCTATGAATTCTTTAGAACGTTTGGTATTATAATTAACAAATGTTTTTTTTTTGAATAGACAGTCAATAGATTTTGTATTAACAGCCTGTATATCAAGCTATAAAAAACAAACAAAGAACCATTGATTGTTATACTGTCATAAATTAAGATATCTAAAGAAAGAATTACCTTTATGTTTTATTTGTATAGATATACTTTTGTAATATGATGAAAGAAGCCTACTGTGTATTTTTTGTTGTCTCTTGATTTGTATACAACTGTATATTAGGATATATAAGTTGGAAGGAATTTTAATGTTTGAGGGAGTTTTGAAATCTGCATCAAATTTTAAGGTTTTTTTATAAAATTCACTTTTTTGTATAATTCTTTATCTAAAAGCGGAAATACAATTTAAGTTTTTAAATTTTAAATTTTGACCAACAGGATAGGTGGATTGGAAACTACCTGCGCTCTAATTGGTTGAATGATGTGCGACACTTAAGCTTCTCCAATCAGAGCGCAATTATAAATCAAGAATTATACAAAAAACGAATTTTATAAAAAATCCTTAAAATTTGATGTAGATTTTAAATCTCCCTCTAACATTAAAATTCTTTCCAACTTATATATCTTACTGTATATATATACCAATAGAAATATTATTGGTTTGCCTCTACACTATCTAGAAAATTATAAGATTAAGAATCACTTTTTCAGATGCAAAGGTATTCTAAATGTATGTTGGTCTGTTTATCTAGCATTTTGTAATTGTGTTTTACCTCAGATTAAATAATTTTCCAGTATGGCTTCGAAACCGATTAATATCCGCTAGATCAAAACCAGTTCTCAGTATGAAAATCTTTTTATAGCATCGTTTTACAGACAATTTTCAACTAAAACTAAAATAAAGATTTTAATTTCCGTGGAAAGCTGTCTATAATACGATGGTATCAATTCTGCTTCTTTAAAAATCACCAAACTTATCAAATTAAAAAAAATATATAATTTTCAACAAAAAAGAAAACTATGGCTTTTGACCCAAAAAAATTTATGCATACACATTTTTGAGCCATGCTTAATCCTTATACTAAAGTAACAGGATGTTTGTTTGTCTATGAGTCTGTACCGAAGGATCTCGCTAACCGCTGAACCGATCGGGTTCTCCTTAACAGGGTAACTTCTCATAGGTCCCGGGAAGGTATATAACTATTTTTTGGTAGGTGGAACACCCCCAACCCTCCCCCCCAAAAAAAATTTTTATAATTTTTTTTTAACTAAAATTAAAAATGAGGGGGGCATCCCCCCCCAAAAAAAAAATTTTCGCCCTCCCCAAATTTTTTTTACTTTTTCTTTTAAAATCTAAAATAAGAAATTGGGTTATTAAATTTGACTCTCTCCTCCTCAAGTGCCCCTATAGGTGTTCCTTCATAATTCTATGTGATTTCTTATACATATAACTTGATCCATAAATTTATTTTTATTATCTAAACTCTCTAGTACAATCATTTTGTAATGGATAGGATAACTCACGATACAGAAAATTTGTAATAGAGAAAAAATATTTTTACCCAAAGCCCTACAATTTAGTTTATATGTTTATCTAACTGATCAGACGTTTCCATAATACATTTGGAATACAAACAAACTTTAAAAATTCTAATTCTAATTTAGGTTAGGCTAAGAAATGGTAAGAATTACCCCGCAGGGTTAGTTCCCTGTATAGACAGAAAAGACGCGAAAGAATTGGAGCCCTCTGTGGTGGTCAATATATTTACAATGTTAAAAACAACAACCCATGGATTCAGCCGTTACTGAGATCTAATATTTCAGAAGGGCAAGTAAACAGACAGACATACAATTATTGTACCGTTCTAAATCATGGGTGTATATAGTTTTGATTTTTTTCTTGTAAAGTTACTAATATAACAAGTGGATCAACATTTCACCCTCTTAGTCATTTTACAACATACAGAAAATTGTAGAGTAGCCTTGCAAGGGAGAAAAGTAGATCCTAATTTAACTTCTATATTATTTTTCAAAGAAACATCAAATAAATAGATAATCCAGATAAATCTAGTTATGTTTAAAATGATTAATAATTATGTGCCTATAACTTTTCCACCAATAGAATATGCTTATTAACTTGCCTTCTTATGTATGATGAAATTATATTTAGAACAAAAATAATTCTTTCAAAAATAAAGATTTATAAAAACATCTGGTAAAGTACGAATTCAATAAGCTGAAAGGCACCATAAGAGTTTTCCACGAGTTAACACATGAAAAAATAAGCCTTCCCCCATGTCATAATTTTACCCACATATGTGCAAATTAACACTTCCCTTTAAAGATCTCTCCCTTATGCATTTACTCGTTGAATCAAAACTTAATCCTTTTTATGGTAATTCATACAAAACCACGAAAATAGTCAAATCAATAGTCAAATATTTTCTAGTATAACAATAACAATGGTGTGGATTTTCTGGTTTCAGAGAGTTTTGCTTGTGATATTATATAAATTTAATAAGTTCTTTAAGACCACGAGAACAGTTATTGGCTTAAATCTCTCAAGCATAGGACTCGTTGAAATCACTGATTCCATATTTTCATGTTTAACATGTGCAAAAATACAATGTGATCACTTTGCAATCTTTAATTTGTTATCTTATCACTTTGTATAAACACTCAATGATTTTTCAAATGTCTCAAAGAGAAGTTAAAAGAGAAGCATTTTGGTGATACTCTCTAGGCTCTGCCAAAGAGAAGTTAAAAGAGAAACATTTTGGTGATACTCTCTAGGCTCTGCCCAGTTAGCTGGGAAGTAAGGCCTATAAAAGGTGGCCCACTCGGGCTATACAGTCAGTTGTGATATAGCAAGACAAATCACCAGTCGAATTTCTTAAGGGATAGGTCGGGTTAAATCTTTGACTAGAACTTAACTTGAGTAAAACTTCTCTCTGAGATCTTTGGCCATAACATACCTAAAATAAAATAGATTTTGTTAAATAGAATTATTTAAAATTTCCTTAAAAATAAAGATCTGAGATATTACAAAACTTTGTTTATACTTTAGGTATAGGGGGGAAATAATAGGGTTTAAGCCCCTGTGGGCTAATATTAATAGGTAGCTATTAAGATTAAGTAAAAAGAATAATATTTGTTCGGACCTTAAGATACCACAATAGATTCCATATTTCGGGATCGCCTGATGGTTTCTGAGACTCTGACAGATTTTGTTTCTTTAGCAGTATAAAATTCCTATACCATAAGATAACACCAAAGGCTAACATATAGTGGTCTAAAGGCTGGTTAGTGAACCCTAGCGGGGATCTTACTCTGAGGTTGGACGGAATTTTACTTCTCAATAATTTGTATTAAGTTTCTGACATAACACCTCAGATTGTTGAGGCTGGTCAGCCGGATCTGCACTCTCGTGATTATCTTTTCGAAGGTAAATAGATCTAGCTTGTTCGACGAACCTTAGTATAAAATATTAGGGAATCTGGTATATTTTGGTATATTTGACGCCAAGACTTTAAGATAACACCGTAAGCCGGCCAAATTATCGTGGCTGCAGGTTGGTGAGTGAGACCGCCCCATATATCGTGTAAGTCGGTGATAACTTAATCTATAGATCTTGGTCTAAAATATTTAATCAAAATTCATATAGGGCATCAATAACTTAAAAGTTTGATTTCCAATAGACGTATGATCGTCGATATACATTCCTGAAACCGCTGATAACACGTTATTTTCGGAATAGGGTTTTAAGACAAATTATATATCTACTGATTAGTAATCTATTATCTAGTGATTTGGTTTTTAAATATAAATAGTCATTTCATTGGATGGTATTTCTAAACAGACAGATATTAGTGTTTCGCTGAATCGAGCTTGGACCGGGAGAGGAGGTGAGAGCGCAGCGCCTTGGCCATAGTAGTGTGACAGAAGGACGCGACTGTTCCGGGAACCGGGTAGTGAAGCATAATAATTGGTTCCGTTACCTACGGATTAACCCAGGAAAGATTTAACTTTTTTTCTTTTAGGTGGGATATTGGCTCAAGGCCACTAAATAAGTCTTACCAGTAAAGCATCCATAAAAGCACAGCTCTTCATTGACAAACAATCATTCCATATGTCACCATCATTATTGCCATTTATCTCTTCTATCCAGAGCATAGGCCACGCACAATGGTGCTCCATTTATCTTTGATTTAGGCCTCATTCCATGTGTAGTACAGCAATAACCTAAAATGGATGATATTATTATTGATCAATTAGAAGATGAAATATTAAATCCTCCACCTTATAATCCAGAATATGAACCTGGACTAAATAATGCAGTAAATCATTATCTAAGACTGGAGGAAATACCTAGTGTTCATGTTAGGCCTGAGATTCACTCAGCAACAGCAATGCTTGTCTTAGGCAATAGGCGACAAAATCGCATATTACATAGGCCTCAAATACATGTACAAGACATTTCTACCATACATGAAAATGAGCCAAATATTCAAGTAATAAAACAAGAAAATAATGGAAATAAACCCCAAAATAAAAAAGTAGTTAAACCAACTTCAGATTTTTCGGGTTATGAGTCAGAATCTAGCTATTATAGTGACGATTTTGACAGACAAAAAAGTAAAAAACATTCTAAAAAAAGGCCTGACAGAATGTATGATCCACTTAACCCACATGGCAATAAGGACCAGAGACGCCATGAACAACATCATGATAGACATGAAAATCGTTATAAACACGATAAAGACAAAACTAAGTCAAGTAAAGAAAGACAAAATAAAAGAGACAATAGTGACAAAGAAGACAGGCATAAAGACAGACAGAACTTCTCTATGCCAAGGAGAATGAATAGACGTAGCAACAGTAGTGGCCCTAGCTTTAGTTCTAGCTCTTCAGATACAGAGTTAGATAGAAGGACTCCATCTACCAATAGAGATAACAGAAATAGAGAGACAAGACAAGACAATAACTTACTTGGAAATATGTTCTCCCAGTCGCAAATACACATCCTCCAGACACTGTTACAGCAAAATGCTACAGCCACAGACCTAAATATTGCAAAAATATTAAAATTAATACCAAATAACTTAATTTGGGGAAGTTGTCAACACGAACGTATACACAGACAAGTCAAAATATTGGGTAAAATCCCACCCCAATATGGAGAAAAAACTAACCCTTACACTTTTTTTAGCACTTTTAAATATTTGGAGGAATATGAGATCCCCTTTACTCATAGTTCCTACAACAATATTCTTATTCACTACTTTAATACAGAATCAAGGAATAAACTAGATATGCTAGAAATAGATCCTAATGCCCTTAGTGCTCAGGATTTTGTAAAATCGATCCTAACTACCATAGGCGCAGAATTACTCAACCCACATGAATATGAGAAACAATTCTACACTTATAGATTCACTGCTGAAGATGAAGACAGACCAAATAAAATAATAATATATTTGGCAGCCATGTTGCAAAAAACAGGCAATAGTCATGAAAATCAAATGGCTAAACTTAGGGAAAAAATATGTACCTATTTGGTACCACCATTATTGCAATCAGCATTTTTGACATCCACTAATGTTCCTTACTTATCTAAAGAGACAATCTTAAGCTGGTTTAGTAATAATAGAAGCTTTTATACCTCAGCAATTGAGAGAAAAAGAAAGATGGACAGACAAAGAAATGCAAATGTAAACCAGGTGGAAAAGGACAAAAACCCCACACAGGATATATCAACCCAACCAAAACCTAGTTGTGAACATTGCCAAAAGCCTCACTATTCTAGATACTGTTTAAAACATCCAGATGAAACAGTTAAAAAAGCAAATATGGAATGGTGGGATAAAAAGGATAAAGAAAAAGCTAACAGTATAGTTTGTTTATTGTGTAATTCTGACACCCATGGTAGTGAGGAATGTTTCACTTTCCCTAATGTCAATCCTTCCAAAGAACAATGCCCACGCTGCTTAAATTATGGTGTATCAAGACTATACCATCCATTGTCGGCGTGCAAACTCCCGCCAACAATGGAAAAAAACTAGTAGGGCAGCCGAGTATTTCTCAAGAAAGCAAAAACATACAATTACAGGTAAAAATACCACAAGTTACGGATTCTTGGGACATACCCGGCACCCCTATTCTAGAGAAAACCTCACCATTAAATCAAACTGGTCCCAAAATCAACATCTCTTTGTCCATTCAGATAAACCTGAAAAATTCGGATATTGATTATCAAAATGAAAATATAAAAATTAAGAATGTTGAAGTACTAGATTGTTCGACTACCCAAATAATGTCAATAATAATACCCAAAATAGTGTAAATAGTAATAATACTAATAAGCTAATAGAAAATATATTAATGGAAAGTCAAACATCTAATACTTCAACATTAAACTGTTCGTCTATAAACAATGATTTAAAAATAATGGAAAACTCTATTGTTAATAATCCAATAGATAAAACTAATCCGCCAGCAATTATCAATGTAAAAGAAAATGTGTTTAACACAAAATGGGATAATATTGGTAAATCCCCTAATTACGCGACGGATCAAAAAATAAGTCAAAAAATTGAAAAATTATCTAGCAATAAAATTTCCGTTAATTCGCCTCAACAATTGCTATGCCCAGAAGTACAAATAGGCAAAGTCGATTTAGAAAATATTTTGGGGCAAAAAGAGGAAATAGACGAACAGACAAACATCAGTAAAATAAAAAGCAAAGAAAATTACCCTGAGGATTTAGATGAGCAGAAAATTGACTACTGCAAAACTGCACAGTCCTCTTACAACACTAACATATCTGAAAACAATAGAATTAAAGAAAAATCAGATTTTAAAAGTACATTGTGCATGAAAAATGGGGCCAGAAACACAAAGGCTTTATCATGGCTCCAATATCTTGAAGACTTTCCTTCTCAAAATAAATTCATGACAATCATGTTAGTTCTATTAACAAGTATGGTGATTGGTAGTACTCTTGCGTCATTTGGCTTATTATTTTTTATCATTGCATACATTAGTATGTCAAATGAGAGATTATTACTCATTGCCATGACTGAACGCGGAACCAACAGGATTGATATGAATAAGCATGAAACAAAGCCGGAGTTTAAGCCAATTAAATCGAGCAACCGTTTAATTAAAACCCTAAATAAAATAATTAATGTCTTAAATTATATTAGGGTTTATCTAGCTAAAAAGATAAGGTATAAAATAGTCATTATCCAAACGTTTTAAGAATCTCCAGATCCCATTCTTAGAACTATACAATGAGACACAGAGTTTCATTAATAAATTTATAGTATAAATGTATAAAGAGCATATTATTTGATTTCCAATTGCAAAGACCTAGAGCGTTGCAGACGAAAAATAATTCCATTAAATTTTGCTTTCTAAGTATAGCTGTTTAATGCTTTTTACTGCTTTTTGAAAAAGAAAGGGACAATTTTAGTAAAAAATTGTCATTTCTGTCTAAACTTATGTGAAGTATCTAAAACTGCCATTATATTCATAATCATCTTTTCCGATTTACAATACTGCATTTTTAAACCTAGTTATTTGTGATTAATAAGACATTTTTCCTAATGGTGTGATTACTTTGTAGCAAATCAAAATTATCAAGTTTTTAGAGACATCTAGCAACAATTGTAGAACTAATATATTGCAGATGTTCCCAAATTAAATTTTGCCTATATTTACATTGTTTTCGATTATTTTTCCATAAATGGTTGAGCTCTCCCTTGTGGGGGCGGCAAATTAACTATGTCCTTATTTCAAGTATTGGGTTATTTTCAGTTTCAAGAGATCAATAGATAAATTTCAAAATAATTTTTAACAAATGAACAGTAATTAAACAATGCAAAAACGAAATTAACTAGGCAAAATGCAGAAATCATTATAGGTGAAACATAGATGTCCAAGTAAAGGGGTAATGGTGTATTTGTCCCTTACACCCCTCAAGTTTTTTTAAATACCTTACATTACTCCCCTTGAACATATAGAAATCCTCATTTTACCCCCATGCTAAGTAAAAAGCTTGGGCGTCCTTGTGTTAACATTAGTTTGCAATTTGCTCTTGGTTCTTTTGCCAGCACCCGGCTGTATTTACATTTTTGAATGATTCAGCTTATTTCAAAGACCTAACCAAAGTTGTGTAAAAGGTCTTTGAGAAGGGGTGGTTGTTACATATACTATTTATTGCTCTATATACATTACTTTAATGTTTTATTTATAAAAGGCAAGAAAAAATAATAAAAAGTTTGAACAAGAATAAACATCATTATAATTATAAAGTAGGGCAATTATGTGTGCTTAATAAAATAAATAAATAGAATATTAAAAAGTTCAACAGAAGACAATTCTAGTTCTAGAGCAGATACGCTATCTATTCTGTAACAAATACAGACATATCTAGTTTTGTAGCAAAAAAGAACATACAATCAAAATTATAAAATAACTCCCCACAAAACTGCATAAAACATACAATTTAGTTATAGAATAATTTTGCTTAAAAACCTTCCTATACCTCCATTAGTATCCATAAGCCCTTCACTCTTCCGCAGACAAATCCGGTACATCTGCGTATTACAGGAGGCCCCAAAAGGGAGACTAAAACTGGTAGGAATTCCGCAATTATCAGCTGTCACCAATGTCATCTTCTTTTCAGTTCTACAAGCTTCCTCAACAAATTTTGTTTCACCAAATACAATTACAGACACAATACCTAAAAATAAAATACAAGAATTAATAACAATTAAATAGATAAAGCTATTAAGATTTTTTTTTGCAGTAATAAGAAAACACCACACAATAATAAATTAATAGTTGACAAAATTTATGAACAGACATGTGTTATCCAAAAATACAAGACCTTGAAAATAAACATGAACTTGATCCCAAAAGAAATAAAAACTTCTGTTAAACATCGGGTTTTAATAAATAGACAAAGTTAATTAAATCCAATTTTTATTAATTATATGCTTATGTGACGTAAATTTCCAACAGATTATCATCCATTGTCCTATCCCCTTAGATCCCTGTATGTATGTCTACCTAGATCAAATTTTTATGTGTCTAGGTGTCTTAAATTTGATTTTCCAACAGATTATCATCCATTGTCTTATCCCTTAAGATATCTGTATGTAAGTCTAATTTTATCCAATCTTTTTATGAAAACTATTTATTAATTGTGTTTTTATGTGGCGTAAACTCGATTTCCAATATATTATCATCCATTGTCTTATCCCTTAATATCCCTGTATGTATGTGAAACCCTGTCTAATTTTTTTTTATGAAAACAAACTTATAAATTCTGTGTTTATGAGGAGAAAACTTGATTTTAAACACATGTTCTGATAATCGCTTAAAAATATGCACTTTTTATTAATTTTTATACACATAAATAAATTTGATTTTCTTGTACTTATACTTAAAATTACAAATTATACAACTTTATAAAGTTTAGGACTGAACTGATTAAGTTCTCTATTTTATAGAAGCTTGACTTAAGTTCCACATTGGTTTTAAAGATTTTATTTTTAGATTAAGGCTTTAATATGATTTTAGGTTTTTCAGTCCCCTTATTTAAGTCTTCATCAGGATTTTTGTCGTTTTCCAATTAATCTCTAAAAAGTTATTACACCTTTTTATCTCTAAATTGATAATCTTGCAATTTTTAAAGATATTTTCTGCCCATACTTTCTCCTTTAAAATACAAAGCAAATAATTTCATGTATTCTCAAACTTCATATAGTAAATTATGTAGAAAATCGTATTATAGACAGTTTCCCGCTAGCACTAAAACGAAAAATTACTAAACTAGTATTATGAATTTTTAGTTGGTATTGGTTGAAAATTATATATAATTCAATGCTATACATGAGTTTTAATATAGCTGAGAACCGGTTCTAATCCATCGGATAATAATTGGTCTCAAAGCAATTTTTACATATCCTGTTATCCCTGGACCTCCAGGAAGTTATTTTTTTTTTGTAGCATATAATTGAAAATGTTTAAATAAAGGCCTTTTTGTTATGTGTGGGAAAATAAAGGACTTTTATAGCTTTAAAACAAAGGATTTCTCATCGGATTATCAAACTTTAAAATCATCTCAACTATAATATCAAATATAGGGAAAAAAGATTTCTTGTTTCACTAAAAAACGAAATTTTCTGTTTTAATTTCAATAACCCCAAAATATGATAACTTTTTCTAGATGTAAAGGATTTGAAACTAAAATGTCTTTTTTTATACAAATGTAAGTAACTTAGAAATTCATAAAATAAACAATATTCAATTTCCAGTACAATAACAAAATCAAACAGGGTTTCAACAAAATATCCAAGTAACTTCAATTGGCCCATTTTTCTCCCATATATAGATAAAATTGTTAAATAATAAAGGCGAAATATTTCTTTTAAAACAGTCCAAAAAAGATTCAAATTTAAATATGCAAAGTGGGTTTCTATTGTCAAACAAAAAGTAAACTGATTAACATTTATTTTTTCCTACAATGTAAACCGATTTTTAACATCACCCTTGCTTTGATAAATAGGATATTAGTATGCTAAACTATCTCTGATATTCATCCTTTGTAGATAGAGGGGTAGTTTTGTCAATAATACGAATTTAAAAATAGAACTTTTTCCCACTTAATTTCCACTTTAATTGAAATATAAATTCACAATTTAAAGTCATAAAATGAATCCTTAAAAGTAAGAAAATTATTTCAAGTATATACAACAAGTTCAATATCCTTAGAAACATAATATAAAAAGAAAATGTTCAAATTTCCCCTCAATTATCAAACAGGAAAAAAGGCATAAAATTACCAATTTTTAATTTATAGAACAATTTTGGTTGATTAGAATTATGAAAAAAGATTAATAAAAAGTTTTTGATGATCATATGAGAAGTAATTATGTATCTATTCCATTTTAAACAATCAAATATCATAATATTTAAATATCATATTTTATTCACTTTACCTATCCCTCCCTTTATAATTTTATAAGCTAAATCAATATGTGTGTTAAAACATCTTAAATATTAGAATATCAATATATCTATTTTTCTCCACTAAACACGATTATAATTTTTACAAAAAATGAGAAGATACAAAAAAGTTCCTCCTTCAAAAATTAGATTTTTACAATTTTTACCCTTAAACAATCCCAGTTTTTTCTTAAATAAGTAATAATTGCCGCCGAATAATTTTTTTGTCAGTTTTTGGCAAAATAATTTTTGACAAGTAGACAAATATAGGATAAACTCGTTTTTCGTGCGCATAAAAACAATCTAAAAAATTTTTGTGTAATAGAATATAAACCATAGAAGCACTTTGCTATTTGTTAAAATATTTTTTCTTCATGTTTGGAATAATTCTACTCCATCCATGTTTATTTTCTCCAATAAATCAATTAATAAATAAACTTCAAATCTACTTGTACATATTACCACCAATGATTTTTTTTATGCTTCGCTACTAATGGATGTTGTCATCCTTGTTTTATTACATTTAAAATATTTACTTCACTTAAAAATCTTTTTTCTTGTAAATTTTTACATAAAAATGTTAACTTTGTCAAAAATATTTTCTCTTAAACAAATTTATCGTTTTTTTAAATAAACTAACCACTGTGGCCCTAGCATCTAGGGGCTCTATAATCAAAAGAATCTGGCAGGGCAAAAAATAGCCTAAAACCATACCTACCCATACTTTTAAAAATAAAATAGCCTAAAACCATCCCAATACCTATATGTAGCTTTACAGTAAAGAAAAACCATATCGGTGCAGTGGTTAGCGAGATTCTTCGCTACAGACAAAAAGTTTATCACTTTATATTAAAATAAATAATAATTGCTAGGCCATAAAAATTAAACTGAAAACAAAAAAGATATAACAATAATAAAGTCATTTAAAAACAAAAATACGCACATATGTTTCAAAGCAGCAAGCTATGCAAATACAATTCAACTGTATCCAAGCCACTTAGGCGGGAGGCACACTCAGGCCATATAGCCCTAAAGTACATTATATAACAGCAGACAATATACACCATGGACTAAACAGCAACACGCACACGCCTGCCAATTTAGCTTGATGAAAAGTAAAAGAAAGCAGAATAACAGCCCTACACTCGCTCGCCTAGCCATATAGGCAGAAAGAAAGCTGAAATACACACCACTTCTTAAAAACATTAAAATAAAGTAAATATATAACACACCGGATCACACATGCGCAGTTCATACAACATAAAAACAAAATCAACACTAATAAACTAAAAATAATCATATCTTTGTTTTCGCACACCTAAATTTTTCGCCTTACACGACACTCCTTAATAAAAACAAAACACCAAACCTATCAGTATAGAACAAAAAGCAATATTAATTCTTTCTCTCTTTCTCTCGACCTTTCTCTTTATCACTTTCTCTCACTCTAATCTTAAATCTATAAGTCAAAAGATCAATGTCTCTTGTCTCAATTACTCTATAGATAGACAGAAAATAATGTTTTATATGTTTTATACAAAATAATATTAACAAAATAAATTTAAGTTTTTAATATATAACCCACCCCCCCAACTCCCAAAACAAGTTGAACTGAAAAATAAAGCAGCTAATAAAAATCGACATCTAAACATTAACCCTAAATTATTTTCACCCCTTCAAATGAGCAAATTTTTTTTGCAGAGGGGGAGAAGTAATTTGCTATGAAGCAAATAACTATTTAACTATAAATATATCAGTCACATATTCTATTTACAAAAAACAAAGCCTAATCTTTTTGCTTCACCTAAAATAAGAATAAGCATGCATGTATCTTATTCCCCGAAAAAATAATACTAAAGGAGTATTAAGGGGTTTTCTTTAAAAATATTAGCTTTACAATCCTATGAAAAGGGATGGAAGCACCATAGGCCCAAAAAGGACCAAAATAGAAGCAAAAAGAACACTTACCAAGTAAACCAGAAGTGTACAGGCGACTCATCCTGCGGTCAAAAATAGGCGGGACAAGGCCATAAAAAATATGGCGGTCCTCCACCGCCGTCAAGCTGGGCCCGGTTACATCGATCGGCAATGTTGGAACCACACTTGTCGAAATAAACTGGGAGCCGAAGAGTTATGACTGAAAAAACAGAAAAAAAATAAGTATTAAATCAAGCTAAAAATGTTCTAGAAAAAATAAGCTTTAAATAGGTTTCTACGAAAAAGAAAAGCACACAGAAAAAAAGCCAAAAGATAATTATACTTAAAAACTTAGGTCTAAAATTTTAGGACCTAATAAAATCTTGAGGATAACTTAAATTAACAGACTCAAGATTTTCTGCACTGTCCTAAACATAATCTTGTTCAAAATATTTTTTCTCATCATAAAATTCATTATAATTATAAACCATTTTTTTTTTTATCACTCTATGAAAATTTATATACTATCATAACTTACAAGTAAATAAAATATCTTAATATTCTCAAATCATTTTACAATGTATAGTCATTTAAGCTACCTTTTAGAAGCTACCTCCGATGAAATAGAGAGGACTAAAAGGGAACTTAATCAATTATTAAATTAATATCTAAACTGAATCTAAATGATAATATCATTACCTCATAACTGCTATCTCAGATTTAGTTTCACCAATAACAAAGCCCACTAATTAAGAAAATAGCAGAACAAAACAGCTTCATGATAATCTAAAACAAAGAAAAAATAGTTAGAAATTATTATGAGTAAAATAGTTATCAAAAACCAAAAACTTTGTGATTAAAACATTATTTTGAAACTAGCAACAAGATAAAATTTTTAGGAGTTTTGAAGAAATACCGTTTCATATTCAATATTAAAAGATGAGTCTGATACTTAAAAATTCCTCAAAGAATAAAATAAATATTACAACTTACCACATAATAGAACAATAACCAGAGGAGGAATGACCTCCTACCTTGTCCTCCAGCGGACTAGCGGCAAACCCCATGTTTCCTGAAACTTCCAGGGGCAAAACAGGACTAGGGGGACCTCGCTCCAGGTCAAGATCCTGATCGGGGACACTCTGCTCCATATGGGTTGTCTGGGCGGATAAATAGTGGCCCAGACAAAACTTGAACGTTTCCTCTCATTTTCCTCTCTCAAAACAACTGAAAAATAAGAACAATTAAAAAATATTAAAATAGTCATACAACTTTTAGAATAATCAATCTTTTAAGTATCGGTCTAATACATAATATACCTATTATTCGTATCATTAAAAAGGCAATTAATTTTTTCCAATACCAAAAATTAAAATTGGAGAAATAGGGATGGATAAAGTACACAACATCACAAAGTCATCATTAGTTTGTTAATAAAGTCTGGAAAGAAAAACTTTTCTTTGCTCAATAATTTAAAATTGGAAGAAAAAACAACTTTTCAGACCACAACACTACCACACCACCCCCTAAATTAAATCAAGATATCCAGGATTTCCGAAAATAAAAAACAAAAACTATACAGACAGACATCCTACTGCTCTTGCTAGGGCAATAATAATAAACAATAATTTTATTCTAGGTTTCTGATAATTTTTAAGAATAAAAACTTTTTTCTTATTAGGGTAACATTAGAAAAGTATGATAAAGGTTGTTAAGTATCTAAACACTAAAATGGGAGAAACAAATCAGCTGTCATATTCATTCTTTTTCCTAAAAAATTCCTTTTAACCAGAAGATTCCAAAACCGATTCAAGACTTTATAGACTAAAAATCCAATAACTAAAATACCAAAAAGATTTTGTATAATATAAAATGACAATTAAATGACCAATATCTTTAAAGTCAAGTGGCCAATATTAATTCAAGAAAAATCCTTTCTTTTTATTTTTCTAATTTTTTCAAAAAACACAATTAAGACATTTAAAATTTTCAACTAAAATTTTACATTGAAGCATATTTAAATTAAATATAACAGCACTCAACCCTATCTCTACTGTTTAGATAAAATACACCTGTACTAGGATCAAAACTCAACAACTGTGATACTGTTTAGAGGTATATATACCTTTAAGAATATTGGTAATGATAGCCTTCTAATTCAAGATTTAAACCCAATACAAACTTTAAACAAATAAAAACCTACAAAAGTTTTTTTATTTTTAGTTCTTTGTAGCAAAGATATTTAAGACCAATTTGAATACAAGTTTTTTTATAAAATTTTTCAAATGATTTCTTTTCACAAAACCAAAAGTCGTAGCCTTGTCATTACCTAAGCTGATTAATATGCCCAAGTGTGAGCTCCAGATTCATCATCTACTAGCTCCTGACAAAGTACCTAATCCTGATACAAACAATCAGACAACTCCAGCTCTTCAGCCTGAAAATCAGCCGTCCTACAGTCAAATACGTTAAGAAACCAGCTTTGCAACATGCAGCACCATTCATCAGACGTTCATCAGATGTGTCTACACAATATCCTAGCAAGATTCCACCTGACTTGGACTGGAATATTCACCAACAGCCACAATACCAGAAATACTTTCTAAAAGGCTATGAATCTCAGATAACCTATTACAGCATTAACCTGAAGAGACTCACTGGTCTTATACAGTAAAAACTAACTATACAACACCAACACCAACAATACGCATCATGCTAATGTAAACCATTACATTTTTAAGCTGAGGATTTTGACAAAGGGGGTCACGCGCACCCGGTAGAAAATATATCACTTGCAAAAGTTTCAAACTCCTTGTTTACATTGTACTCAGATTTGTCAAAAATGTCTTTAATTTTATACTTTTCCTAACTTTTGATACATTGATATCAGTAATCTTATAGCAAATTTTGTTCAAAACTTTTTAACCCCATTCACAACAGTTGGTGTAATGTTAGGGATCCAAGTTACAGCTGTAATTGATGTTATGAGAAGAGATAGCATTGTAGTAGGCTCAAATGACTAACGTTTTAAGAAACTAAATATGAGTTTATTTTATTTCAATAGAGTTAAAAGATTTGGTTGAAAATAAGCAAACAAATACACTCCTATCTATGGCCTACCCATCACACCTGCAGATATGATCACTCTGTACCCCTGCCAATGTTTAACAGGGAAAATCATTTTTGCAATTTTTATGAAAAAATTAAGACACTATGACAATCTCTCAATATTTAATATTTATTTTGGGAACTTTTTGATGACTCATGACTTCCGAGAGGTTGAAACTAATATTTGAGAGTAAAACTAGGTCTATGGTGAGTCAAGAAGTCCTTATCATACCTCTACACTTAAAATCACAAATAGTAACTATTATTTTACTCTAACTGTACGAAAAATGTAAATTACTTTATATGCCAATAAAATCTTTAAAAAAAAACTATAATCAAATATTCATAAAAATTATGAGGAAAATTTTGATAAATTTTAGGCAAGTTTAGCAGTAGGATAAACCAAAATGCAGTGTTCTGGAGCCGGAGCCGCATTTCCAAATATGGCTCCGCGGAACTGGAGCCGCATCAAAATATACGGCTCCGACACCCTGCAAAAACAATATCTCCTAAAAAACAATATTAAGATTTTTTTTACAGTATCTTTATCCATGCCTAAATGTAATAAGGGTTAATATTCTCAAACAAATAAATTTCTATTTTTTCCACTCCTTAAAATAATAACCGTTAATAATCTCTACACCTAAATAAATTTGAATTAACCCTTAAAGGAAGCCTGCAAGAAATAACACGCTTTAACTGCTGAAAGACTGCCACAAGAAGACCCAATACCCCAAATTTAAAGCCTTAAGCTTCAATAACAAAAAAGTTCTAGGCATTTCAAAATAGCATTTTATGTACAATGGAATTTTTGAAAGATTTCCAATGCTCATAAAAGAAAAAACAATATTAAATTACGTCGCCTAGACACAAAATTATAACCTTATCTTTGTCAGAAACTTAGATTGCCTGTAACCGAATACATTTTTACAATAAAAACACCACATTTCATAGTCAAAATCTATGAAAAAAAATCGATTTAAATTGCATTTTTAAACGAAAATCATAGCGGAAACAAAGGGGTAAACTAATACAAGCTTAGCTGTGATTGGTTGTTAATCTGATTCAGCCTTCTGATTGGCTACAGTACATTCGGTACAACGCAAGTAAAACTTAATTTTTTTTAATGATTTTGACTATAAAAATGGGTATTTTTATTGTAAAAATATAATTAGTTACTGGAAACCTAAATTTATGACAAAAATAAGCTTATAATTTTGTTTCTAGGCCACGTAGTTTCATTTCAAAGTTTTCAACATGAGCATTACAATTATTTCAAAATTTTAATTGTACATAAACTGTCATTTTAAAATGCCTAGAACTTTTTTGTTATAGAAGCTGAAGGCTTCAAATTTGGGGTATTTGGTCTACTTGTGGCAGTCTTTCAGCAGTTAAAGCGTGGTATTTCTTGCAGGCTTCCTTTAACCAATTCTAAATAGGATAAAAAACCAATAAAATATGTAGCTTTTACTAACGCGTAAAAAGAACTATAACAGTTTTAGAAAACTGCTCTATAACTAGATATGTAAACCAAAAATAAAGTAACAATAGTAATTGTTGGAAAGATATTTGGCCCATAACAAATAAACTGAAACTACCTAGTTGTTCTTTTATTAAATAAGTTCCCAGGAAAGTTGATATAGACCTTATATTTTTCCAACACACATAACGTTATATAATGTACAACTAGTGGAGAGGAGATGAATATGACAAGGTTATCATATTTATCCACTTGCCATTAGTTCAATAATGTAAAACTAGTGTTTTAAAGGTCATAAATAAAAAGATTATAAATTTGGTACCTACCAAATTTAAGCACCAGAGCTGCGACCATGAGGCAAACCAAGAACAAAATGGCCGCCAAAAGCGTTGCCTACTGCGGGGTCGGCCAAGGAGTCCCAAGACAAACCAGACGCCACTAACTTCAGCAAAAGCGCCTGAAAAAATAAAAAGTCATATTAGGTTTTTTTCCAAACTCTAATTCGAATTTTAAAGTAACTCATAAAATTCAATCATTGAAATAATTGTGTTCAGGTCATAATTCAGGAATGATTGCAATTCTATGAAAAAGTAAAACTTAAAAAAGATACTTTTATAAATACGTATAAAATTTAGTCTAATGGAACATTTATTTAATGATTTACAAAAGGAAGACTAAATATTATGCAAATTAACATCTGTATTAATTTAAAATCAAAAACAAAAAAAATATGAACTTTGGAAAAATAGTGACAAAATGACCAAATTTTTATAAAGATAATTGTTTAATGTAATGTCTTTCTAATTTTTAACTCTTCCCGATAGAAATGGATTAATAAATAAGAGATAAAAAATATAAAGACAAATAATGTAATAATAGTTTAAATTGCTAAATAGTCAACGCATAAAGAAATTAAATTTTAGCCTTAAGAAACAAAACAAAAATTAGTTTACTAGTAATGGTGTACTTATTTCTTCATTAATCAACGCCCTTTTGTTTCAACATTTTCACCAACCAAAGCCGAGTACACCCAATTTTATCAGCTTGGTTCAACATGATAATCTAAACAATATGTTACAATTGAATTTTAACTTATAAAATGCATATTATAACATGTACATATATAAATTTAATCACGAAGGCTTTTATAAAACTTTTATCGAAATTTTGAGGGAAAACTAATATTTATCACCAAAAAGAAATTAGCCGTATAAAGAATTATATATTTTTATCATATTTTTCACTGAATAAAGCCAAAAAAGACATTCTTAGCTTAATTTTTCCCCTTTTTAAAATGAAAAATTTCCAGCGCCTAGCTACCATAACAAAATTAGACGCCATTTAATGCGGTATACATATAGAGTGTTCAAAATTAAACACGGCATTCATTACATTCGTGCGCTTACCAATGTAGGTAAGACGACCTTAATGTTTTGGTATAAGTTTTAAAGGGCCTTCTACTTTTTAACATAGTATATAAAAGAATTATTTGAAACATAACTTAAAATCATGTTTTAAAAACCTAATATTATATTAAAAGTACGTCCGTGTAAAAAACAACAAAAAAATCCTAAAAATAAGAAAATAATGATTCAGATTTTTAACCCTCAACAAGTGAAGTCAATCTGAGATCATATTTCATTTAACCTCATGATTATGGCAATACAGGACTTCTCTTCTGAGGGGAGAGCATGGATCAACATTTCACCCTCTTAGTCATTTTACAACATACAGAAAATTGTAGAGTAGCCTTGCAAGGGAGAAAAGTAGATCCTAATTTAACTTCTATATTATTTTTCAAAGAAACATCAAATAAATAGATAATCCAGATAAATCTAGTTATGTTTAAAATGATTAATAATTATGTGCCTATAACTTTTCCACCAATAGAATATGCTTATTAACTTGCCTTCTTATGTATGATGAAATTATATTTAGAACAAAAATAATTCTTTCAAAAATAAAGATTTATAAAAACATCTGGTAAAGTACGAATTCAATAAGCTGAAAGGCACCATAAGAGTTTTCCACGAGTTAACACATGAAAAAATAAGCCTTCCCCCATGTCATAATTTTACCCACATATGTGCAAATTAACACTTCCCTTTAAAGATCTCTCCCTTATGCATTTACTCGTTGAATCAAAACTTAATCCTTTTTATGGTAATTCATACAAAACCACGAAAATAGTCAAATCAATAGTCAAATATTTTCTAGTATAACAATAACAATGGTGTGGATTTTCTGGTTTCAGAGAGTTTTGCTTGTGATATTATATAAATTTAATAAGTTCTTTAAGACCACGAGAACAGTTATTGGCTTAAATCTCTCAAGCATAGGACTCGTTGAAATCACTGATTCCATATTTTCATGTTTAACATGTGCAAAAATACAATGTGATCACTTTGCAATCTTTAATTTGTTATCTTATCACTTTGTATAAACACTCAATGATTTTTCAAATGTCTCAAAGAGAAGTTAAAAGAGAAGCATTTTGGTGTTACTCTCTAGGCTCTGCCAAAGAGAAGTTAAAAGAGAAACATTTTGGTGATACTCTCTAGGCTCTGCCCAGTTAGCTGGGAAGTAAGGCCTATAAAAGGTGGCCCACTCGGGCTATACAGTCAGTTGTGATATAGCAAGACAAATCACCAGTCGAATTTCTTAAGGGATAGGTCGGGTTAAATCTTTGACTAGAACTTAACTTGAGTAAAACTTCTCTCTGAGATCTTTGGCCATAACATACCTAAAATAAAATAGATTTTGTTAAATAGAATTATTTAAAATTTCCTTAAAAATAAAGATCTGAGATATTACAAAACTTTGTTTATACTTTAGGTATAGGGGGGAAATAATAGGGTTTAAGCCCCTGTGGGCTAATATTAATAGGTAGCTATTAAGATTAAGTAAAAAGAATAATATTTGTTCGGACCTTAAGATACCACAATAGATTCCATATTTCGGGATCGCCTGATGGTTTCTGAGACTCTGACAGATTTTGTTTCTTTAGCAGTATAAAATTCCTATACCATAAGATAACACCAAAGGCTAACATATAGTGGTCTAAAGGCTGGTTAGTGAACCCTAGCGGGGATCTTACTCTGAGGTTGGACGGAATTTTACTTCTCAATAATTTGTATTAAGTTTCTGACATAACACCTCAGATTGTTGAGGCTGGTCAGCCGGATCTGCACTCTCGTGATTATCTTTTCGAAGGTAAATAGATCTAGCTTGTTCGACGAACCTTAGTATAAAATATTAGGGAATCTGGTATATTTTGGTATATTTGACGCCAAGACTTTAAGATAACACCGTAAGCCGGCCAAATTATCGTGGCTGCAGGTTGGTGAGTGAGACCGCCCCATATATCGTGTAAGTCGGTGATAACTTAATCTATAGATCTTGGTCTAAAATATTTAATCAAAATTCATATAGGGCATCAATAACTTAAAAGTTTGATTTCCAATAGACGTATGATCGTCGATATACATTCCTGAAACCGCTGATAACACGTTATTTTCGGAATAGGGTTTTAAGACAAATTATATATCTACTGATTAGTAATCTATTATCTAGTGATTTGGTTTTTAAATATAAATAGTCATTTCATTGGATGGTATTTCTAAACAGACAGATATTAGTGTTTCGCTGAATCGAGCTTGGACCGGGAGAGGAGGTGAGAGCGCAGCGCCTTAGCCATAGTAGTGTGACAGAAGGACGCGACTGTTCCGGGAACCGGGTAGTGAAGCATAATAATTGGTTCCGTTACCTACGGATTAACCCAGGTAAGATTTAACTTTTTTTCTTTTAGGTGGGATATTGGCTCAAGGCCACTAAATAAGTCTTACCAGTAAAGCATCCATAAAAGCACAGCTCTTCATTGACAAACAATCATTCCATATGTCACCATCATTATTGCCATTTATCTCTTCTATCCAGAGCATAGGCCACGCACAATGGTGCTCCATTTATCTTTGATTTAGGCCTCATTCCATGTGTAGTACAGCAATAACCTAAAATGGATGATATTATTATTGATCAATTAGAAGATGAAATATTAAATCCTCCACCTTATAATCCAGAATATGAACCTGGACTAAATAATGCAGTAAATCATTATCTAAGACTGGAGGAAATACCTAGTGTTCATGTTAGGCCTGAGATTCACTCAGCAACAGCAATGCTTGTCTTAGGCAATAGGCGACAAAATCGCATATTACATAGGCCTCAAATACATGTACAAGACATTTCTACCATACATGAAAATGAGCCAAATATTCAAGTAATAAAACAAGAAAATAATGGAAATAAACCCCAAAATAAAAAAGTAGTTAAACCAACTTCAGATTTTTCGGGTTATGAGTCAGAATCTAGCTATTATAGTGAGGATTTTGACAGACAAAAAAGTAAAAAACATTCTAAAAAAAGGCCTGACAGAATGTATGATCCACTTAACCCACATGGCAATAAGGACCAGAGACGCCATGAACAACATCATGATAGACATGAAAATCGTTATAAACACGATAAAGACAAAACTAAGTCAAGTAAAGAAAGACAAAATAAAAGAGACAATAGTGACAAAGAAGACAGGCATAAAGACAGACAGAACTTCTCTATGCCAAGGAGAATGAATAGACGTAGCAACAGTAGTGGCCCTAGCTTTAGTTCTAGCTCTTCAGATACAGAGTTAGATAGAAGGACTCCATCTACCAATAGAGATAACAGAAATAGAGAGACAAGACAAGACAATAACTTACTTGGAAATATGTTCTCCCAGTCGCAAATACACATCCTCCAGACACTGTTACAGCAAAATGCTACAGCCACAGACCTAAATATTGCAAAAATATTAAAATTAATACCAAATAACTTAATTTGGGGAAGTTGTCAACACGAACGTATACACAGACAAGTCAAAATATTGGGTAAAATCCCACCCCAATATGGAGAAAAAACTAACCCTTACACTTTTTTTAGCACTTTTAAATATTTGGAGGAATATGAGATCCCCTTTACTCATAGTTCCTACAACAATATTCTTATTCACTACTTTAATACAGAATCAAGGAATAAACTAGATATGCTAGAAATAGATCCTAATGCCCTTAGTGCTCAGGATTTTGTAAAATCGATCCTAACTACCATAGGCGCAGAATTACTCAACCCACATGAATATGAGAAACAATTCTACACTTATAGATTCACTGCTGAAGATGAAGACAGACCAAATAAAATAATAATATATTTGGCAGCCATGTTGCAAAAAACAGGCAATAGTCATGAAAATCAAATGGCTAAACTTAGGGAAAAAATATGTACCTATTTGGTACCACCATTATTGCAATCAGCATTTTTGACATCCACTAATGTTCCTTACTTATCTAAAGAGACAATCTTAAGCTGGTTTAGTAATAATAGAAGCTTTTATACCTCAGCAATTGAGAGAAAAAGAAAGATGGACAGACAAAGAAATGCAAATGTAAACCAGGTGGAAAAGGACAAAAACCCCACACAGGATATATCAACCCAACCAAAACCTAGTTGTGAACATTGCCAAAAGCCTCACTATTCTAGATACTGTTTAAAACATCCAGATGAAACAGTTAAAAAAGCAAATATGGAATGGTGGGATAAAAAGGATAAAGAAAAAGCTAACAGTATAGTTTGTTTATTGTGTAATTCTGACACCCATGGTAGTGAGGAATGTTTCACTTTCCCTAATGTCAATCCTTCCAAAGAACAATGCCCACGCTGCTTAAATTATGGTGTATCAAGACTATACCATCCATTGTCGGCGTGCAAACTCCCGCCAACAATGGAAAAAAACTAGTAGGGCAGCTGAGTATTTCTCAAGAAAGCAAAAACATACAATTACAGGTAAAAATACCACAAGTTACGGATTCTTGGGACATACCCGGCACCCCTATTCTAGAGAAAACCTTGTTGAAAAACTACTTAAAAACAGGATAATGTTTATGGACATACTTACATTTTTGGACTTGATTATAGAGTTGCTTCGCTTATAATATTGTTCTTTGTTGTCCCAGGAATCAATATACCAAAAATCAGATCAAACGGATAATTAAAACACTTGAAAATTTGTTGTTAAAAAAGTAGAAAAATCAACATGTTTAAAATGGACGTACGGACATTCTGGTAATGATTATAGAGTTGCTACGCTTTCTAAATCGTACCCAACTACTACAGGAATCATCATGCAAAGTTTGAAATCGATAGGACAATTCTAACATGCCTAAATTAACGAATAAAAGCTATCTATCTCGGACGGACGGACGGACCGAACCTAATTATAGAAAAGCTTCGCTTTTAAAAATAGTGTAAAACAATATTTCTTATCTAAAAGAGCTCCAATGTAGTATAAAATAAAGGATGGGATAACTATGGTTTTGTCAGAGATTTGAACTGTCTGTACTTTTGTTCATTCATAATATACACGGATCTAAAGGGATAATACAATGGTCTATTGATGTACATCCCTAGTAATGATACACAAAATTACCCGTTTTGTAGATTAAAATTAGTGGCTGAAGGGTTTGAACACTTAACCTAATGAATCAACCAATCAAAATTCACTAAAGTCCCCAACGTTTTTAAGCCAAAGAATAAGAAAGCGTTATTATAAAACTTTGGAGACTAGTATAATAAACAGTCCATTGTCCCCTCTCTCTGATATTATATGCATCCATTGCAAAACATGTTTTTTTTTCAAAGTAAATTATTGTATAATGATATATTTTGCAATCTTTTAAACATACAATTTTACATGTTTTAAAGACTAATTTTTCAATGTCTTGTCCCTGTAAATCTTTAGAAGTTTCCTCTACTTAACTAAATCATTCTTATTCTTTAAAGTGTATTAAACAAACTATACAAAACCTGTATAGAACAAGTATCCAGATCTATACATTGAAGATAGTAGCCTCATAAATGTAATATCATAACAAGCTTTTCCCAATTCCCTTAACAGAAAAAAAGAATATGGCCTATTCTATACAAAATGAGATTATTGATATCTTTCTTACAAAAAAAATAATAAATAGTTGTTCTTTTAGAAAAATAAATATGAATCTAAAATGTTTTTTTTTAAGTAATAAACTTTTTGAAACATTTATTATAATAAAATATTAGAATACACTATAGTAGATCATCCTAGTATGAAATATAGACACTCAAAAAAATTTCAAGTTCCTGGTATGATCCTGCTGGTCATGATCCTCCAGGTATCTAGCAATATTTAAATAGCTCCCCTAGATGCTAGGTGCGCAGCCGCTGGTGTGAAGTGAATATATGTTGTAATGAATACCTTTACGGAAGATAAGATTTAAAAATAATGGCCTTGTGTTAATACTATTGCCAAAACTCTAGTTTTACACACATATTTACTAATTCTACCAGTGTCATCGTAGGCTTGTTGTAGAGATACCTATTTTGGGAGCGCAGCTTCTCTATAACTGTGGCAGTTTTCGTAGAAATAATGTGATGGCTATTATATCTATAATACAAAGTAGAACGATGTCTGTCTGTCTGTCTGTCTGTCCCTTAAGATCTCGGTAACCACTGAACCGATCGGATTCTACTCTTCAGGGTATATACCTATTGGTCCTGTGGTGGTTTTAAGCTATTTTCTTGGGTGGTGGGACACCCCCAACCCCCCAAAAACAAAAAAATCCCCCCCCATTTTTTATTTTTTTATTTTTTTTTTTTTGCTTAAAATTTCCTTGGTCCTTCAACGAATTTTGCCTAAATTTTTTTTATCACCTCTTGGGGCAAAGCCTCTAGAGGCTAGGGGCGAAGCCGCTAGTTGTTAATAAGTCATCACAAAATAAACAGTATGATTTTCTATTATTCATCTGTGAAAATTAAATGGAGACATAACAGTTCTTTATCATAGTTTTTTTTCTGCCAGTTAAAAAGATGGAGTTTTTTACTATTTTCTTTCCTCATTGAGCTTCACATGGGACAAATCACTAAACTTGTCCTGGACCAATACAAAACTTTCTTTAAAGTTGTGAAACCTTAATATATATGAGTACATTAATACTGAAGAAATTGCGGCCTACCCAGTACGCAATATAACCTAACTTGAACTGACATAGAGTAATATACAAACAAACCTTTTTATGTCAAATTCATTGGAGGAAATCTGTGCTTAACAGGGTTCTTTGTGTGATAGCATCTTTTATTAAATCATCCCTGCTTTTAAAAAAGAGATTAATTTATCCTTAATCCGACCTAACCCTAGAATGTAATTATATATTCCCCGTAGGGCTCTCAAAGTTCGCCCTATTTTATAATAACCCGACTTTTCCCCAATTATAACTTACAAAACAGCAAAGTCCCAAATACGTAAATATTTTCATTATAACCATATAAATTTATAAATCATGGCAGACAAAGCACTATTTCTCCAATTGTGGGGATAGTATGAAAGAAGATAAATAAATCTTCTCACGGTGAGAAATTGGCCCAGGCGGCTTAACGATATTTCGAAGAAAATTAAGAACACTGCAATAGCAAGAATCCAAAGGATGATAGATTAATGTAAATCCCAATGAAGATAAACAAAAAAACCTTCTTCTGTGCATTTAAAATGATGGTTAAAAAGTTTAGACACTGTTAGATTAAAAAATCAAGATTTAATGAAAGCTCATAAATACTTGAAACCAACAAATGGAAAGAAATGGTTATAAAACTTTGGGTACCAGTATAATTTTCAAGCCAATGTCAATATCCTTTCTGATATAAACATCAATTTTCTCTGATTCCTAGTTTTTAATATTTTTTTTTCTTTTTTGCTTTCTTGTATAGACGTATATTCTTATGAGATATCAGATTTAACTGTGCTTCCAACTGTGCGATGTGTGTGTGTGATTGTGTGTTTGTGGGTTGGTGTGTGTTTGTGTGTGTGGGTGTCTGCATGTGTGGATAAAAAAGACCTCTTGTTGTAATGTTATACTAATCCCCTTTTGTTACATTTTACCCTGGGACCAGGGAGGGAGGGGACATTGAAAGAAAAATAATACTTGTCCCTTAGGTTTATTAACTCTGGTATCCTTATTAGATATTTATTGGTTGGTACAAACTAGCATTATACGAACTTTTCCACTATTAGTTTGAATCTACACAAGGTTTTTATTTGTTTAACATAGTTGAATATGTACATCAATCTATCGTCTGATCCCTGAAGATCCCTGCCTGGAACATAGAATAGTTTTCCTAAATGCTTTTTAGAACTTAAGGCAGTTTAAATGATTGACATAGAGAATTATACAATATATAATTCATATATATGGAATTATCTAAAGGCTAATAAAATCTATTTAATCTTCTTTTCCAAGCTTTTATTCAAGTTAAATAAAAATTCATTATTTTAAATTAAAGGCTTTTAAAAGATGAATATTTTCAACAATATCATTTAGACCCCCCCCCCAAAAAAAAAATAACATAAAATGTTTGGATATGCATGGATCAGGAATAAAGACATATATAAAACAGTTAAGGAAATATAAATCTGGCTCTCATACCAAACCTTTCTGAAATTGCATAGCTTAAAATAAATATCTAACTCTTACTTAAGAAAATACATTATATATATAAGACTAGAGTTGGCTCGATATAATTATCTCCCTACTGGCTAGTTTTCTATATGCATATCTATTTCTCAATAAGTCTATTTTCCTCATCCGGCATTACTATCTAAAAGAAAGTAAATATTTGATAATTTAAATGATTTTAAAAAGATTTTTTAAATTATATTTTTTCCTTTACATTACCATCACCAAAGGGTTAATGATGATGATTACAATTTTAGTTTAATATTTGACCACACAAAATGTCGCCACAATCGAATTCTTTTAAAACAGAGTTTTCTTAAATTTATTATGTTATAAATTTAAATTTTCTTTTTTATGATTAGAAATTAAGTACATCAATATAAGGTAAATAGCAACATGAAATTAAAAAAATGAATTTATTTTTAATAAAGTAAAATAATGGGTCTTATCGTTCTGGGCAATGAGAGTTTATTATGGATTATTGGAGCACTATGAGTTTTAATCATATATTCCTTGGAAAACTTGAGCTCGTTTATAGACATTTATTTCCTATATAGATCTGACATGGATCTTGAAGCAATTAAGCAGGCCGTTTTGTACATGTTAAAAATTGGAAGATTTCATTAAATAAAAGTTATCGCAAATATACTTAGTAAATAAGGATGTTTAATGTATGAATACTGTTAAAGCAGGGTGAGAAGGGATAATGTGCTGTTTATTACACTATTCCCTAAAGTTTTAGACTTTGGGGGCTATTATTGAATTTTAATTGGTTGGTTCAAACGTTCAACCACTAATTGTAATCTAAACAAGGGGTAATTTTCCTTACCATGATAAGGATATTCACCAATTTATCTACCGTATCTCCCTTAACCGTATCCCTAAATCTCTGGTGATAAAGGGGAAAAGAGAAGATGATAAAAGTTTATGAATTTTTCTTGTTATAAAATAATGTCACAGCATAAAATGTATGTAAAAAGCTTCCGGTTGGCTGGAAAACGGACACCCAACAGCAAGCACGAGGTGTACTATTTATTATGTTATTAATCGCATCGTATTATAGACAGCTTTCAGTGAATATTAAAATAAAACATGATAAAATACAGAAGAACCGGTTGAGAACTGGTTCTAATCCAGCGGATATTAATCGGATTAGAGCCATATTAGAAAAAAAATATATAAGAAATATGAATACGAAGAAAAAACTTTTTGCTTCTAATGTTTAAAATTATTATAATATTTAACAAATGCAGTTAAAATAAAATAGAACTCATGAATAAATTGCCAAGGTGAATACGTGGTCAATTTAGGTTGCTAATAAGGACCTCATCTATTGGTCAGTTCGTTCATCCAGTTGAAGGTGATGGGATAAGGTTGAATTGGGTAAAAATTTAGATAAGATCTTTGGTGAATAGAATCCTATTATATGAAGCAGTAAGCTTTTTTGTCTGTAGCGAACGACCTCGCTAACCGCTGAACCTCCTGTGTTCCTCCTTTACTGTAAATATTCTTATAGGTCCTTGGATGGTTTTAGGCTATTTTATTTTTACAAAAAAAAACCTGGGTATGGTTTTAAGCTATTTTTCTGCCCTTCCATATCCCTTCGAATATATAGCCCCTAGATGATAGGGGCGCAGTAGCTAGTATATAAGACAGTATTATTATTTAGCTTTACATAAATCAACTAATTTAAAGCCTTAATTGCTTTGCAAATAAAAGAAATGAATCTTAGTGGTTATAATAAGTACATCTACGTACCTATTAATATCAAACACTGCTATAGTTTACTCATATGCATCGAATAATTATTAAGTAGTTTTTTTTAGTCTTAATCAGTCAACACTATCCGGAGCAAAACAAAATTTGAATGCCTTTTTTATTCTTATTCTAATCTCTATTAAAGCACTATAAGATATTTGATTGCACATTATTGAAAATCCTAGCCATGGTATAAAACTCGTCTGATATATCTACCTGAAATACTAAATACTTAAGCTACCTATATCTACAATTCTTAATACCAGTTTTTAAAAGTGTATAATTGTATGAGTACCTATTAGTAAATTATTGTGGGATGCATCTATCTATGTATCCATTTTTTTTAAATTCCCATTTCTTTGAAGTGAACACCCATAGCCAACCGGTTTTTCTTTTTTCTACAAACTTTTTTTTTCTTCTTTAAACATTTATAAATCTTATACATATAAGGAATACAAAATAATAAGGATAAATTAAGCTTCACTAAAAAAATTAACAGCCTATATTTTATGGTACTAAAGAAACCGCTTTGCATACAGAAACAGACAGGCAAAGTATGTTGTATGTGATCTACGTAAATAAAATAAAAAGGAAGGTAATTTATATGGGATCTAATATTGAAATATTGGATTTTGCCATCTTGTTTAGCAGATGATAGCTTACAGGAAATATTAATGATTGATTATACCTCATAGATTTCCCTCTTTCCTAGTTTAGTTAGGTCCTTTTGCAAGTGTAGCTACTCTACAATTTAGTTCTATTAGAAGCAGATTAGAATTTACCTTATAGGTTTCTTCTCTTCTAATAGGTTTCTTCTTCTGTGTAGTAACTATACAATTTGCTTCTATTAGAAGTAGAATAAACTTTACCTAACAGATTTATTATTTTTGCTTAACAAGATATATTGTTTTTGAAGTGTAGCATTAAAAGGATGTATTTATTAATATTTAAAGTCAATACATTTCGCTTTTCATTTACATTTTAGTGGGTTAATCTTTTCTTTATCGCATATAATCTATGGTTTAATATACCATTTAACATTAAAACTACTTAATAAGGTACTGGCCTAAAACTATACCAGGATCTATGTATAGCTCTCTTAAAATAAAGAACTTAATCGTGCCTTGTTATCTTGATATAAAAACAAGCAAAAACTTAAAATTATATAATATGATCTATGGAAGAAAAAAAATGTCTGTTTTTCTTTAATCTGTTCAGAAAAGTAAAAACGAGATTGAATAAGAATTAACTGTTAATACATAAGTTAACAAATAATACATTTAAATATTTTAATCGCTAATTTGTGTTTTCGTTACCAAAAATTCCGCCACAATTAAATATTTTTATTCTTGTTATCAGAGTACCTACCCCACTGGGCATTATTTGCCTTACACTTAAAGAATTCCCCCCAAGACAATATTCCCTCTTCTTTTACTTGTCATGAGTATAGTTTCTAGGTATCTATCATTTTACATGATAAGATATTATATTTTTTAAAGCGAAGCTTTTCTATAATTAGGGTCGGTCCGTCCGTCCGTCAATAACGGATAGCTTTTTCGTTAATTTAGGCATGTTAGAATTGTCCTATCGATTTCAAACTTTGCATGGTAATTCCTGTAGTAGTAAGGTGCGATTTAGAAAGCGTTGCAACTCTATAATCGTTACTAGAATGTCCGTACGTCCATTTTAAACATGTTGATTTTGAACTTTTTTAACAACAAAATTTGTATCAGATAAAATTATCCGATTGATCTGATTTTTTTAATACTGATTCCTAGGACAACAAAGTACAATATTATAAGCAAAGCATCTCTATAATCAAGTCCTAAAAATGTAAGTATGTCCATAAACATTATCCTGTATCTAGCAGTTTTTTTTAACAAATTTACTTATAATTTTGCTTCGACTCTTATATATTTATATTCTGATTATTCAGTTCTGACATTATACAAGTGTTAATGTCCGTTTGTCCTGCCGTTTCAGCGCTTCGCTTTTATGGATGTTGTCATCCTTGTTTTCTATAGGATGTCTTTTGGTAATGGGATATGTCCGTACTCCAGTGCTGGAATCGTAATTCATTGCTTCGTATTAAAGACAGATCTCCACAGATATTAAAATTGAATATCATAAGATTAAAATCATTTTAGCCCCGAGTAACCGAAGGCCATGGCTAACAAAACTGGTATTAATTTTATGACTTTTATTTTATCATTCCTTGAAAATTGTTTGTAAAACGATCCTGTACATGATTTTTCAATATGGCTGAGAACTGATTATAATCCAGCAGAGATTAATCGGTTGCGATGACTGGAAAATAAGTTAGGGAGGTGCTGTAAAAATAAATGTGTATATATTATGCTATTAAATGAATAAAAATACTTGATTATCTATTTTTGGAATATAACACCTGAAGACAAACTCTAAGTGTTTAAAATTTGAGATGATTTATTTTTATTCAGTTTTCTTGATAAAACTTTTTTGTTTTTGGTTTTAATTTACTCATAAGAAATATAAATAACTTATTTATTTTTGTCCTAATTTTGCTGATTAATAAAAGAGTTAAATTTACTGAAAACAACTCCATATCCTGGAACTTTCTAAGCTGAAGACTTGATTTCACTGGCAACCAATTTCATGGGCTTATACTATTATACATATTCAGTTATTCGGTGTTTTATTATTACAGCACAAAGCAAAACAATTGGTTGAATATTGTGTGGAGAGGGAGGTTTCATTCCCCATTTGGTTTAAGTTACAAAAGGCTATGGGCAATGGGCATTGGCAATCTATAATACAAAGTAGAATGATGTCTGTCCTATCGTCCGTCTGTCTGTCTGTCCCTTAAGATATCGGTAACCACTGAACCAATCGGATTCTACTCTTCAGGGAATATACCTGCTGGTCCTGTGGTGATTTAGGCTATTTTCTTGGGGGGTGGGACACCCCAAACCCCCTCCAAAAACAAAAAAATCCTCCCACCATTTTTTCAAAATTATTTAAAATAGTGGTGGAGTGGGGGATCTCCAGGTAATAAAAGATGTAATTATACCTCTATGGGCTGTGCTAGGGGCGAAGCCGCTAGTAATTTAAATTTTATCAAAATTCAGGAAGAGAGGTAACATTTGACTGTAAATCATAATGGCACCCAAAATTTTTAAAAACATGTTTTCTCATTTGTTGGCACAAAACCTTTCAGACATTTCTTATTATATCCTGATTGGTTGGTTCAAAACCAGTAGTATTCGAATATAATGATTTTAATCTACAGAGGGGATGCACATTAATTTATCGTCCGTTGTTTATCCCTGCATAAATTGCATTAAAAGCAATACAATACTTCAATATACATATAAATAATTTTGTCTTATTGTTTCAGTGGGAAATGGAAGAATATATAGAAGTTGTGAATCTAATCCTCCCAAAATAGCTTAAAACTTGACAATGACTCATACAAAGCATCTCTATAATTACATGGCTATCGGTCAATATATTTCAGGGTTCTTTATATAGACATTTATACACTTCTATGTTACTTTCATTAATAACATAAATCATATGAAATTAAAATATTTTGTTTGCTAAAAAAATCAAATGTTTTTATGTTGTTATGATGTGACACTGGTTATTCAGAACCAGCCAGAAAGGATTACAACCAACAAATTTATATTTTCTTCCTTCTATGATATTCATAAGATGATAGGTGTTTCCTTGGATAATTTTTTTTCTATGTATAAACTATCTAGACACTCAACATCTAATCTTAATGTAGTGTTCTACACTCAAATAGTAGAAAAAGTTACATTCCCATAGTTTAATTTGTCCTTGTTTATTAACCTTTTTTAAGCTTGGTAGTGGGGATGTCTTTGGGGTGGCGAACAGCAAACCTAAATAACTAATTATTGTACCATGTATATATAAATGTTTGTAAAATTTAGTATTAACTGAAACTCTTCAACAACAAATATATTACCATTGTCCAAGGCAATATTTAATTTGTGGTAAATTTGGATATTCAGCTTAGAAAGTATTAAGGTGGAAAAGATCACTGAAACTAATTCAAATAGCTGGACTGTAAATAGAATTTATTATGATTAAAATCTATTAAAAATTTTCAATTTTAATAATTCTGTTAAGAAATTTAAAGCACTTTTGACTTCTGCATAGCTGTAGATATTTTCTGTATACTGGATCATTTCTATAAATATAAACCTTGAATGAAACTAATTCTAAAAACTAATTTGAACAACCCTAGCAGATTACCTAACCAATAAAGTTTGAAGAACCCTAACCCATTGTAAAATTGCCATCTTCCCCTCCGTTCTAAAAGTTGGTTGCAAAAATTGCAAATTGCTGAATACATTTCGCATTAGGATTAATGATATCCACATAAAAAATGGCAAGATTTCTTTTTTCTTACATTTGTATTCATATAAATGTAAAATTAAATTAGATAATTTTGCGGATTTTTTATGCGTTTGAGTACAAGATAAAACTATGCACACTGCAAAACGGTATTTTACTGAATTTTTCTTTACAGATTAAATAAACCTTTTTATTAATTTTAAATGCAAAAGAATTAAATTTGCATAGAGGATGTAAAAAATAATGAATATAATACTAAAATTAAAATAATTCATGTAATATACATAAAAGGGATTTTAAAAGCAGGTATTATTTCATTAAACTTGAATTTTTTTGGAAACGAAATTACACTGCAATTCACCTCTTGCTACAGTATTAATATTTTACGTTAATTGATGAGTGCCTTACGACATAAATATAACCCATGGCCAAGAGGGAAAAAAATAATATTTTAGATTTCTTCATTGCCAAGTGCTTGGTATTAATATAAAAGTAGGTGGGTTGGCTTAGCCCTAACAGGACAAACTTTTTTCTATTCACAGTAAGTACTTCCAGGCAAAGGATGGGCAATTAAAAGGTTGGATACCTCTTCATTGTAACTTTACTTATTAGTATTACCCCTATACACGAACATATATCATGTTTTGCGTATCTTATGGTTAATAGGTCTTCGATAAAACTCAACAGACAAACAACCTTTTGATTACACGACCTTCTACGGTCCTCAATGTGCATAGTAATTGCGCAAATGTACGGGCCAAGGCATTCCCTTTACTCTTCCTATTTGTGTCATAAGCCTGATATAACAACAGTGGGTAAGATTTGTAACCATATTATTACATTTACAAGTCTTGTATATGGCAGATAATAGTTATTTCTCGCATCGTATTATAAACGGCTTTCCGCGGATATAGATTGTACAATTATAAGATTAAAACTAGTTTTTTTAGCCCCGATTTCGAAGGCACCGGCTAAAAAAACTGGTTTTAATCTTATGATTGTACATTTTTATATTCGTAGAAAGCTGGATATAATACGATGCTAGACATAGTTTTTTCGTATGGATAAGAACCGGTTCCTATCCACCGGATTCAAATGAATACGAGAAAATACTTTAAAATGTCCAGACTTTAGTTGACATTTATGGGGCATTGTTGTCATCACATCTTTTATGCAGTTGTGAGTGTTATCATATTATCTACAAATTTTGGAGGAAAGAGAAGTTTTGAAATGAAAAAAAGTTGAAGGGGTAATCTTTTTTTCCTGGGCGATTCCTCTTCAAAGGGTGGATGTACCATCCCCCAACATAATTTCAATCCTTCCCTATACATATAAAAAGCTTCACTGTAAAGGAGAAACATATTGGTCTAGAAGTTAATTAGATCTTAAAATAAAGGCAGACACACGTATAGACAGACATACATCCTCTTATTTTTATCTAAGTTACTGATTTAAAAAAAAATCATCAACCAGTTTAGCTACTTTTGAATTTATACCATCCTTGACAACTAAAGTAAAACATTAAACTAAATTTGTATATTTATTGATAAAATCAAAGCAAAAAACAAGAGTATAAATTATAAATTCATATCATGAGCAATCTTCAACGCGGTTTGTTCAAATCTTAACATTACATTATTATTATTTATTTATTATTAATATTATTATTTATATATAAATTATACATAAGCATTGAATGCTGGAGTGTATATAGATGATTTAAACAACAGCCTTAACATCTAACTAGAGTGAATAATAAAAAAATAGTCCACACTCAAAGTCTTGTGCTAGCAAAACATTATCAAAAAGTAATTTCAAACTAAAAAATTTTCTATTGCATTGAAATTTTGGGGGTTAATTTTGCTCAAAATCTACAAGGATTTAACTGAATTCCAAAATATTTTTTTTAATAAAGAATAATATTAATCTAATTACAAGGAGGTAAGAATGATGAGTGTGGGCATTTAATACAAATTTATAATAACCTTAGGAGTATTAATATATAAATACTCTTTAATATTTAAAAACTAAAGGTATATAGACTGAGTGTATGGGTGGCTGTATATAAACATTCATCATATGTAAATATTCCCTTCTTTTACATTTGTCATAATTATAATCTTGTCATTTCTGTTTATTTTATACAACTTACACCAAAAAATGGTTAATATTTTTGCTATATTTAGGTTATTTCTACAATGTAAAGAAGATTTATTCAGATATGATGATTGTTTCCAAGCCCTAAGAAGAAGATAAATAACTATAAATAATTACACTGAGCAACATCAGGTGCCTTGCCTTTAGGTGTCTTGTCCGCACAGGCTGCTGAAGCTAACCTCCTGGTAACCTGGAAACATCCAGGTCTATCCAGGAACAGCCTCCAGTAACCAACACACAAGTTTGAGCAACATACCATGGCAAATGATCAAGGCTGAATTTACTGGCAAAGTTAGATAATATCTAGTTTTTGGGATCTTAATCAATGTTTAAAGTTGAAAAATGTTTGCTATTTGCAATAATTTAATTTAAGAAGATAAAAACAAAAGTAAGTGAAAAAGAAAAGTGGAGTAATTTATCTATTTCTACCAGCAAATTTAGCCCGGACCCCGCCAAATCAATTAAATAAAACTAAATATAAAAATCCACTACAATATAGAGCTGTACAAATACATAAAAAAGAACAGAAAGTTATCAAAAAAAAGAATAAGAAAATGTGTGACTCAGAAAGAGGAAGAAAGAGCAGGAAATTTTATAATAAGATTGAGCACTAAATAAATTGTGCTTTTTTGCATCAAATGGCAACTTTTTAATCAATAAAAAATTAAATTACAATTTTTACAAGCATTTTTAAATTTATAAAAAAAATGGTACTTGGAGAATTTAATTTTTTTGTAGAAGCAAACTTAAATGGACAAAAGACTAGAAAAAAGCTTCACAGTTCAATATCATCAATAAATTTCTTACAAAGAAACAAAGATTGTGCACCAAGTACCTTGACAAAATGACTACCAAAATATATAATTTATATTCATATATATGACTATAATATTTATGTTTTATAGCAATGATTAGCAAGTATGTAATTAATTAATATTAATACAAGCTGAATCAAAGGCAATGGCTACCACAATTTGGTTAGATTTTCAAATATTTAAATTTGATTCACAATTAATATTTATATATACAACAGATTTATTTACTAATTATAATAAGAATATTATTTACTACTTTAAATTATGCATGAGATACAAATTTTAATTTTTACTTTCTTTTGTAGAAATCAAATATTTAGTTTTTGGTTCTTATTAGCAAAAAAGAGATTACTTCTGAAATTTAAGAAGCATCAACGATATTACTAATTACAATTTGTAAATATTTGATTTGTACAATAAACAAGTAGAGCAACTGTATGTTAACCTCTGGCGGACTGAATGAATGCCATTTAATCAAATATTATTATTTATAATTAAATACAAGGACAATAATATTGTCCACAAGACAAAACTAGATCTTTGGTAAATAGCTTATATGGATGCAAATTAAGATGGGATATCATTATCTATCAATAGTTATTTATTTTTTAATGTTTATTACATTAGAATATAAGAATTAAATATTCCTAGTTGTGAAAGCCAACCTTACGGTTTTATCAAAATTAAATCTTAATTAAACTTAAAAACTTTTTATATAATTAATCATATCAACAGATAATTCCCTTTTTGCATATTTAAAAACACAATTCACAATAAAAAGCACAACCTTTGTTGAGTTTTTTTGGTTTCTTAGCGCAATGCAATAATAATAATGGCCAAAAAATATTAACAAAAATAAATTTTACATAGTCTTTTACAGTTCTTTTTATTAGCATAAATAACCTAAATTTTTATAAGGTTTTGGTACATGCTAAAATTATTATCGCTTTCATTTTTTTTACATGAGGCTATAAGGTATTTTTTTATACGTTATTTGCATAGTTAGAAATAGGCGTTGTATCTTCAAGTTTTAATTGCAAGATAAAAAATTTAACATAAATAGCGAGGCTTTTTAAAAAAACATCTGAGCTATACCACAGTTGACCTCGTTATCCTTGTTAGTTTATGTGTGATCACAACCGCTTGAAAAATATCTACATCTCTATGTATTTGTAAAAATTATCAACATTAATTTTGTGAATAATAATTAGAGAGAAAACTATAAACTTGTTTGGTCTGTAGGAAACTGGAATATAAAAAAAGTTAACAGTTTATTTATCGCATCGTATTATAGACAGCTTTCCCCGCTATTAAAATAAACAAATATAAGGTAAAAACCAGAAGGCTAAAAAGATGGTATTAATTTTAGGATTTTTATTTTATAATTCGTGAAAAATTGTCTGTAATACGATGTTAAACATGATTTACCAATATGGCTTAGAACCGGTTCTAATCCAGCGGACAATAATCGGTTTCTAAGCCATACTGGAAAATAGTTTATTTTATTTTCAACTCTATTTTTGGGGAACAAAATAATGAAGAATAAGAGAGAGAGAGACAAAGTGGGAGACAAAATTTGATGTCAAAGTTAATGTTATTGAAAGCTTTAAAATATCTGACTTCTACATTTTATATCTCTACAATTCTATATACTTTATACCGATAAAAACAAGAAAGAAATAAGAAAATTTTAAATTCAAATTATGAAAAAAAATCTTTTTGACTAGATTGGGTCGAATAATAGAAAAATCAAACTGTTAAAATATCAATTTAAGTCGTCGGTTACAATTTTTGTTATGAAAATTGAGCATTATCAAGAATGTGTTGTTAAAATAAAACACATATTTATATTGCAAAATTTAACAAAATTACTTTTTTTTCAATCTCACAAGTTTTTTTTTTAATTTCTGTTATTTGCAGTGATTTGGAACTTTTTTAACAACCTTTTCTTTTGATTCTATTGTTAGAAACAAGCACAACCAGTTTTTTCTTCACAAATGAGGGAAAGAAATAATTTGAGCCAGTCAAAAATTTGTCATCTTTTTATATTATTGTTTTTTTTTATGCCAATTTTTTTTGTGATCACGTAGATTGTTTCGGTTTTAAAAATGACCGATTTAAGTTCTTGTTATGTACCAAACTTTTTCTGTTCATAATTTTGGTTCAGGCGGTTATTTTTAACCTTACTTGACCGCTGTTGGAGATCTTTTTTTGGTCCAAATGTTTTTTTTTCTTGTGTATTATCCTCAGTCTGTTGTATTCAGTACTTTCTTTCATTCTCTGGTTGAACCCAGTTTGGATCTGCCCAGGGCGGCAGCCGAGTCTGGAATTGCCAGTCGGGACCCTGAAAAAAAAAAACCATTTTTATCTTGTGTAAGATTCAAGATTTTTAACCTAAAAATTGAAAAACTTTAAAACTGGGATTTGGCAACTTTAAAGTCCCTGCATATTGAATTTGATCTCGCCTATCCACTCATCCATCCATCCACCTATCTACAGGGAGGAAGGGGACATTTGGCTGTTTATTACACTAGTTTCCAATGTCTTATAATAACGTTTTCTAATTCGTTGGTTTTACAACATTAGGGTCTTGTATGTTATTATTGGGGATGTACATCAATTTATTGGCCATTGTCTTATCCCTTTTCCCAGATCTATCTATCCGTCCAGTTCATCTATCCAGGTGTTTGGCCGCAGCACCAGAAACCAGAACAAAAGGAGAAAGGTGGTGAGAGTATGAGAGGGGGGCGGGAGGGGTGAATATTTTGCACGGCCAATTTAGGTTCATAATGAAATTATACACACAGAGTTTCTGCATGCATTTACACACACTCACACACACACACACAGGTTAAACATTATACACACAAACACACACACACACAAAAGATATTTTGCTACCAAGAAAGATGGAATGAGAAGAAATTTATCCCTGATTAACCTGAAGTCTTGTGTTAAAATGCAGTTAAAAAGGTTTTTGTCGATTGTATAGCATTTTATGAACATCTTGTTGATATAATAACAACACCAACGTTTAGCAGGGAATATAAATACAAAGAAACATTGTTCTCCAGGTATAAACCTGGATTCTGGAATGCCCTGAATCTTAATAGGATATGCATGCTTGCTGCCAGATATCAGCTCAACTTATCAATCATAAACCATTCTACACATTTTGTCAAGCTCTCAAAAAAAGATTCATAAAAAAAACAGTTGTTAAAAGTTTATCTTGAAGCCATTCATAGTTATTTCTCGCATCGTATAATAAACTGCTTTCCGCAAATATAAAATGTACAATTATAAAATTAAAACCAGGTTTTATATTCGTAGAAAACTGGATATAATACGATACTAGACATAGTGTTTTCGTATGGCTGAGAACTGGTTCTAATCCACCGTATATTAACGGTTTCGAATGAATACGAGAAAATATATTATTACTAATTTTGTATTTTTAGAAAAGACAAAAATACTTTGATCTAAATATTCTTAAAATAAGTATATTTTAGTTTGAAGTTAAATTTGAATAAATTTAAGCTCCATATTTTCCTCCTTTTCACTCAATTGGTCAAAAGATTTTGAGATAAGCCTACTTTTCCATTCAATATGTTCCACATATAGATCTGAAAATTGAATAGGTGGGTTTACTGGTAGAAATACTATAGTATTTGGTAAGTATAGTTCTGAAAAATCTCCCAATATGTATTTCCATGCTTAACCTAGCTAAACTTATTCTATATGTACATATGTTATAAATATAACAAAACTTATTTTCAAAAATTCTTTGTTAGAGGATGATTTAACGGAAATTTTATATGATTTGGCTCTTTAACAATCCCCATTTCATATTTTTTCTTTCCCTTATAATTCTAAAGCTAAAATTTGACAATAAAGCTTAAAAATATGTTGTAACAAAATGTTGTTATTCCAAAGTTACTCTTAAATATGAAGCCCAAACTCTGAGATGTGGCAAAATATTTTCCCCCCTGTTCTCAGAGATGGTAATGTACAAGATATATTCTTGTAAATATATTACACAGGGTCATAAAATAAATGTATTGGTAGCACAGCAGCTTTATAAATAGTGTATTATATTATCATATTTAGTGATTTACTAACAATGTGCCTAAATCTATCCTTACTTTCATTAAAATGCTGTTATTAATGCATTCTCAATGCTACAACAATATTTCAGAAATTTTGTTTTATTGTTTTGTTATTTTCTTGCATGGCACCCTGTACATATATTTTGGTGTAAATATATTAAATTTTGTGTGAATATTTGCTTGACAGTAACTGTAGGGTTAGCTAGGTTAGGGTAGCAACTAGAAATACAGGAAAACTTACAACATAGTTTGGTTTTTAATTTAAATGATAAATGTTTCTTTTGCACCCAAAAATGGTTGGTTTTATTTTTTTTGTTAGTTGCAAAATCATAAAGAAGTATAAAGAATATTTTTAAGCTTTAGAAATAAGACTAGAATAAAATGTGAAATGTATAAAGAGAAAGACGAGAAAAAGTTTTTGAATGCATTTCTAATTTAGGCAGTGAGAGAGAGAAGGAGAGAGAGCGAGAGAGAAAGAGAGTTTGAGAGTTAGGCACTCAGAAATGCAGAATACTACTGTGCCAAAATGGTCATGAAAAACAACTTAAAACCATACAAACAGCAAATTTATAAATTTATTTCGTTTGTTGTAACTCTCTCAGAATTAATTAGAATTTACTACAACTTTGCATATAGACTTTGCTATAACAAACCCAGGATATTTCAGAAGGTCTTTCTTCTATAATCTAGATATCCTTAATTGGTATTATTTTTAAGTCAATGCTTTTTTTCTTTCTTTAACTGACGCCCCTTACATTAAATAAAACAAATGAAACGCTAAAAATCTTCATCAAACTAAACAGACAACAAGATTTTGAGAATATTAGTTTTGCCAGGACACTTTACACTATTGCTATCCATCCTACATTCAACTTTTACAGGAGAGGCAAAGGCTAAAGTATATAAAAAAGGGCAAGCTTCAAAGGAAATAGGGGTCATCAGATAGTTGCAGGAAAAAAGCAGGCAGGGAGGGGACATTAGGCTGCATATTAGACAAGTCCCCAAAGTTTTAAAATATATTTTTCTTGTTCTTTGGCTTAACAACTTTGAATTTTGATTGGTTAGTTTATTAAGTTGAGTGTCAAGACGTTTCAACCCCTAATTATAATCTACAGAAGTCGTAATTTTGTGTATCATCAATGGGGATTTACATCAATTTATCGGACAGTGTCTTATCCCTTTATATCCCTGGGGAAAAGAGGAAAACAAGTTAGAGAGAAGTCAAAGGCTGGAGCCAGCAGGGAGCAGTTTAGAAAAGAACAACAAATTCTTATTTTTTTTCTTGATTAATTGTGCATTTCCTTTTGGCCTTGCCATCTCTCTTTTAATCTTTCCATTAATCAAGAAACAAATAGAAATCCTCTTTTTTAATGCAAAATGCTAGAAGATTAGCATATATTTGAAACCATTAAGAAAAAAACTGTTTTAATATATGCATTATACAATTTAGGGTTAATTCTATGAATGGGATTTATAATCAAATATAAATTATACATATTATTGCATATAGTAAAAGAATACATAATTTTTTGCATGTCTTTTCTGTATGGCTCAAAAATGATGTGGAAAGTGGAAATCAAGTGGATTTTTAGCCATACTGGCAAGAATTTGGCTGTATAGTAGAGGTTTATGACAATACATTGATAGGTATAAGAAAGTCTTTGTAATATGGTTCTGCTCAAATTTGTATACATCTTATTTATTTCTTATCATTAACTAGCAGCAACGATTCAATTCCCTACAAGAAAATGGTTTCTTAGCCTTACAAAGATATAAAATTAAATTTTAGGCTATAGCCCACTGTAATTTACCTTGTAAGTCCATGCGTGCAGATACATTATCAAATCCTTGGCCTTTGGGTCCCTGTATCGAACTTTGCACTCGTAACAGTTTGGGTCCCAGGTCATCTTGTCCGGGCTGTATCTGTAGTCAGCATTCTAAATAATAATAATTATTAATTATTTAGTTTTTTAAAGTTAATGCTTAGATCAATTTTGTACGCTGATAGCAAGTTTGGATTTTATTAAGCTCCCACTCGCACTGATTTATGCAATAAGATTAAGGGGGCCATCCAGTCTAGTATTCCATCAACTGATTGTATGGTTTTATTGTTTTTAAAAATCCTATATTGAATGTTAAATGTTTTTTAATAACGATTTGTTTTGTGATGTTCTCACTTTGTGAAGACGAAGAAAGCCCCTAAAAAAATCAGCATGTTACGTCATAAAAACGAGGGATTATCCATTTCTTTTTTAGGGGTTTTATTTCCCACTCCACTCCACCTCTCCTCATCCCTCATTTTTATGACGTCATTGAGGGACTTTCTTCGTCTTCTCACTTTGACTAATAAATGAATTATTTTTCTAATTTTGTGTTTGTTTTGAAAGCGTAGCTTCTCTATTATTGGTTTGTCAGGGGACACTATTATTATTAGTGATTTAAACATACAGATAAATAAACGAAAAAAGAAAATTTAAAAAAATTAAGTCGTTTTCCAAGTTAATCTCCATTTTTTTATTAATCCTACCTTTTCTTTATTCCCTTTCTATCCTTATTTTTAAAAACGCTGACCTCCTTAATATTAAGAAAAGTTCAAAACTTATTTTTCATTTTATTAGATATAATAATAAGGTTAATTATGTAACATATAAAGTACATATAAATAGGCAAGATTTCCTTATACAATATTAAAATATCATAATATGTCTACCAAAAGTGCAAAACAATGTAAAAGAACAATAAAAAACTTTTAGAGCTATCACAATAAGTTTCCAAATAAATCATATCAAAAGTTTTAATCTTTTTGTACAACATTCATTCTTATACTGTTAACAGTGGATTAATTTTTACAGTCTTTGTTTTACCAAATATCTTTTTTGTATTGGATTTTTTGTCTGAAGCTTAGGATCTCAGTAACTACTAAACCGATTGAGTTTTCTATTCTAGAAATGCTTCATATAGGTCCTGTGGTGGTTTTAATCTATAATTTATTACAGATTTAAGTGCTGGATAGTTTTAATCTTTTTTCCCCTCTTTGCCCCTCAAAATATAAAGCCTCTAAAAACTAGGGGCGTAGCCGCTGATAGGTCATAATTATTATACAATATTTAATCGGTTATAAAAATGAATGCTTTAAACTAAGTTAGAAATATTTAATCTTCCCCTGAGTTTCCAAGAAAGTGGAATTAAAACGAAGAAAACATTAATCACCATGAATATTTATTTTATTACAAAGTTGGATAAGTTTGGCTGGGTAGAAAAAGGGGAAGGCAGGAAAAACTACATGATAACAAAAGAATTATAAAGCCAACACTTTATAAAGTTTTGATAGATTACCAAGTTGTTTACTACTCCACCCTACCCCCCCCCCCCACATCTCCCCCCTGGCAACTCAGAAGAACGGTGAGGTAATGTTTTTTTTTACACTTTTTAAAAGGGTATTATGTACACAGTACATCAAAAATATTTGTTTCAAATCTTTCTATTTCAAAAGTTTCTAATTCATAAGTTAAGTTTTAGTTTTATTCTCAGTAATCATTATTAAGCTAAATATGCAGTTGTATCTATTTTTAATTAAAAACATGAAATGGTAAATAATACTGCAGTTTCATCATAATTCTTGTCATAGGCTGACTGCAATGTACACAATATTCCTTGTAACTTCTCAATTATGCGCATGGGTAATTAGGTGAAGTGAGGCTAAATCAAAGTAACAGCATTGCGCACACTGTTTAAATATGCTGCCGCACCAAACCACATTTGAGAATAAATATGACGCTGATAGGACACTCCAAATCAAAGAAGCTCTTTATAGTGTCCATAAAAAGTACGACGACATACAATACAACAGACCAATGATAGGCCACTACAAAGACTAAATTACCAATAGCAGGCCAGTACACATTTTAAATGACCAATTGAAGGCCAGTATGATGTCATTTTTATAGGCACTGTAAAGAGCTTTGTTACTTTGTAAAACCAATCGTTGTACAAAAATGGAAGTTCAAAGTGTCCCTTGACCATTGCGTATTCTGCTTAGTGTGAATTCGAAAACTCAGGTCTGTATGAAGAAGACTCAGCGGCATTGCGCATAACGCATTGCAGATAAATTGGTGTTGTGTGTGTACGTATGTAATCAACTTCAAGATTTGTCTTAATATGACAGAGTAGATATGTTTTATGGAGGATGGCATATATACACTTAAGGCCATATCAAAAGAAATCAAAACAAAAAGGTAGACATAGATATTAGTGACATTGACATAGATACAAATTATTAAAATAAAATTTATAAGAATTTTGATAATTTAAAGGAACTTTTCTGTAGATTAAAATCTAATATTTCAAAAATATTTTAAATACTAACACTATTTTTAAGATATTCTTAACTTAATTATTTTTCTTTCAGGTGCAATATCCCCGTCCCTATTCTGATATATGACTTTCAAGTTTTGTTGTAGTATAGTTGTGTTTAGTACTAATGGCTGGCACAAAACAAACTGAGGTGGATTCTTCAAAAAAATTTGCCCCACTAGTCGCTTAGTGGGGCATAATTGTTTTCATAAAAAAATCCTCCAAAATCACCTAAAAAATCTACAAAAATTAAATAAAATCTTATGTTAATAACCCTTCTATGATTTTGTTTAATTTTTGTAGATTTTTAATGTGATTTGGTGGATTTTTCACGAAAACAATTTTGCCCCACTAAGCGATTAGTGAGGCAATTTTTTTAAAGAATCCACCTCTGGTGTAGAACTATTACAGACAACTACCAACACATATCAGCACAACAAAACATCACAAGATAAAATTGATGTGACAGACTTTATGTCAAGACAGTTACAAAATAAAATTCTACAAAATAATAGGTGAAGAAAGTGTGATCTTGGTATATGGGTTTTTTCTACAATTTTTCACAAGAAGGGAGGGGACATTGGGCTATTTATTACACTAAAATACGATTTCTTATTCATTCGGAGCTTTTATTAAATTCTTATTTGTTGGTTCAATAAGTATCCAAACGTTTTAACCAATAATTGTTATCTACAGAAGGGGTAATTTTGTGTATAATAATTTGGAATGTACATCAATTTATCGGCCATTGTCTTATCCCTTTAGATCCCTGAATTTTTCTACGATTAAAATGTTGGCAAAATATTTTTGGACTGATGAAAATTTTTCTTTTTTGCATGAGATAAAAATGTAACAAAATCATTTGAAATTTATATTTTATTGATAAAAATATCAATAAAAATAGAGAACAAATGAAATAAAAAAATAAAAAAAAATAAAATAAAATGCTCGGGCACAGTATGTTTGAATATGACATAATTCAGTATTATTTGACAGGGGCAAGTCAAATCTGCTCCCACTATGAATATATGGTGGTCATTTAAAATGGAAAGTATGAGGATAAAGATTTGTAAAAATAAAAGGTACTAAAAGCAAAAAAAATTCTTGTTATTATATTACTAGCAGCTACGCCTCTAGGAGCCTCTAGAAGCACTTCCGGAGGATGGGAATGTCGACACCTCCCCTCACCCCCAATTTACAATTTATGTTTTAAAAAGAAAAAAATATAATTTTTTTTGTTAGGGGATATATTGTTCTAGGAGTGATTTTCCTTGTAAAGAAGAACCATATCGGTTCAGCGGTTAACGAGATCCATCGCTACAGACAAAAAAGCTTACTACTTTATATAGCAGGATATGAAATTTATATCCGCAAAAACTTTTTTTCTTTCTCTTTTACTTTTATTATAATTGACCTGTCCCTGATTTCAAATTTAAAAATGGGAAATGTTAGAATAAATATAAAACCTTCCATATTTTTTGTGCAGCATTTTGATTTGGCAAGATTTGACAGTTTTACAGTTTATGGACAATATGTGAACTCAATTATTACCATATTTTGTCGAATGTTATTCTTTAGTCCAACTGCTCGTAATTAAACTTACTTAAAATGTTCAGAGTGAGAGAGAGAGGGGACATTGGGCTGTTTTTTAAACTAATGAATAACTTTTATGATAACGTTTTATTATTCGTTGGCTTAATAACTTTGGGAACTTTAGTAAATTTAAATTGGTTGGTTAATTTAGATGAGTGTTCAAACGTTTAAAAAAACTAATTTTAATGTACAGAATGGTTAATTATGTGTATTGTCATGGGGGGTATATATCAATTTATTGGTCATTGTCTTATCCCTTTATATCCCTGTAAAATGCTACCTTTTGTAGCAGTTCATCTGTATAATCTTGCTGAGTGGATGAGGGAGCGGCCTCCAGGGGAGGTCGTAGCACCACGGGGGACCTGCAGGGTCGGGTTATCGGGGGTGGACGGGTTATAGTACAATTTCTGGGCACCAGGGGGTTGTTCTCGATACACCCGATGGGGTTGGCCGGGTCAAAGTTGTTGTGATGCACTGATTGAGTTGTCTTGCAACCTAAACAATTTAAAATGAATCTTCCATTTTTTAAAATAAAAATCCATGACAATTTTCGGATCATGGTAAGAAAATGAAGTAGCGGGTTTTGTCGTATTTTCACCGTAGCTTTTGGTGGGTTATTTTAGGTTAGGTAAATGTTAATGATTGCCCAGCAGGGTAAGAGCCTTTGCAGGGACTAGAAATAAGAGAAATGTTACTTTGAAAATACGACGAACCCGCTACTTCTTTTTTTCCATGAACCAAATTCTCAAATGTTTTTGCAGAAAGTTATCTTTAGAAATGTTGACAACTAAGGATGGAAAGAAACCTACCTTCTTTCAGATCAGTAATAGCAGCATCACCAGCGGCAGCCAGACCATCAGCCTTCCCATTATTAAACATTGACGTCTCTGTCTCGCCGTCCATACCCAACCAGTTCTCGGCATTGTGAATGGAGATGAGGTCAGCGATCAGCTTCTCGTCCGACTTGCCAATGTTGCCGCCCTTCCCCTTGTCCTTCCCGAACACGGTGTGGTTGTACAGGGGGTCGTTCATCACAGGGAAGCCTAGAAATAGAAAAAATTTTATTGGTATTGCAGAAATTATCAAATACAAGCCTTAACTGTTTTTAAATATTTTTAAAAACTCGTTAACTACCAAATTAAAATGTTTTAAAATGGAAATTATTCATTAAATGCTATATTAAACGTATTAATTTCATATAAAAACACAGCTTAATACTATTAAATATTCATAATGATTTAAACTACGTATGTTTAAACAAACATCATTTTTTACCTTCAAATTTAGAGGTTATTAAAATTGAGGTAAAATTATCAAGAGAAAAATAGTGTTTTTTCAAAAAAAAATTATCTCCTACCCTTCCTGTTAAACTTTTTATATACTGTTTAATGATTGAAGATATAATATTGACCTACATCTCAGACAAAGTCGATCATTTGACAGACACGAAAATATGATTGAATTTATTGGAATCAATACAAACCAATAATAAAAAAGCAATGGTGTCACTAAGGCATAAGTATGACGTCATACAAATTCTACTAAACTATTTTCCTAAATAATTTTCTAATTTGCATTATGAATCAACATAATTATTACTAATCTACTGTGAACAAAACACGTGAAACTAAAAAAAAAACTTTTTTTGCTTTTATTTGTTTTGTTCCATTTTGCAACTTTTGTTTCAACGCACAAATAAACTATTTTGTGTTCTGTGGGGGAAATAATTAAAATTTAATAATTAAACAATGATCCGCTATTTTTTTCTGCAAAGAAAGAACAGTTATTTATTGCATCGTATTATAGACAGCTTACTGCGGATAATGAAAAATTATAAGATAAAATCTTATTTTAGTATTCGTGCATAATTGTCCGCAATTCGATGCAATACACGATTTTTCAGTATGGCTTGAACCGGTTCTAATCCAGCGTATATAAATCGGTTTTGAGGCTATACTGGAAACCACGTTAACAAGTAGTTGAAATCTGTCTCTTAACTGCTGGACAAAATTTCAACAAATTAGGGAAGCTCTGTATTTTCCATGGGCTGGTTAAAGTATTTTTTAGAATGTTCTCTAAAAATTGGCATAAAATTAATATTTTAAATTTTTTACATAAGGAATGGTTTAATAAACACCAATTCCCACCTTTAAAAAGTGGCCATTAAAAAACCTGTAAGAAAATTACGCAACTAAAAAAGTATAAAAACACAGAGAAGGTAAGTAAAGGATTAATGTTGATTTGTAAATGACAAGGTTTTATGCATGTCTGGGCTTCTAGCTATATAATAACACATATACACCAGTGATCCAAAGGGATGAGACAATGGCCGATAATTTTGATGTGCATCCCCAATGATGATACACAAATTTACCCCTTCTGTAGATTATATTTTGTGGTTAAAACGTTTGAACAATCAATGAACCAACCTAACCAAATTCAATATAGTCCCCAAAGTTGTTAAGCCAAAGAAAACGTTATTATAAAACTTTGGGGACTAGTGTAATAAACAGCCCATTGTCCCCGCCCTCCCTGCAAATACATACACAACCATTACAAATATTCAGGCAACCAAAAATAATATACATTATAGTAGACAAATTACTATAGATGTATTATTTAAATTATTGTATTTGTATATTTTTAAAAATTGATAGGTGTTGGGTAACACTAATCTTAAATATTTGTTTCATTTACAAAAAAAAAGTTATTTGGAATAACCTTCTTTTTAGATTAACATAAACGCAAAAGTGGCCTAAAACTTGCCAATGCATATAACCCCTGAGTTTTCGGTATGACCATTTTATTAATGATAAAGGTCATACATGACAAACAGACAGTCGTATAGATACTTTAGAACATAAAATATTTAATAAAAAACCGGACGAAAAACGATCTATAGATGTATATCATGCTAACTCTATTGCAACAAGAAAAAAACGAGTAAAAGGAATAATATGTAAAAGCTAGAGACGGAATAAATAAATAGTGCCCAACATTTTTGATTGTTATGGTGCCAGGAAGAAGGTGGGGAAACCTTGGGTAAAACTACCCAACATTTATTACCAAAAAATACATTTGGGTCTAGGTTATGTTTGTTTTTTGTCTTATACATGTGGATTTTTTATATTTGTTTACGTAGACTTTTTTCTGAATATTTTCCTCTCCTTAGTACTTTTTTTCTTCATTTTCTTAGTGATAAGAATGCTTGGGAGAAAAAGACATCGTCATATATAAAAAATGTGTAAATAAGGAATTAGTTGGCTGCAATAGAAGCATTTTCATATAAAATTCAAAGTGAAACTTCCTGGCAAAGGACGTGAAATCAAAGAAAGTATTACCTAAATATTGGAGATGAACCCTGATCTGATGCATCCTGCCAGTGAAAGGTCTGCACAGGACCACGCTGGTCTTTCCGTTGTAGTTCATCCTCTCGAACTCGGTCCGACATTCTTTGCCCTGCGGGGACACCTACAAAAAAATTATTAATGAGCCTAAGTTCATATTTTAAAAGTTACAAAATCAAGGAATACTTTATTTCTAGAAAAATATAATATAACCTCTAATATAAAGTAGTAAGCTTTTTTGTCTGTGGCTAAGATTACAATAACTACTGAACCATTGAGTTCTCCATATTATGGAAGCTTTCTATTGGTCCCTGGATGATTTTAGGCTATTTAATACTCATATCTAAGTTTGGTTTAAGGCTATTTTCCTTCTTTCCCTACTCTTTCAAACACATAGTTCCTAGATAGTATATTATAATTTATCAGGAAGTTGACTGGTTGAAAAGTTGGAGGTAAAACCGTTTTTCTTCGGGTATAATATCACTCTCTGTTTTATTAGTTTTAAAAGAAATATATTCATGACATATGTTTGAATGTAAAATTAAAATATTCATACTGCGTAGCTACTAAGATTAGTCATCCTTGTTTTAAACACATTTTGTGTATTTCTTAAGAGAAGGGGAATTGTACCTTATTTCCAGGATTGGAATAGTGTTCTAAAAATTAATTTAAACAAAAAATACTATCACAAGTAATTTAAGATAAAAAATTTAAATTGATATAATAATTTATGAAAGATTTAGTTGGAAAGTTTTTTATTGTATTTGATTATATAAGGGTTTATAATCACAAACAAATCTGTTAGCAATGTATTTTATTTGTACTTATTCAAGATAAAAATTAAATTATCTTTGGGTTGAATTAGATAAGTAGCAAAATCTTATAATATAAATGTTTTTATCATGGAAAGAAACAAAGTAGCGGGTTTCGTCGTATTTTCACATTAGCTTTTGATAGGTTATTTTAGTTTAGGTTAGGTAAATGTTAATAATTGCCCCGCAGTAGCTAGAAGTAGGAGGAAAGCTACCGTGATAATACAACGAAATCCGCTACTTTGTTTTCTTTCCATAATCCAAATGTTCCAATGAAAACATTTGTTTTATATAATCTTTATCCCTTTATGTATTTGAACTACAGCATTTATATTCAAGCCAGGATTTTAGTAATATTCCCAAATTTTCAATATATTATTCCATCTCCACTTCAATCTACAGATTTTCTCCCATTTTATCCCCCCACCAAGCTTCTAGAACATTTACAACATCTAGAATCAAGCGTTGTAAAAAATCAAGATTGTTAGGCATAAAAGAATAGTTTTAACGTTGATGTTAAATGATATCACTATCTGTAAGAAAATTGTTAATAATAGTATTCTGAATTTTGACTCTAACATTTAGATCTAACTTTGACTCTAAATCTTAAAGATTTTTAGGTAGACTTTTCTTTTATAAAGGAAAAAGTGCTACACACCAAAAATGAACATTTTTCAGTGATCTTAAGGGATAAGGCGTTGGAAGATAAGTTGATATACATTCCTAATGATGACAAAAAATTACCCCTTATAAATTAAAAATTATTATTTAAAAAGTTTGGTTGAAGTTCAATAAAAGTACCCAAAGTTTTGAGTCTACGAATAAGGTAATGTTGTTATACAACTGTATAAAACACTTTTTAGGAAAAAATATTACAAGGAAAAAGTTAGAAAAAAATTTTAAGAAAAGACTTATCTTTTGAGGTGTTGGTGGAAAAGGTAAAACCTTAATCTTTTTTTTTCAAAGTCCTAAATAAGAAATTGTGTAATTACCTTGCAGACACCAATCTTGTAGCTGACAACCTCCACGGGTTGGGTACATTCAGTCTTCCCACTAAAACAAAAACAAATATGCAATACTTCATTATATAGATTACTATTAGAAACCACTATCAAAATTATTTTTTTCCTTTTTTTCTTTTAACAATCAGCAAACTGACTAATTTCCAGAAAAGTTTAAAGAGAATTTATCAATATTGCCATAGATACCTATCGTATCGTATTATAGACAGATTCCCGCGGATATTGAAATGAAAAATTATGAGACCAGTTTTGTTAGACCAGAGTAGCCAAAGGCACTGGGAAAAAATTCTGGTATGTATTTTATGATATTTATTTTAATTTTCGTGGAGAAATGTATGTATCACGATGCTATATACAATTTTTCAGCATAGCTGAGAACCGGTTCTAATCCATATCAAAAATATATATTCCTCTATTGTTAAATAATCTCTTAAATTTGCAATTTAAGGCTAAAATACAACTTGTATAGCTGCAATTACACTTTAGAATTAGAAAGACGAAAATATTCATAACAATTTTGTTGGATTAAAAGAATGAATACACTAAATTTGTCGGAATGGTTTCATTTTGTTACCAAGGCGCCCCGTTTCTCTCCCTTTTTTCTCTCTTTCCTTTCTCGGCTGTCTCTCAATCTCTCTCTCTCTCTCTCTCTCCTCCGATGAGCCATTATTTTTGTCATAACCATTTCCCCCTCTAAAATTACTAGCATCCCTTCTCCTTTTATCTCTTGAAAGAACAGGAAAATTATTCGTAAAAAAGAATGAAAAATGTGAAGAAAAAAAGATTTAAGTGTTTGTGATATTATTAGAATTGCGTTATATAAATGTTTTATACATTATTTGAAATAAAAATGTTTGTTGTTTTGATTGTTTATGTCAGGTCAAGTTAGGTTATATTGGATACTGGATAGCCTTTAGAGGTTAGGACCCGGAGGTATAAACCCACTCAAGGTTTAGGGACAGAACCCCTTCTCCCCCTCCCCTCCCTTTACTTTTAATTTATTTCATTAATAATGGGGCGGGTTCAATGATCGATAGATACTATTGAGGAAAAACATCAAATTACAAATCTTCATCTGAACCAAACAAAGAATATCCGACAAGTTTAAGGAAACCATACTAAAATATTTTAAGATAAATGATAATTTGTAACAAAAGTCGCTATCCAAGTATCTATGCCCTGGGCTAGCAAAATTAAAAGATAAATGTTATGACTTCCTTCCCCCCCAGCCTCCCTCCCTCTCTCTCTCTATTCTATTCATGCATATATATATTAAATATTTAAGCTTGCCTAATTTAATGAAACTGTATGAATTTCAATGCTCCTCTTCATAATCCGTGGAGTGCACATTTAACAGGACAAGGTAACGGTGGTGAAAAAGACATTAAGAAAGACATAAATTGTAAAAAAATTTAAAATTACTTTAAAAATTGAAAAATTGAAAACAGACAAAAAAATTTAATAGAAAAATTAAAGTTTTTGTAATCTACTAAAACGAAGTTACACAGTGACAAATGGACGTAAAGAATTTAACCAAGAAAATTGTAAAATTCCATCTAATTATCCACTGTGTTTTGTCCAAATTTTATTTGCAATAGTGGGTAGCGGTGGTGGTGGTATGATTAAATGTAGCTGAACTAAGCCATCATGATAGTAGTAAAGTAATTACAGAATATACAAAACCCAGCTCCATTCCCTCTTCTTTTTTTCTACAAAAGGACACTCCTTTATATGTTTTTATAGATATTTAATCATTTGATGGTTGAGAGGGTTTTTATCAATAAAAATAACTATAATTTTTTTTAAATGTTAAGGGGTGGATAGGAGAAGGTGGATTACTATAATTCAACCTGCAAATAGCCTATAATCTGAACAAAAACCTGAATAAATCCACCCGATATCTAGATAATTTCTGACAGGTATTAAACTATTTTTTTAGTTGGGTTGATTCCTATTTTGAAATTCAAGTCTGTACAATGAAATAAATACAGAACTTTCCCTTTAAAGGGCAAAACCATTAGGAAAGGTTACAACCCGCTGTAAAAAAAAGAGAACATAAATGATGGTAAAAATCATAAAGTCAGCCAAAAATTAAATTGAATCATTGGTTTTTATTTCGACAATAAAATTGATTGTTTTCTTTTTATTATTTTGGCTCTGCGAGGGAATTTTGCACAATAGCTTAATGTGAATGGTTGGTGGATATATCCTAAATGGTGTAGTTTCATATTTTTATTGTGTTGCTAAATTGTTATCTACTTATTTATCTCTCTATTAGGCTTTCTAAAAAATTGAAATATCAAATCAAACATTAAATACTATATTTATGCCTTTCATATTAATTAAATGTATTTTGCAGTACTAGCCATATTGAAAATGCTTGAATTGTATCGATAATTGACAAATTTCTGAAAGCATTTGGTCAAAGTTTCTGGTCGAGCAACAGTGGGCCTTATTTAAAAAAAATATATTTTTGGTCATATTATATGGGTCAGATTCTTTTATAATAGGTACTGATCTTTGGCACTGATTGAGAAATATTGAACGACTGTTACGAACCTGCGAACGAACAGACATTTGCCTAGTTATAGAGTAGCTGCGCTACTTGAAAATACTTACGGTGGAAATTCTCCCTCTACCCTGCAAACGTATTCCTTGAGAACTTGTCGGTTACGAATTTGCTGCTCCAACTCACGTGCTTTCTTAGGGTTTCTAAAAAAATTGTAATTTTATTTTATTTTATGCATTAATTCAACCAAACTAGTGATTGGGCCCTTAACATCTAGGGGAGGGGAGAAGGGCAGTAAAATATCATAAAATAAAATTCAAAGAATTAAAATTAATTTAAAATAACCTAAAACCATATAAAGCTTCACTATAATCGGAACTCAATTGGTTCAGTGGTAAGCGATATCTTAAAAGAAAAACAAAAATTCTTAATGATTATAAAATACAAAATATAATTGTATGCCTAGTAAGGAATATATATACAAACATTATATGATTCAAATAAACTGAATTACATATTTCTTTCTTTAAAATACAACCAACTTCCTGCATATTGTGAAATACGAAGAGTATAGACTATAGACAGTTCTAGACATTCCTATAGATTTATTTGATCTAAGTTTGTTTTACCGGCTGCCGTGTACTATAGGCTGGAGAGAGTGGATATAGAATATACGTGGATATTATTACAGGTGAATTTTTTTTATTAATTTAGGTTGCTAACATGGAACAAATTTATTGGTCAGTTCGTTGATCCAACAGAAGGGGAGGGAATGTGGTAAAGGGGTTTGATTGGGGAATGGTTATTTTAGCAAGCGAAGAGTTTTATTTTTAGGGTTCCAGGACAAACGCAGGAGTCCCAAACGTCGGAGTGGACAAACGCAGGAGTGTTAAAATATTAATTTTATTAAGTATTTCTATACAGATTAGGTTAGGTTAAGATATGAATGAACAAATAAGCCCCCCCGCAGGGGTTAGGCATTTGAAAAACCTATAAGTTGGTCTAAAATAGGTTAGGTTAGGTTAAGTGTTCACTCCGACGTTTGGGACTCCTGCGTTTGTCGTAGGACCATTTTTAGAGT